>NC_072435.2:44470000-44792500 GCF_028878055.3 Symphalangus syndactylus | reverse complement strand
GCGCTGCAGACGGCCCCCCTGGAAGCCAAGGCTCTCCACTACGGGCTGAGTCTGGGCCAGGAACAAGACAGCACAGAAAGGCTGGTGAGAACAGCACCCCTGGGCCCAGGCAGGCCCTCTGTGACTGCCATGTCCCACTCCCAGCTGATACCCAGTTCCCCTGGGTATCAGCGGTGGGCTTGATGTCAGGGATGTTGTTTTCTGCTTTCATGGGCTCCTCCATTTGTCTTAACCCCATCCTTTAGCTCCAGAAGTAGGAACGTGATCCAGACCAAGCCAGTGAATTGCCTGAGAGATGGTCATATGATCCAGCCAGGGCCAATCAGAGTAAATCCCAGCTCAGTTAAAACCCCAGGGGGGGCCGGGGCAGTGGCTCACGCCTGTAATCCCAGCACTTTGGGAGGCCGAGGCGGGTGAATCACCTGAGGTCAGGAGTTCAAGACCAGCCTGGCCAACATGGCGAAACCCCGTCTCTACTAAAAATACAAAAATTAGGCGGGTGTGGTGGTGGCCGCCTGTAATCCCAGCTACTCAGGAGGCTGAGACAGGAGAATCACTTGAACCTGGGAGGCAGAGGTTGCAGTGAGCTAAGATTGCGCTTTTGCACTCCAGCTCAGGTAACAAGAATGAGACTCCATCTCAAAAAAACAAAACAACAACAACAAAAACAAAAACAAAAAAAACCCAGAGGGTTTGTAACCTAGAGCCTCTGGCATCCACCTTACTGCCAAGAAGAAGTAAATGCCTGGGAATGAAGCCACCACAGAAGAAAGCAGAGTCAAGGCATGGAGTGAGACACTGAGCCCCTGGATCCAGCTGTGCCTGAAGCTCACCCACTGTGGACTTTGCATCTCATGAGCTAAGAGCCAATGCATCCCATCTTCTTACCCTGCCCACCCATCTGCCACTCTGGTGTGGCCCCTGTCAGAGGTCTCACCTGAAACACTACCACCTTCCCATTGTCAGTCTGCAAGTAGTATGTCCAGGTGGAGGAGACAAATCCCTGGGCTGAGTTGACGAGGTCATTGCAGAGGGTGGAAAACAAGTCCAACAGGGAGAGGGCCCCACTTGGAGCCTCCAGGACCTTTCTCTGGTGAAAAAAGGTCCAAGACACAAAGATGGCACCAAAATAGGGTATTAATCAATGAATGGGAGGGGGCAGAGTGCAGTGGCTCACGCCTGTAATCCCAACACTTTGGAAGGCTGAGGCAGGCAGATCACTTGAGGCCAGAAGTTCGAGACCAGTCTGGACAACATCGTGAAACCCTGTCTCTACTAAAAATACAAAAATTAGCCAGGCATGATAGCGCACGCCTGGAATCTCAGCTACTCCAGAGGCTGAGGCAGGAGATTTGCTTGAACCCAGGAGGCAGAGGTTGCAGTGAGCCAAGATCACACCACTGAACTCTAGCCTGGGTGAAAGAGTGAGACTCCATCTCAAATAAATAAATGAATAAATAAACTAATAGTAGGGGAGCTAGGAGAATTCACTGGGATTGGATGTGGCTAAGTGATTTGGGCCAATAGGGCTTCTTATAGTGAACACAGATCTCAGAGTGGCAGTTGGCTTCCTGTGTACCCTTAGGGAAGTGGATTGTGCTCTCTGAGCCCTAAAATGGGTATCATTCTCTTCCCTCATGGAGTAGCCATGAAATTTCAACTAGAGGATGCCTGCCAAGTGCCTGGCACGGCACAGGCACTTAATGCGTAGTAGTCCCTATTACTAAAAATATCATCATCCTCATTATTCTTATTTTGACAGCGTCAAGACGGAGCTCTGATGGCCGGGCATGGTGGCTCACGCCTGTAATCCCAGCACTTTGGGAGGCCGACATGGGAAGATCACTTGAGGTCAGGAGTTCAAGATCAGCCTGGCCAACATGATGAAACCCTGTTTCTCCTAAAAATACAAAAATTAGCCAATTGTAGTGGTGGGTGCCTGTAATCTCAGCTACAAAGGAGGCTGAGGCAGGAGAACCACTTGAACCCAGGAGGCAGAGGCTGCAGTGAGCCAAGATTGCACCACTGCACTCCAGGCTGGGCAACAGAGCAAGACTTCATCTCAAAAAAAAATAAATAAATAAATAAATAAGAGGGAGCTCTGAATTGGAAGGGCTGACAGTGCAGTGAGTTTTCTGAACAGCAGTGAAAGCTGGGAAGGGGTGGAGGAAAATGGGGGAAGTGGGGAAAGGGCTTTCTGGGGAGTCCCAGCCCCTAGGTCTCTGGCTATGCTACATGACTTTCTGTGCCTCAGTTTCTCCTGATGCAGCATTGCTTGGACTACAATAGATGAGCCATTATTATTTCTCCCATAAGGCAGTGTGTGCGTGCTTGCGAGGCAAGCCTGCTCTACCCTGAGCCGAAGTTCTGAGCCCCTCTAGGTGACAGTGACCACCAGCTCATCACAGGGGAAGGGCTTAGACCAGCACCTGGCAGCTCTGGGGTCGCCTAAGATGAGTGAGATGAGGAGTGGCCACAGCTCTGGTGGCTTCAAATCTCACCCCTTGCACAGCCCTGTGTATGACCTGGGAGGTTGCCCCCTGGGCACTAAATGGGGGTGACATTGTCCCTTGTGCCTCCAAGTGACACAAAAACATTTGGGACAGGTTGAAGTCAGGCCCGGACCATGACAGATGTTTGATAAATGATGGCTGTTTTCTGCCACTTATTCCTCAAAACGTAGTGGGGCATGGGGGGCATTGTTGCATGTCACAGAGATGACAACTAAGGCTGGAGATATGACGGGGCTGGACGGAGGTTGCCCTGCAGGCCTGGTATAGAACACAGAGTCTGGCAGAGCCTCTGCACGCAAATGAAGATTTCCTGTGGGGTGAAGCAGGTGGGGGTATCGGGAAAAGGGACCCCAGGCCACAGTGGAAGGCCCACCTTCTGCTCCGGCTCAGGCTCCGCGGGCTGGCTCCAGCAGCCGTGGCTACAGGCCTGCTGCTCTGCCTCCTTCACATAGGCTTCCACGCAGGCTGTGGGAGGTGGGAGGGGGTGACTGGGGACCGCCCTTCCCAGGCCACCTCTCCCCACCCTGGCCCACCCTGCCGGCGGGCCCTCACCTGCTTCACACTCAGTTTGGGTGGCATTGGGCTTGGAGCTCCTGGCCACAAATCGGCAGATGGAGAAGAGGCGGCAGCCACGCTCGCAAGCGCTGATCAGAACGGCTCTGTCATAGGGAGACTCCGAGGCGCCCTCCAGCCCCGCCTGGGGGAGGGGAGGACAGGGAGCTCAGGCCATGGGGAGGGGCAGGAGGAGGGTGGGGGGACCGGAGCATTCAGGAGAGGCAGGGAAAGGCTTTCCCGATCCCCACCAAATCTAGCCAGATGGAGATGAAGTTGGGAGAGGCTACAAATATTAGTGGGGGCTCTTAGCGCTGAGGAGGGAGATGGGGAGGGAGCTCGAGAAGAGAAATGGACAGTGAAGGTGGAGGGAAATGAGCCTTCCCCCCACTACGCTCTAGGGAGGAGGGGAGAGATGGAGAAGGATTCTCAGAGCTGGAGGAGGAGGGGGAGGCTCGGAGGAGGGGGTTTTGGTCACACTCAGATCAGGCTTGAATCCTGGGGAGTGGTGGTATGAGTAGGGGCTGGTAGCTCTGAGTGGGGAGGGAACACGATGTGGAGGAGGAGGAATGAGGTGGGGGGACCATCAGGCCTGAGGGAGCTGGGGGTTGGGTGCTAGAGGGTCCTTACGCAGCAGAGTGCCGAAGGAGCCTGGGAGGTGGTATCAGCCCCTTATCGCAAGGACCTGCATCCCCAAGCACTCCCCCATCAGAGGGAACCCCAGCCCGTTCCCTACTGGAGATATCTCCCCATTCCCGACCCCCACCTCCCCAGGGACACCCCCACCAAAGTCTCCTGCTGTCATCCAAGAGAAGCCCATCCCAACGCCTCCCCCTTCGGAGAGATCCCGCGTCCCCCGCTGGCACCTGGCACCGCACGCGCCTCACCTGCGAGGGCCGCGGGCCGAGGTCGCGGTCGCGGCACCGCAGCTGGCAGTTCTGCGTGTCCCCGAGCTGGGGGGCGAAGGGATCGCGGGCGGGCGGCGCGGAGGCGGCGGGCGGCGATGCCAACAGCAGCAGCAGCGGCAGCAGCGGCGGCGGTGGCATCAGCGCCACCGCAGCCATGGCCGGGCGGAACGCAGGGGACGCGGGGGACTCCGGCTCAGGCCAGGCACGGAGGATGCAGCGGCTGCGGCGGGGACCGGGGCGCTGACGTCACCCGAGCGAGGCAGCCTGGGAAAGGGGGGTGGGAGATGCGGAGAGCGGGCGGGGAAGCTGCACTGCCGCACCCGCGGGGTGCGGGTCGGGCGGGGCAGGTGCATCGCGGCCCCCACCATCTATCCCATCGCGGGGGTCCCAGGACACCTCCCTGGTGCCCACGGGCGGGGGATCTCTGCTGGCGCTTGGGGCCAAAAGGAAATATATAGGGGGATGGGATGGAGGGGGCTATTCGCCAGGAGTGTCGAGGGGAGCGGAGAGCCTGGCGGAGGAGGCGACGTGTGAGCCGACCACGCGGGAAAGAGGAGAAAGGGGTGTCCAGGCTACAAGGGTCAGCGAGGATCCTGAGGCGAAGAGCTTGTTGCAGGAGGAGGGAGGGCGATGGGGCTGGAGTCCAACCAGGGAACGGAGAGGGAGGAAGGTGAGAGCCGCAGGACCCGGCAGCTGAGGCCTGGCATATTCTCCTTTGACACCCAGGTTAGAAAGGAGACAATTTGTGCGCAGTTTGCCTCCTCTGGGAAGCCCTCTGAGCCCCTCCCTTGCTCCTTCAGCCTCGCCTCCCTCTGGCCCAGCCCTGATCCACTGACCTAGGGGATCTGGCCCTGTCTCTCCAAGGCTGGAGACCCCTGGGCTGGGGCTTAGTGGGTGTGGACACAGAGGTAGGCTCAGGAGCAAGGGGAGGGGGTGATGCTAAAATGTCTAATTCGCATGGGAAAACGGAGCAAATAGCGACACTTCTGACTTCCATAACCATCAAACCCCAGGGCGATGGACTGTAGCCCCAGGAGCCGAATCTCGGTTAGGGGGTCCCCCCAGCTTCCTCTCCGCCAGGCACGGGAGTGGGGACGCCCCTCTAAACCCTGATCCTCTGCAAAGATGCCCCCGCTTTCGCTGGCACGGCTGGCGCAGGTGCCTGCAGAGCCGCGCAGCAGCCCGCAGGTCCCCCACCTACGCTCCGCCCCCGCAGATGGGGCGGCAGCCTCGCAGGGTCGGCGGGTCAGAGGGCGGCTCAGGTTCCGGCCCGGGAGGAGGGTGTCCCAGGTGGGGGCCTGGCGCACCCCCTCCTCCGGCCTGCGGCCGCGCTTTCATCTCAGCGGCCCCCAGCCGGCCCCCACGTGGCTTAACCAGGCGCGGCTGTGCCTGGCGGACCCCGAACATCTGGATCCCGGTGCGGCCCCTCCCCCGCCCCGCCCCGCCCCTCCCCTCCCCTCCCCTCCCATGCTGCCGCTGCGACCCGGCGGCTAGGGCCTCCAGCCCGCAGTTTGCGCCAGAATCCAGCAGGAGAATTCCGCTTCTAACCCACCCGCGCGCCAGGCCCGCACCTTGGGAAACAGCCCTGTGCGTTATGACCAATACTGTCCCCCATTTCACAGGTGGGAAACTTAGGCTCCGGGACGCGTTGGCAAAGTCAGAATTCAAGCCCACACATGTTAATTCCAGAGGCCCGCGCGCGCCTAACCCCTCCACAATTACTGTCCTTCATTCATTCCAGCAAAACACTTTTTCTTGCAACAACCGTATAAGATAAGGTACCCGTAGCGTTGCCCTTTTATATGGGTGAGGAAACTGACGCTCAGACTGCAAAGTGGTTCTGTCCAGGTGACAGGGAGAGAAGCAAAGAAAAGCTGGCAGAGCCCTGTCAATGATGGGAGGGGACCTTCAGGCATTGCTTAAAGCGCATCAGGGAGGAGGGACACCCCGCGCCCTTTTGCAGAAGGAGAAACTGAGGCTAGAGGAGTGGGTCTATCACCCAGGTCGCCTGAGGGGAGAAGGGAAAGAGGTTGATTGCCGCCCACCCAGCCCCCTTTCCGCTGCACTAGGCCGCTGGGGGGTGAGCGGAAAGAGGACTTGACCCCGGCCCCCAAGGTGAGCCCCCGCGCCCCTCCTGCTGTTCCCGGGGGAGCCGGTCCAGGTGAGGGGCGGGAGGGCCGGCGGGCGGCCAGGGTCGGGTTTCAGGAAATCCGCCGACATTCCTTCGGGGCTTAAGAGGGAAAGTTGACTCGGCGCCGCCCTCGCC
Source organism: Symphalangus syndactylus (assembly GCF_028878055.3). Lineage (NCBI taxonomy): Eukaryota > Metazoa > Chordata > Mammalia > Primates > Hylobatidae > Symphalangus > Symphalangus syndactylus. The sequence goes on along the minus strand of NC_072435.2, from coordinate 44,786,261 downwards.
CCCCCCCCACTTCCTACCCCCCGGGGCGGCCTGGCCGGGGGCGGCAGGCGGGGGGCGCTGAGGCCGGCCTGGGCGTGAATCAGCGGCAGGCCAGGCGTCCGGGAAGCCACAGCAGCCGAGGTCAAGGCGGGCAGCGGACAAGCACCCTTTGTCCCTTGCCGCCCTCACCACGACCCTGCTGACCCCCACCTCCAAGCAGGGTACAGGCTAGGGAGGAGGCAGAGCACCATGGCGCCGGTGGTGGTTGCTGAGAGTTGGGGGAGGAAGGAGGGATGTGGCTGCCCCCCTAAAGCAGCTGGTGCCTCCTGGGACCCAGACTTCAGAGGCTTCTCAGGGTACAGATGGGCAGGGAAACTGGCCTCCCTGGGGCAGGCCTGCAACTTCCCAGGCAGGTCCCCTAGGCAGGTCTGCAACTCCCCAGGTCCCGCCTCCAGTGCGTGAAGTCCAGGGTGCATTAAACTGAGGATCCGGCATCGCTTCTCTCCAGGCTCAGCCTCCAGGGCAGAAATTATAAAGCCTAGGTACACACAGGCCCCACTTTCCTGTGCCACAGACCCTGAACCAGGTGTCCAGACCCTCACTGCCCCTTAATTCCTGAAAGCACCTGCCTGGAACACCAGGTAGCGAATCCCATACTGGGGGGCCCTGAGCACGGGGCTTTCAGAATGGGAGAGGCAGCTCTCAGCCTTCCTCACTCCCAGTGGTTGCGGGTCCCCACAGGACCCTGAAGGTGCCATTTCCACTGCCCCCTCCCTGGTGCACCCTCAGTGCCCTGGAATCACGAGGGAGCTGGGGATGGAGGGGCCCCCCAACCTAATACCTCTCATCTAGAGGTGACCTTGGAGTGGAGGGTGCAGGACTAAGGAGGGGTCCCTCCCCCAGCCCAAGGGGAGGCCCTCCCTCCTTCTGCCCCTTATACATTCCCAGCCAACTTCAAGGACTTGGGTCAATATTTGCCAGAAGTTCCGTTGACGCTAGCTCCCTTTGTCCTCAAGGAGATGATGGAACTGGGGAGGAAGGGGTTAAACTTCTGGGAGCCCTAAGGTCCAGGAAGGATGCACTCTGGGGTCAACTCCCTTTCCCTGAAGTCAAAGGTGTGGGGTAAAGGTCACCCAAGGGCAAAGGTCACTATCCAGGGTGGGGCTGGGCAGGATTGGAAAATGGTCCTTCCCTTTCTGTTGGTAACAAGAAAGGGATGTCTACTGGCTAGGGTCACACGGCAAGACCAAGAGTGTGAGCCAGGCTAGGACCCCAGGCAGCATGACTTGCTGGGACTGAGTTTTCTTGCTACTTGGAGGGAGCAAGAGTTCTCCATCCTTTATTTTTACAAATATTTAGTGAGTGCTTCGCTTTCAGCCCTCACTGGGCCCACCACTGGGGTCCAAAGGGGCTGAGGCTGCCCACAGTCTAAAGAAAATCAGTTGCACAAGAAATGAAATGGTTGGAAGAGTTGTGTTTCAAAAACAATAAAACAAAGTGAAGGAGAGCGATAGTGCTGGGGCAAGGGTGGAGGGCCTCTCTGAGGAGGTGCCACTGGACCTGTGACCCGATGGAAGAGAAAGGCTAACTGGGGAAGATGTGGGGAACAGCATTCCAGCAGAGGGAACAGCCAATACGCAGAGGCCCTTCGATAGTAACAAGCCTGGTATGTTTGGGGAAACGGGGCTCCAGTGGCTGGAGCGGAATTAGGGAGAGCAGAGGGAAGAAGAGGAGGGGAGAGGATGGCGAGAGGGTGGCAGGGCAAAGATCTGCTTTTTCTTCTTTTAAAAGCTCCCTCTGCCTGGTGTGCCAAGAAAGGCAGAAGGGTTATCAGGGAGGCCCTGGAGGAGGCCGGGAAGCATCCCTGAGGGAGACTGTGGGGCCTGGATCTGAATGGGGTGGGGAGAAGGGGTCAGCGTCTCAGAATGGAGATGTGTTTTGGAATCAGAGCCAACAGGATTTGCTGATGAATTGGACATAAGGGATGAGCGAAGGAGAGAGTTGTCACGTGCGCTTCCAGGTCTCTGGCCTGAGCACCTGGATGGATGGGGGAGCCCTTTCCCCAAACCAAAATGACTGGAAGAGAAGCAGAAATGGAGGAGGGAAAAAAATCAAGGTTTTGCTCCAGAAGCCTGAAGTCCTCCCAGGAGGGGGTGAGGCGTCTCTACCCACATAGAGAGCATCTGCAAACAGGAGCCATGGGGGAGTAGTGGTGAGTATCCTAAAAACTCAATTCCAGCCAAGAACTGCCACCTCCACTTAACCCTCTGGGTCCCCTGGCAGGTGGGACTATGGCTCCATGTTTCAGAGGGGACAAGCAGACCTGGGGGTCACCTCTGCCCCAGATATCCTCCAGTGCTGTGCTAAGGGCTTGGACTGTAGAGACTTCTGCTGCCCTGAGTCTTCCCACAGAAGCTCCTAAGCTGGGTGGCGCCCACTGTGCAGAGGAAGAAACTGAGGCACAAAAGGCCTGGTTTCCCGAAATAAATGGCAGCGTCTCTCTTTGTCTGTCTTCTCCATCCAGAGTTCAGATGGAGCAGGGGCGCCCTGGGCCCCTATAGGCTCCCATCCCCCAATCTTGTTTTTTGATAGTCTGGAGTCTGAACTGGAGATTTAAGTAGGAGAGGGTGGGGCTTCAGTCTTGGGCAGACAAATGGGGGCTCCTGAGCCCCCCTCAGACACTTTTACCCCCTTGGCTGGTTGGGGACCGGGAGAGAGAATCCAGGCCTCTAAGGGACTCCTGGAAAAGGGGACTTGGAGCCGTTCCCTTCCCTGGGCGCTGCAGCTGGGGGCGGGGCTGCGACCCAAAGTGGGTAATTGCACCCCCCAACTCTCATTTCAGGCACCCCCATCCGCAGCAGCCTTGGAGGCCAGGAACCCTTTATTCCTGGGCGCCCGCATCGGGTGGGGACCGGGAGGAGGGAGATGAGACGCCCGGACCGGGAGGGGTCCCGAAACTCCAGCAATGGCCAAAAATAATAACACGGAGAAGGCTCTTTGCGCAAAAGAAGGAAGACAAACTATGCGTCGCTCCGGGCAGCCGGCGTTACCTGGAGTCGGCGGGCGGTGGCCGCCGGAGCGATTACTCACCGCGTGGCGCACCCCACCCGCGGGCCGCTGAGTGGATTTTTCCGTCGCGGGGTGTAAATAGGGGAGAGCTTCTTACCTCTCTCCTCCTGGGAATCCCTCTTACTGCGGTGCGGGACCTAGTTCCCGCGCAGGCCTGGGTCCCCGCTCCCACAGGGGACTACATCTCCCCGTCTGCCCACGCAAGAGCTCCCTCCCGAGACCCCCGGGGCGCCCAGAGCAACCTCAAACCCATCCCGCGCGCGAAAGGGACAGCGCAGCCAGGGCGAAGGCGAGGGACTCCGTGCCTTCCTGCTTTTTCTCCTTTCTTCCAGCAAAGCCTGGGGCCGAGGCTACTCGCGGACAATCGAAAAGAGGCTGGATGAGGTGGGAGGGCTGGGACCCGCGCGCCGAGGGCGTGGAGCTGGGGGTGACTTTTAGGCCCCCGGGGAGGCTGAGGGGCTGGAGACAGGGGTAGGCGGGACTCAGGGACCGCTCGGTCGGGGGGGCGGGGCCAGAGCTGGGGTGGGGGCCGAGACAGAAGATTGGGCCGTGGAGGGGGGAATGGAGGAGCGGGGCAGGGTTGGGGACCAAAGGGGCCACTGAAGAGGCACTGGGCTGAGAGGAGGGTGCAGGGAAGTGGGCAGGGTTATGGAAACGGGATTGGGGGTGCCGGGTCCCAGACTGGGGGTGGGAAGCCTGAAGCTGGCAGGGTTGGAGAGGGAGGTCCTGGGCCGGTAGGGGTTGAGTTAGGGGGCTTTGGGCCGCGGGATAGGGCGCGCGCGGTTCTCGGTGGGGCGGAGGCCGAACGGGCGGGGCGCGCGGTGCCCGCGGGCGGGCGGGCGGCGGGGAGGCCGGTGCGGGGCCCGCCGCCCCCCCGGGGCCGGGCCGGGCCGGGGGCGGGGCCGGGCGGGGCCAGCGGCGCATTAGCGCCTTGTCAATTCGGCTGCTCAGACTTGCTCCGGCCTCCGCGTCCGCGCCCAGCGACGTGCGGGCGGCCTGGCCCGCGCCCTCCCGCGCCCGGCCTGCGTCCCGCGCCCTGCGCCACCGCCGCCGAGCCGCCGCCAGCCGCGCGCCCCCGGCAGCGCCGGCCCCATGCCCGCCGGCCGCCGGGGCCCCGCCGCCCAATCCGCGCGGCGGCCGCCGCCGTTGCTGCCCCTGCTGCTGCTCTGCGTCCTCGGGGCGCCGCAAGCCGGATCAGGAGCCCGTGAGTACCCGGCGCCCCACTCCTTCCCCCCTGCCAGAGCAGAGGGCGGGCGCCCCGGGGGCAGCCGCGGGGGGAGGGGGCGCGGGCGCCACCTGGACGGCTGGGGAACAAAGGAAGGCGCCCCCGGCGCAGCCCTCGGGGCGCCCTCACCTGCGGGGCACACGGCTCCGCAGTCCACTGTCCAGAGAGTCCTGCTTCCGCGCCCGAGGCCCTGTTACCTGGGCAGCTGGGCCGAGGGCGCCAGGCCAGGCCCCCGGGGGCTGGGGGGATCGCGGCCTCAGACCCTCTGCACGCCAGGACGTGGCGGGCGCACGCGTCTGCTTGGGTGGACTCTGAGCCCCTGGAACTGCAGGGCACCGCTCCCAGGCGGGGGCGCACGCGGTTGACGCGCTGGGTGCGGGCCCCCAGCGGGCCCCCCCAGGCGGAGGGATGAGCCCCACGGGGAGGGCGGGGCTGCAGGGGGGCCGCTCTGGCCTCCTGGCGCGCAGCCCGGGGTCCCCGGGGACTTGTCTCTCCACGGGCCGGCGCCACCGCCCTCCCCCTGCGGGACCCGGCGCACGGGGGTCCGCGGAGTCCCCGCCACCGGCGGCGCTTAGAGCCGTTTTCAGCCAGGCTGCGTCGAGCGGAGAGCCTCCAGCGAGAGGAATCTTTGTGAGCGAGTGGGTGAGAGGGAGAGGGAGCGGGAGCCAGTGAGTCAGGGCACCAGCGGGCCCAAACTTTGAGGGGGCCCACTGGGAACCCGCTGCCCTACGGGCCAAGACCCCCGCTCTGGAGAGACTTCTGGCCTCAGGCACTCTGGGGCCCCCCATCCAAGGAACACCCCCGCAAGGATACGTCTCCGTATCCAGACCCGCTCTGGGACACACCCAGAGACACACAAAGAATCACACTGGCTTGTGGCCCGTCACCCTCGCCCTCAAACTCGCGCACACTGCATCCCAGATGCACATTCGCACACCATCGCGGACGCACACACATTCCATCCCCGACACACACATTCACGGTCACACACATCCCACAGGGGAGGTGACCCAGGGGCACAGAGGGAGGCACCACTCGCCCCAGACGTTCAGTCACTCCACGCACCCTATCCAAGGCGCACGGGCCACCCTGGGGGTCGCCGGGCACACACTGCTCCCAGGCTCACCCACCCTGTGCTGGGCTGTTTGCGGGCTGCCTGTAGGGCTCCTCCTGGAAGGGGCAGGGTCCGGGCATCCTCTAGGGGCACTTGCTGAAAGCCTGGCTCTCCCCTGGCTTTCAGGTGAGGGGCTACCTCGGGCCCTCCCAGGGCCCCTGACGGCTCTGCCAGGCGGTGGGCAGCGCCTGTGAGTGCCACTGTGAGCGCCAAGCTTTGTTTTCAGCCAGTAGAGCAGCAGGCGAAGGTGTAGGGGGTGGGGGGGCATTGTAAGTGTGTTTTTTCCTTTAAGGGGGGAAGAAATTAAATAAAAGATTCTCACACCTCGGCAATATGTTTCTACTTACGGTGTGTCTTAGCACCTGACCAGCAGGCGGGTGGGTCGTAAAGTGTCTGCAGGTACCAGCGGGACTGGAGATGGGGACCCCCGTGGGGACCCTGGGATGGAGGCCACCCTTCCGCCCTGCTTGCAGAGAATCTCACACTTTTCCCTTTTAAAACACATGGTGTTCCTTTTTAATAACGGCAGTGGCTCCAGATTGGGAAAAGAGGAGAGAAAAAACTTTTAAAGGCCCCAGCTCTGCGGGAAAGGAGGGGAGGCAGGGAGTGAAAAGGGGGCTGTTCAAAAGCCCAACCTAGGGATCTGCTTTGGGGAGCCCTCTAGGAGGCCCTCCAAACCAAGCCAAGCCCCCACCAACTCCGGCTCAGTGGGCTGTTCCCAGCTGCTCCCCCGCCTGGCCTGGAGTGCGTGCATCCCAGTCCCCAGCGCCTTAGCCCATTGTTTGTGGAGGCCTGGAGGGAGTGCCTACTCAGCCGGGACCCCAGAGCTGGGAGGAGCTGTCATCTTTGTAGTTCCTGGGGGCTTCAGGCTTCTGAGCCCTCTGGACATTGGATTGCAATCACATCTCATTGATCTCCCCAGCAAGTAGAACGTATTTCTCTTCCCATTTTACGGAGGAGAAAATTGAGAACTGGAGAGAGGGGAAGTCAATTGCCCAGGTTCTCCCACTGGGGTTGCGCCCATATCCCGGGAGGAGAAAGTGTCCTTCTGACCTTACCGGCTGGGGCTAAGGGGGTGGGAGATTGGCCTGTCCAGGCCCGCCTGGCCTTGCCTTCCCCCCACAACCCGTCGCCGCCCGGTGTCCCCCGCCCAGCCCCGGGAGGGCAGCTGCAGCTGCTGGCAAGTGAGCCACGCCAGCCCAGGCCAGGCGGGTGTGGCAGAGGGGCAGCGCCCCCCAGCCAGGACCCCCCAGAGAGCCCCTTCCTGCCCAGGCCATGATGGCGGGTGGGGGGGGCAGGAGGGGCGAGACCCACTCTAGAAGGGCTGAGAGGGGCCTGGGGTCTGGGCAGGCCTGGCCGTGCCTCCCACTCTGTTGGGGGGGCCCAGGCAGGAAGCGGTGGGTGGGCCGGGGCAGAGACGCTGGCACGCCCGAGTTCATGCAGAAGGAATTCCGAATTAGCGGGCGGCTGGCTGCCTGGGACCTCCAGGGCGGCCCCCTGGCCCCCAGCCCCCCGCCCCCCTCGGCCGCCCCCGCCTCCTCGGCTCTGGCCCGCTCAGCCGGCTCCTTCGCACGGACGCGGAGACCTCCGGCGAGCCCTGGGCCAAGCCCCAATCGCAACTGCGATTCCAGGCTCCAGCGAGACAGAGCTCTCAGCCAAGTTTGCCCCGGAAAATCATCAGGGCCGGCCTAAGAACCGTGTCCACCCCACCTCGCCCATCTGGGGCAGTGAGGGCAAGTGCAGGGCAGCGCTGGCATTCAGGGGGCCTCCCTGGGGGACGGGATCACTCTGTCCTTGGCTGCCATCTCTGCGAAGCTGGGCTGCCCCTGCCTCCTGCAGTCCCTTCTTCCAGCCGCCTGGGGAGTCCTTTTAATGCAAATCTCACCTCATCCCTCCCTCCCTGGCTGAGAACCCTGGAATCCCTCCTCCCCGCAGGTCAGGGTTTCTGACCTCTCAAACCTCATTTCCTACCGCTTCTGCCCCAGGACCTTGGCACTTGCAGCTCCCACTGCCTGGACATGCTCTGTTAGATAATGTCACAGCTACTTCTCTTACTTTATTCAGGTCTCTGCTGAAAGGTCACCTCCCCAGACAGGCCTCCCGAGCTTCTGCTGCTGCTCTGTCTTCCTCCGGCCCCTGCTTTACCTTCTCCCCTAGTTATTGTCTTAGATATTTATTTATTCCTTCTTCCTGCTGCTTCCTTGGATTTGATGCCCACAAGGGCAGGACTTTTGTGTGTCTTGGGCATCACCCCAGTGCCCACAGATCCTGACACACTATAGGTACCCTGTGAATGAATAGATGAACGCGTGAACGAACAAAGGAGTGGATGAGTCTTTACAACCACTCTGTGTGGAACGAGAAGCCCCTTTCCAGAGGCTCAAAGAAGTAAAACACTGAGGCCGGGCGCGGTGGCTCATGCCTGTCATCCCAGCACTTTGGGAGGCCAAGGCGGGTGGATCACTGGAGGTCAAGAGTTCAAGACCAGCCTGGCCAACATGGCGAAACTCCGTCTCTCCTAAAAATACAAAAATTAGCTGGGTCCGTGGAGGTTATGGTGAGCCGAAATTGTGCCACTGCACTCCAGCCTGGGTGACAGAGTGAGACTCTGTCTCAAAAAAAAAAAAAAAGTAAAACACTGAGTCAGGCTGGGGGCATTCGAGTCCGGGTCAACTTGGTTTAAAGATCTCATGGGAAAATATTGTCTCCAACAGTATTTTCACTCCTCTCAAACAACCTCATGAGGTTTGTTTTGTTGGTTTTTATAAATTTAAATTTAAATTTTTTGTTTGTTTTTTGAGACAGGGTCTCACTGTCACCCAGGCTGGAGTTCAGTGGTGCAGTCATGGCTCACTGCAGCCTCAACTTTGCTGGAGGGCTCCAGCGATCCTCCTGCCTCAACCTCCCAAGTAGCTAAGACCACAGGCATGGGCCACCACCCCCTCCCCACCTGGCTAATTTTTGTATTTTTGGTAGAGACAGGGTTTCACCATGTTGCCCAGGCTGTCTCAAACTCTTGACCTCACGTGATCCTCCCACCTCAGCCTCTCAAAGTGCTGGGATTACAGGCGCAAGCCACCACACCCAGCCAACCCCATGACATTGATGCCATGATGCCCAGTTCCCAGATGGGGAAACTGAGACTCAGAGAGGCATCGGGAGGTTGGCCTGTGCACCCCCTCCTCCTTCTCTGGGCCTTGGTTTCCCTATAGACAAAATAGGTTCTTCTTAGGTTCTGGTCTCCAGAAGGGGAACTCCTGGGCTGCCCTGATGGCCAGCAGGAGAGGAGGCATCAACCACCCATGGGCGTCCCCAAGGTTCCTGTGTCTAGTACCCAACTCACACACAACCTGGTTCAGGAAGTTGTTCCTTTCCCCTCTGACTTTCACAATAGCCCACGAGACAAAGAGCTTTCTCGTTCCCACTTTGCAGATGAGGAAAACTGAGTGGAGGGAAACAGTGATGATGTCAAGTCCCTTTGGATGGGAGTTGGGGATGTGCAGTTTGCCAGGGCTGCCTTTAGTTCCAGAGGTAGGCAGTGTGGAGCAGAACTTTGGAGACCAGAAAATCTGGGCCTAACTAGTATGGCCTTCCCTCATTCCAGGAAGGAAACTCCATCTTTCAGAGCCGGAGTTTTTTCATCTTTAACATAAGCAGGATTGGCCAAGAAAATGTAGGTAAAGTCTTAGCCCAGTATTCAGAACACAACAAGTGCTCAATAAATGGTGCTGTTAGGCCGGGCGCAATGACTCACGTCTGTCATCCCAGCACTTTGGGAGGCTGAGGCGGGTGGATCACTTGAGGTCAGGAGTTCGAGACCAGCCTGGCCAACATGGCGATACTTCGACTCTACTAAAAATACAGGCTGAAAAAAAAAAATACAGGCTGGGCGCGGTGGTTCACCCCTGTAATCCCAGCACTTTGGGAGGCTAAGGCAGGTGGATCACAAGGTCGGGAGTTCGAAACCAGCCCGACCAGCACGGTGAAACCACATCTCTACTAAAAATACAAAAATTAGCCGGGCACGGTGGTGTGTGCCTGTAATCCCAGCTACTTGGGAGGCTGAGGCAGGAGAATCGCTTGAAACTGGGAGGTGGAGGTTGCAGTGAGCCAAGATAGTGCCATTGCACTCCAGCCTGGGCGACAGAGGGAGACTGTGTCTCAAATAATAATAATAATAATAATAATAATAAATGGTGCTCTTGGCCAGGTGTGGTGGCTCATGCCTGTAATCCCAGCACTTTGGGAGGCCGAGGTGGGCGGATCACCTGAGGTCAGAAGTTCGAGACCAGCCTGACCAACATGGAGAAACCCCATCTCTGCTAAAAATACAAAATTAGCCAGGTGTGGTGACACATGCCTGTAATCCCAGCTACTTGGGAGGCTGAGGCAGGAGAATCACTTGAACCTGGGAGGTGGAGGTTGCGGTGAGCCGAGATCGCGCCACTGCACTCCAGCCTGGGCAACAAGAGCAAAACTCCATCTCAAAAAAAAAAAAAAAAAAAAAATGGTGCTCTTAATGATTCAAGTAAGGGTCAGGGCTTTCATTTTAAGCAGTGCCCTTCCCCCACAGAAACACCTACTATGTGTGAGGCTCTGGGAGTACCACAGGAAGAACGCACAATCTTTTGTTTCTAGTTGCCAAAAAAGAAAAACAAAATGAGAATGAAAAATAAAGAATGCTAGGCACTGAAGCTCATGCCTGTGATCCCAGGACTTTGGGAGGCCAAGGTGGGAGGATCGCTTGAGGCCAGGAGTTCAAGACTGGCCTGAGCAAACTAGCAAGACCTCATCTCTAAAAAAAATATTTAAAAATCAGCCAGGTGTGGTGGTGCACACCTGTAGTCCCAGCTACTTGGGAGCTGAGATGAGGGAGGATTGCTTGAACCCAGGAGATCGAGGCTGCAGTGAGCTATGATCACACCACTGCACTCCAGCCTGGCCGACAGAGCGAGACCCTGTTGCTAAAAAAATAAAAAGCAGGCCGGGCGCGGTGGCTCACGCTTGTAATCCCAGCACTTTGGGAGGCCGAGGCGGGCGGATCACGAGGTCAGGAGATCGACACCACGGTGAAACCCTGTCTCTACTAAAAATACAAAAAATTAGCCAGGCGTGGTGGCGGGCGCCTGCAGTCCCAGCTACTCGGAGAGGCTGAGGCAGGAGAATGGCGTGAACCCGGGAGGCGGAGCTTGCAGTGAGCCAAGATTGCGCCACTGCACTCCAGCCTGGGCGACAGAGCGAGACTCTGTCTCAAAAATAAATAAATAAATAAATAAATAAATAAATAAATAAAAAGCAAAGCGTGCCTGGGCGTGTTGGCTCACTCCTGTAATCCCAGCACTTCGAGAGGCCGAGGGAGGTGGATCACGAGGTCAGGAGTTCAAGACCAGCCTGGCCAATATGTTGAAACCCCGTCTCTGCTAAGAATACAAAAGTTAGTCAGGCATGGTGGTGCACACCTGTAGTCCCAGCTACTCGGGAGGCTGAGGCAGAAGAATTGCTTGAACCCAGGAGGCGGAGGTTGCAGTGAGCCAAGATTGTGCCACTGCACTCTAGCCTGGGTGACAGAGCGGGACTCCGTCTCAAAAAAAAAAAAGAAAAGCATAGTGTTTGTCATAACAATGTGCTAAGCAAGAGTCACTTGGATCTGAATGAGCCTGTATGCCCGAGTTGTGTGACCCCTCAGAGAACCTTAAGCATGTCAGTGATGAAGAGTTTTGGAAGGATCCAGTGTTGGAGTCAGACAGACCTGGACAACTCCAGGTCTGTCAGTTTGGCCACCAGTGTTGCCCTGGGCATTTAACCCAACTGATCTTCACCTTCCCTATCTGTAAAATGGGGGACAATCATTAGCAGCGTCTTCTCAGGACCACCATGAACCCTGGAGGTCCTGGCATGGTTGGGGGCTTGGAGGGTCCCCGCCCTTGCCTGACACGTGCTCCTTTTTGACCCCAGACACAGCTGTGATCAGCCCCCAGGATCCCACGCTTCTCATTGGCTCCTCCTTGCTGGCCACCTGCTCAGTGCACGGAGACCCACCAGGAGCCACCGCCGAGGGCCTCTACTGGACCCTCAACGGGCGCCGCCTGCCCCCTGAGCTCTCCCGTGTGCTCAACGCCTCCACCTTGGCACTGGCCCTGGCCAACCTCAACGGGTCCAGGCAGCAGTCAGGGGACAACCTCGTGTGCCACGCCCGTGACGGCAGCATCCTGGCTGGCTCCTGCCTCTATGTTGGCCGTAAGTCGGCACCCAGGACACCCTAGGGGTAGCTCTTGGGAGCGGCATCTCCCTCTGGAGTGAGGCATGAATCGTGGGTCTTCTGGCCTAGGGATGAGCTGTGGGCACACTGCCATGGCTATGCAGGTCTTTGAGGTGGGAATGAGAACCTGGAGACCTGGTCGGGCAAGGTGGCTCATGCCTGTAAGCCCAGCACTTTGGGAGGCCGAGGTGGGTGGATCACTTGAAGCCAGGAGTTCGAGGCCAGCCTGGCCAACATGGCGAAACCCCATCTCTACTAAAAATACAAAAATTAGCCAGGCGTGCTGACAGGCACCTGTAATCCCAGCTACTTGGGAGGCTGAGACAGGAGAATCGCTTGAACCTGGGAGGCGGAGGTTGCAGTGACCTGAGATGCCACCATTGCCCTCCAGCCTGGGGGACAGAGCGAGACTTTGCCTCGAAAAAAGAAAAAGAACTTGGAGATCGAGTCACTAGCCTCTCAAGAGCCCTTGCAGGTGTCACATCAACTGTGCTGGCATTTCTCAGCACAGGGCTGAAACTGTCCTATCTGCCCTCCTTCCACTCCAAGGTGGGGGCCTGGTGGGTGGGCAGCAACCGCTCGGCCCCAGCTCAGCTAGTCCAGAGCCTCAGCCTGCTTCCTGCACCCTCCCCCTCTCCCAGTGCCCCCAGAGAAACCCGTCAACATCAGCTGCTGGTCCAAGAACATGAAGGACTTGACCTGCCGCTGGACGCCAGGGGCCCACGGGGAGACCTTCCTTCACACCAACTACTCCCTCAAGTACAAGCTTAGGTTGGTGGTGGCCTGAGGGCGATGTGTGTGTCCCAGGCTGGCTGCGTGACCTTGACCAACGCGGACCCTCTCTGAGCCCCCATGTGCTGTCTGCACCCTGAGGCTGCCATGGTGAGGTCTGGGGGCCAGAAGGAACCCTCATGCGTCCTATCGCCCTCCCATCCCCACAGGTGGTATGGGCAGGACAACACATGTGAGGAGTACCACACAGTGGGGCCCCACTCCTGCCACATCCCCAAGGACCTGGCTCTCTTTACGCCCTATGAGATCTGGGTGGAGGCCACCAACCGCCTGGGCTCTGCCCGCTCCGATGTGCTCACGCTGGATATCCTGGATGTGGGTGAGCCCCCAGTGTCCACTAGGCCCCTCCCTCGGCACCAGCCCCGCCCACCGAGCATCCCGAGGGGTCCCCTGCACCTTCTCATTTTTCCTAGGGTCCCCCCTGCCCCTCCCCAGCCTGGCAACTCCCGGGTTGTCCCTGCTGGTCGGAGGGAAGGTAGGTAAGTAGCTGAGCATCCGCTCATCAGTCCGCAGCCCCCAGAAACAGCCAGGATACCCCCACTCCACGGAGAACACCTGGCCTGGCCACCTCCCCCTCGGCAGCCCAGGTGTGCAGGAGGGGGCCCTGGGGAGAGGGGAGGGGGCGCCCAGGTCGGGAGGCGCCCCAGGAAGCCGAGGCCTGGAGCTGGGGGGTGCAGGGCGGGAGGCAGGAAATGGATGATCTGTGAGCAGAATTGAGCCTAATCTAATTAGGGTGTTTCTCAGCCCCAAGCAGGCCTGTGCCTTAACCCTTTAGGCCCCTCACCAAGGCCTCAGGGGGAGAGGCCAGCTCACCCTGCTGCCCTCAGGGGCCCCCAGAAGGATCCTCAGACCCCCCCAACACACACATACGCCTAGGTTGTAGCCCCCATCCGTGCCCCCGCAGCCTGCCTCACTCTTCCCCACATCCTAAAGCTACAGTGGGAAAGTTCTAAGCCTCAGTTGCTTCTCTACACCCAGCAAAATGTCACATCAAAGATTTCAGTAAGAGTGGAAGGGAGGTGTGAGTGGGGAGGGGGTGGCAGGGGATTACCAGAAGGCTGACGGCCTGACAGGCCCTGGCCTCCTAAGCATGATAATAATAATATCATCAACCCCGCAATGTCTGCCTTCCCATAGTCAGTTGAAGATAGGATTATGTTTCTCCCGTCACAGATAATAATGGTGATAACAGCTAACATTAATTAGGTGCTGAGTGTTTCTCCAACATGATATATCGTGTAATCCACCAGTCCTGGGGGTGGGGGCAGAGGGAGGAGGAAAACAGAGGCAGGTGCCATCTAGGCCAAGTGCCCTGGGCCACACTGCTAGAGGGAGTTAAACCCAGACAGCCCCAGGCTGAGAGGGGCCCTCCTCCGCCCCGCAGTGACCACGGACCCCCCGCCCGACGTGCACGTGAGCCGCGTCGGGGGCCTGGAGGACCAGCTGAGCGTGCGCTGGGTGTCGCCACCCGCCCTGAAGGATTTCCTCTTTCAAGCCAAATACCAGATCCGCTACCGAGTGGAGGATAGTGTGGACTGGAAGGTGACCCGCCCCTTCCCTGACTCCGCCCCTGTTCCTTCCAGGTCCCGCCCCCGCTCCTGCTTGGCCCCGCCCTCTACTCTGACCTTATCCTCACTGTACAGGTGGTGGACGATGTGAGCAACCAGACCTCCTGCCGCCTGGCCGGCCTGAAACCCGGCACCGTGTACTTCGTGCAAGTGCGCTGCAACCCCTTTGGCATCTATGGTTCCAAGAAAGCTGGGATCTGGAGTGAGTGGAGCCACCCCACAGCCGCCTCCACTCCCCGCAGTGGTGAGCACCCCCCTAGGGCTGGGTGATCCAGCGGCCAGTCCCAAACCAGCTAGAGCCTCTGTTTCCTTGTTTTCTTTTCTTTTTTTTTTTTCTTTTGAGACACAGCCTCATTCTGTCGCGTAGTGGCGTGATCTGCACTCACTGCAACCTCTGCCTCCTGGTTTCAAGCGATTCTCCGCTTGAAACCTCAGCCTCCCAAGTAGCTGGGACTACAGGCACGCGCCAACATGCACAGCTAATTTTTGTATTTTTTAGTAGAGACAGGATTTCACCATGTTGGCCAGGCTGGTCTCGAACTCCTGACCTCGGGTGATCTGCCCATTTCGGCCTCCCAAAGTGCTGGGATTACAGGTGTGAAACACCGCGCCCAGCCTGTTTCCCGACTGTTTCCAAGAGAGTAGAAGTCTCAAACCGGTGGCCCCCCCAGAGCTGAATGTGGCCCTTGGATCTATTTTCTTTGGCCTGTTGTTTGGAAAACAAAAAAAAAGTTTGACCAACTAGTAGAAATTTTAAACCCAGGAAGTTTTTACACAAATATCCTAGATTCCCTAGAAAAATAAATTCTCTAGAAAATGTAACAGCATGGCCCACAGCCCCCACCAGCAGTGGTCTCCCCTTCTCAGGACCCTCACTCTCCATTTGCCCATCCCCATCTGGCCTGTTTTGCCCACTCAGACTCCCTCCTAAGAGGGCCAGTGAGTTTGAGACCCCTGCTTCTAAGGCCAATGGGCTGCCAACTCCCACTTTTTTTTTTTTTTGAGACAGAGTCTCGCTCTGTTGCCCAGGCTGGAGTGCAGTGGCGCAATCTCGGCTCACTGCAAGCTCTGCCTCCCAGGTTCACACCATTCTCCTGCCTCAGCCTCTCTGAGTAGCTGGGACTACAGGCGCCCACCACCACGCCCGGCTAATTTTTTGTATTTTTAGTAGAGACAGGGTTTCACCGTGGTCTCGATCTCCTGACCTCGTGATCCACCCGCCTCAGCCTCCCAAAGTGCTGGGATTACAAGCGTGAGCCACCGCGCCCGGCCTGCCAACTCCCACTTTGATGTGCCTCAGTTTCTCCTTCTGATCAAGGCAGAGGGATGGGAATGATTAGGTGCCTAGGTCTGCTTCCTCTTGCTGTCTGGGATTTCTCTGGGTCCACAGGCCTCTAGTCTCTCTTTTGTGAAATGAAACGAAAGCTGTTACTTGGAATGTCTGGCCTCCGTTTCCCCATCTGGAAGGTGGGGTTGAGAATCCCACTTGCCTTGGGCTGTTATAAGGGTTGGATGACATAATTTGTGGCAAGTGCCCACATGGTGGGTGCCACCTAAGTGCTTGCAGGCAGTTGGCATGGAAGTACTTACTGTCCTGTCCCCCCAGGGTTTCACTGCAAGGGAGGCCGCTTTTTCTCAGGCTCTAGGAGGTCATACAGGTCTAAACTTAGTTCGCCGGGAAGTCCAAGCTCACTCTGGCTCGTGAGATGATAGGGAAACTGAGGCCCAGAGAGGGTTCCAGAGCTAGGGAGGGGTAGAGTCAGGCTCCAGCCAGCTCCCCAGCCCCTATCCCGGGCCCCTCCAGGTTCAGGGGTGGGCGGGAGCAAGCGCAGCCGGGAGGGGCCTGAGCCTTGGCCCCTGCTCGTGCCCGGCACCTGCGATTCTTGCACAGGAGCCAGCAGGCCGCTGCGTCCGCAGGGGAGGCTGCGGAGGCCGGGGAAGGCCAGCAGGGGCCGCGGGGGCCGGGGCCGTGCCAGGGCCTGTCAGCGGGTCCCCGGCTTTATTTACGACGTGAGGCCGATGTCCTTATCCGCCGGCCTGCTGGGGGTTGGCTGCAGCCGGCAGCTGGACCGACAGGCAGGCCTTCCACCTGGCCCTCCCGGCCCACTCCCTGTCCCATGGGCCCATGCTGGGGACTGTCCCATGGGGTCATCTTGCACTCGGTCTCCCTTCATCTGTCACTCTTCCTCTGTGTCTCTGTCTCGATCTCTTTGTCCCTATGTCCCCAGGGTTTCTGTCCTACCCTGATCAGGCCCTTTCCTCCTGGGCTGACCCCCTTGGCTTTCACCCACCCTGCGTCTCCATCTCTCCATCCCTGGCCCCGGCTCTCTCATCCGTGCGTCTTTCTCCCTTTCTCTTTTTCAGCCCCCTGCTCTGTCTGTCTGTCTCTGTGTCTCATCCCCCCGGCTCTGGCCTCTTTCATTCTCCCCTCCCCCCACTCCACTCGCACCTGGCTCAGGCCACAGGAATCGGGTTCCTGGAGGAGATGTGGAGGAGGAGCCCCTTCCTTCCCCCTCCCCCCCACCTCCCCAGGGGCGCAGCCGGGCCACGGGCGCAGCTGGGCTGCTGTGCAGGGCCGCGGGGAGGATTCGGTCCCTGAGAAACGGGGAGGGAGGTTCCCCGAGGGGAGCATGGTCCCGCCGCGCTGGGGTCTTCCCTCTCCTGCCCGCGCGCACCCCCTGCCGGGCGCGCCCTGACACTGCCGCTCCGCCCACCACCAGAGCGCCCGGGCCCGGGCGGCGGGGCGTGCGAGCCGCGGGGCGGAGAGCCGAGCTCGGGGCCCGTGCGGCGCGAGCTCAAGCAGTTCCTGGGCTGGCTCAAGAAGCACGCGTATTGCTCCAACCTCAGCTTCCGCCTCTACGACCAGTGGCGAGCCTGGATGCAGAAGTCGCACAAGACCCGCAACCAGGTAGGAAGGCGGGACCGCGGGCGTGGGGGTGGGGACAGGGAGCTGGGGGGCCCAGGAAACAAGGGAGGAGGAAGACAGCAGGGTGTGGACGCAGGTCTGCAGCCCCCACGACACCTCTGCCTTCCTTCCAAGCACAGGACGAGGGGATCCTGCCCTCGGGCAGACGGGGCACGGCGAGAGGTAAGGTGGACCTAGTGGGCGGGAGGGAGAAAGGGAAGGGCCCCTTCCGGTGGCTGCAGGTCTTGTTCACACCCCCACGCCTCCCAGCCCCAGCCTTAGAGTCTCTGAGATGGAATCCGTCCTCTTCCTTTGTTATTCATCAGCATTTGCTTAGCACTTACTGTATAACTGGCATTGTCTCTTTTAGCCTAAGAACATTCAATGCCCTGAAAATGTACGGAATCTCCTCCGAAATGAATGAACATACTCACCCTTGTTAGCACGCATGGGCGCCTACTGCATACTGGCCCCGCGCCAAGTGCTTTACCTGCAGCTCAGATAGCCTCGTCAAGGCCCAGAGAGGGGCAGGACCCTGCCCAAAGTCACACAGCCAGAAGCGGTGGGGACAGGACCCGAATGAGGGCTCCTTCAGTGGCTCTGTGGTGCGGCCCTCTCTCGGGCTCCCTGCTTAGGTTGGCTTCCCCTCTGCCTGCAGGTCCTGCCAGATAAGCTCTAGGGGCTCAGGCCACCCTCCCTGCCACGTGGAGACGCAGAGGCCGAACCCAAACTGGGGCCACCTCTGTACCCTCACTTCAGGGTACCTGAGCCACCCTCAGCAGGAGCTGGGGTGGCCACTGAGCTCCGACGGCCATAACAGCTCTGACTCCCACGTGAGGCCACCTTTGGGTGCACCCCAGTGGGTGTGTGTGTGTGTGTGAGGGTTGGTTGAGTTGCCTAGAACCCCTGCCAGGGCTGGGGGTGAGGAGTCATTACTCCCCACTACCTGGGGCCCCTCCAAAAGAGTCCTTTTAAATAAATGAGCTATTTAGGTGCTGTGATTGTGAAGATGAGTTTGGGGCCTGCCTGGCCTGGGGTGGGGGCTGTGAGATTTGAGGGGAATGTGAGGCGTCTTAATGACCATTTGAGATTAGAATTTTCACCTCCCAGGACTTCAGACTGTCCAGTATTTGCAAGGTCTGATTCTGAACTCCTTGGAGAATGTGATTCAAAATACCTGAGCTGGCTGGCCACGAAGGCTCATGCCTGTAATCCCAGAAGTTTAGTAGGCCAAGCTGGGAGCACTGCTTGAGGCCAGGAGTTGGAGACCAGCCTGGGCAACAAAGGGAGACCTCATCTCTACTAAAAGCAAAAAGTTGGCTGGGCGCAGTGGCTCACGCCTGTAATCCCAGCACTTTGGGAGGCTGACGCGGGTGGACCAAATGAGGTCGGGAGTTCGAGACCAGCCTGACCAACATGGAGAAACCCCGTCTCTACTAAAAATACAAAATTAGCTGGGCATGGTGGTGCATATCTGTAATCCCAACTACTCAGGAGGCTGAGGCAGGCGAATCACTTGAACCCAGGAGGTGCAGGTTGCAGTGAGCCGAGATTGTACCATTGTACTCCAGCCTGGGCGAAAAGAGCGTAACTCCATCTCAAAAAAAAAAAAAAAAAAAAACTGGGCTCGTGGTGGCATGTGCCTGTAGTCTCAGCTACTTGGGAGGCTGAGGCAGGAGGACTGCTTGAGCCCGGGAAAGTCGAGGCTGCAGTGAGCCATGATCTCGCCACTGCACTCCAGTCTGGGTGACAGAGCAAGACCCTGTCTCAAGCAAAAAAACCTCAGAGTTTCTAGGGAGGGTGGGAGCCTTCTACCCACAATCCATGGCCCTGTGGGGACCCCCTCCCCAGGCACACTGGCTGCAGCACCCTTGTATGCAGAGATGGCAGAGCGGCTACAGAGGAAGAGCTCTTTATTGTGGGAGGTGTCTCGAACAGCAGGAAGGTCAGCAGCGCAGTGGGGCGTGACCCCAGCCAGCTGGCGGTTAGCGCTGGGCTGGGCGCCATCCGCCCCATTTCCCATCTCCCTCGGCGCATCCCTGGGGAGCCGCCATCACTCGGCAGATTCCGCATCAAACCTGAGGTCCTGGAGAACTTCGCTGATCGCCTCCATGGTTTTAATTACCCTACAAGAGCGGATGGGAACTATAAATAAAACCCAGATGGGGCGAATTAGCTGCTGCCGCGAAGCTGCAAGAGGGCCGTGGCTGTGGTGAGCCCCAGGCCCTCCTGCCCGCCGCCAAACCTCCAGGCAGCACTAGCAGCAAGAGGGACCACTTAGGTGCTAGGGAGAAGAGGTGGCCCCATAGGTCACAGTGGGCTGAGAGAAAAGGCCATCTGGGCTGGGCATGGTGGCTCACGCCTGTAATCCAGCACTTTGGGAAGCCGAGGCAGGCAGATCACCTGAGGTCAGGAGTTCAAAACCAGCCTGGCCCACATGGCGAATCCCCGTCTCTACTAAAAATACAAGAATTAGCCAGCCATGGTGGTGGGCATCTGTAATCCAAGCTACTTGGGAGGCTGAGGCAGAAGAATCACTTGAACCCAGGAGGCAGAGGTTACGGTAAGCCAAGATTGCGCCACTGCACTCCAGCCTGGGTGACAGAGCAAGACTCTGTCTCAAAAAAAAGAAAGAAAAAAGAAAAGAAAATAAAGGACCAGGCCTGCTGGCTTATGCCTGTAATCCCAGCACTTTGGGAGGCTGAGGCGGGCGGATCACGAGGTCAGGAGATCGAGACCATCCTGGCCAACATGGTGAAACCCGTCTCTACTAAAATACAAAAAATTAGCTGGGCATGGTGGCACACGCCTGTAGTCCCAGCTACTCAGGAGGCTGAGGCAGGGGAATCACTTGAACCCGGGAGACGGAGGTTGCAGTGAGCTGAGATCGCGCCACTGCACTCCAGCCTGGCGACAGAGTGAGACTCTGTCTCAGAAAAAAGGAAAAGAAAAGGCCATCTTGGTGGGATGTGTAGCATCAGGAGGTTATGAAGTGTGACTCTGTCAAATGTGTGTGTACATGAGTGTGTGTGCTTGGGGGCTGAGGACAGGCATCTGAAGGTTTGTGCTCAGTGGGGCATGTCCAAGCTCCACGGACAGCCACGTGTGCAGGACTGGCATGTGTCGAGGTATACAGCAGTGTCCCAGCAATGCACAGCGAAATTGATGTGAAGTTTCACGGCTGTGCCCTCTGGGGAAGTGTACATCTGAGGGCCACCAGGTGAGAACACCATTGTACACTGGCAGAGGGTTCCTTTGCTGGCAGGGTCTGACCATGCCAACCCTGGTGCAAATCGAGCATAGCCAGGCGGCTTGGGCAGCAGCGCTCACTTCATTTTCAGCTGGTGCATCCGTACAGCGTCCTCCTGCCCCGCCAGCTCTGGCGTCTCCATCAGCTGCAGCAGGGCCACCTGGTTGGGGAATGAACAACACGAAGGATGTCTCCACGAGCAGAACCCACCCCCTGCCCTCCAAGGATGTTCAGGAAAAGATAGTGGCACCCAGAAAGGCAGTGCCCGGGTAGAACCACGAGGGGCAGTGCTTTGTGTAGGAAGAGTCCGAAGTTCAGTTTAGAGAGGCTCTCTCAGAAGGGAGACAGCGGGCAGGCCAGAGGCAGTGCTGAGCGTGATGTGGGCGTGGCCTGGGAACAACAGTGACGTCTTAGCCGGGCATGGCGGTAGGGGTGGGTTAGGTTGCGCCTCATGGCGCAGAGACAGGGACCCAGGATAAAAGTAGGCCGAAAAGCCTGGATGCGGTGGCTCACGCCTGAAATCCCAGCACTTCGGGAAGCAGAGGAGGGCGGGTCGCTTGAGACCAGGAGTTCCAGACCAGCCTTGCCCATATGGCAAAACCCCGTCTCTACTAAAAAAAATACAAAATACAAAAATTACGCCTGTAATCCCAGCTACTCAGGAGGCTGAGGCAGGAGAATCGCCTGAACCTGGGAGGCAGAGGTTGTAGTTAGCCGAGATCGCGCCATTGCACTCTAGCCTAATGACAAAGCAAGACCCTGTCTTGGGGAAAAAAAAAAAAAGAGAGAGAGAGAGAAAAAGGCCAAAAAGAGGCTGAGACGGGTCGCTTATGGGGGGCGTGGCCTAGGAATTCCAGTCACACGCGGTTGCAGGGCCGAGTAGGCGGATCGCAAAAGAGAAACAGGCAAAGAACTAACGCTGTGATGGAGGAATAATACGGAGGCGTGGCCTGGGACCCCCCCTTGCCTGTATCTACGGGAGGTTGAGGGTGGGACCCTAGACGCAGAACAACCAAAGTGGGTGGAGCATTGTTGGGGCGGGATCTGGGCATCTTGGAATAGCATTTAGGCGGAGCTGGGAGAAAGTGGGAGTGCTCTGGGAATAAGGGCAAAACTTGGAAAAAAATTGGGGATGAACAGCAGAGGGCAAGATCCGAGAAACCCCAAGTGAAGCCTTAATAGAGGATTAGGGTGGGACAGGAAGGGGTGAAGTCTGTGTATGGGATACTGGGACCACCCCCCAACCAGGGGTGCGCCACGAGAGGAACCGGCCAGGGTCCTAGAAACACGGCGGGGAAGGGGTGGTGGCCTCACCATGCCCAGCCGCGTCTGCTCCAGCTCCTGCAGGCTGCGCACGTGGCCGGCGAGCAGCGGCTGCCTGCGAGGCCCGCCCAGCTCTGCTTCCACCGCCAGCACCTCCCGCGAGGCGGCAGCGAAGGCCTGGGTCACCTCGTGCACTGTGCTCCGGTAGCGCGCGAAGTCGTACTCAGGGCCGCTGCGCAGGTACTGGCGGTGGCCTCTGCGGCAGGTGGGGACCCTGAGGCCGAGCCCCCAGGCTCTCATGCCCTGCACCAGCGCCAACCACCTGAAAGGCCCCCAGGAAGTGTCCCCGGACCCCAGAGGGGAGGACTGGTAGGTAGGAAGGACGCTTCCTGACTCCCGCAGGGGAACGCGAGACAGGCCCACCCCTGCTCTTGGGGAGGAGAGAGAAGCCACGAGCAGTGAGTCGTCGGGTAGTGGGGACGTGCTGTGGGGCCTTTCTCGTGAAGGTGAGGTCCCGGTGCCCCGAAATCCCCGCCCCATCTGACTCTGCAGCCGCGCGAGGACCCAGCTCCTCCTCCAGGCACGCCCGCCGAGAGCACGCCCACGCCCGGAGCGGGCGGGGGACTGAACCCTGAGCCCCTCCGCGCCCCACTCACTCCTCCAGTCGACGGAAGCCCTGCGCGCGCTCAGCCTGCAGCTGGTGGATGCGCTGTACCAGCGTCCGGATCGGGGCGTCTTTCTGCGGGACAGGGGGCACGGCTGGGGCATGAAGCCGGCGCCCCTGGGTCTGCGCCGCCCGCCCCGCGCCCGTTCCCGCTTGGGCCTGGGCTCACCCAGGGCCACGCCGGCCCCTCGCGTCCCCGAGCTTCGGTGGCCTCTTCAGCAGCAGGCACTGCAGGGACCGTGGGCTCCGCCGCGGTCTCGGTGATCATGACTGCGCAGCCCTGGCCAGGCTCCGGAGCAGGCCCTTCCGCTGCGCCCGACGCCCCCTACAGGCCGGGAGGTCCACGGACCCCCTACCCTGCAGCCGGCCAGCCAGAAGACCCCGAGGAAAAAAGGGGAGCCAAGACCGCGAGCCGCCCAGGCAAGCCCACCATCCTCCACCCACCCTTCTTGTTCCCGTCCAGGGCCCGCCTCCGATCGTGTTTTTCCTTGAATGTGCGGCTCTGAATACAGAACAGCTGTTAGCCTTGAGTTCGTTCCTATGCTTGCATCTCAACACCGACTTCCACGTGAAGCGGGTATTGAGCGTGGGTTTTGACGTTCAAGAGTGTTAAGTAAGCCTGGGCAACCTAGGGAGGCCCGATCTCTACAGAAAAACCAATTAGCCCGACATGGTGGCTCCCGCCTACAGTCCCAGCTACTCGGGAGACTGAGGTGGGGGGATTGCATGAGCCCGGGAGTTGGGGGCTGCCATGAGCTATGACCATGCCACTGCACTCCAGCCGGAGCCACAGTGAGTCTGCCTCAAAAAAAGTGCAGTGGCTGGAACTCCACTGACATTAACAGAGATTCACTGGCTCTTCAGAGAATCACAGGGGTGAAGACAAGATTCAGTGACAGGGACGGTGTCAACAGCCCACCGAGTTGAATTGGGCGTCTTGTGTAATAGCCCTGAGCCTGGGGCATAGCAGGGGCCAGAACGACCTCAAAGTACAGAGGAGGCCTTGGAGCTTCCTGCTGGAGGCATACATGGGCTAGACTGAGCTTTGGAAAGCTTCCTCCTCCAGGGGCCCAGCCGGAGGAGCAGGAAGATGCTGGTAGCCTGACTTAGTGAAGAGGGACCAGCTCAGGTATGGGGTGACAGACACCAGCCTTTAACGGGGAAAGGACTAGGCTGTTAATGAGTTGGGAGTTTTTCCTGCCCATGGGTTCATGGTCTCGCTAACTTTGAAGAATGAAGCTGTGGACCTTCGCGGTGAGTGTTACAGCTCAAAAAGAGTCCACGGACTAGGAGAGTGAGCAGCAGGGCAGTTTATTGAACAAAGCCAAAGGAAAGCTTCCACGTGCTGGAAGGGGACCCGGAAGGGTTGCCGTTGCTGGCTCCGGTGGCTAGGGCTCATATCCCTGTGTTACCCCTCCTCTTTCTTTTTGTCCATTGAGAGTGGTTCTTTTTTCAATCCTCCTCTGGAGTGGTTAATTTTTTTTTCTTCTTTTATTTTAGTGAGACAGAGTCTCGCTCTGTCGCCCAGGCTGGAGTACAGTGGCGCAATCTTGGCTCACTGCAAGCTCCACCTCCCAGGTTCACACCATTCTCCTGCCTCAGCCTCCCCAGTAGCTGGGACCACAGGCACCCGCCACCACACCCGGCTAACTTTTTGTATTTTTAGTAGAGACGGGGTTTCACTGTGTTAGCCAGGATGGTCTCAATCTCCTGACCTCGTGATCCGCCCGCCTCGGCCTCCCAAAGTGCTGGGATTACAGGCGTGAGGCCCCGCACCTGGCCTGGAGTGGTTAATTCTGAATCCTTCACTCAATTGGTTAAGAACTCAAAACCCTGAGTCACAGGGGTCTTTTGTGAAAGTCCCCAGACCTGCCCAGTAAATCCTGCCAACTCCATCCCTCAGTACCCTCTCTCAACAGGAGAGCCCAACTGCTGTTGGGGTGTGGGACGATGACCACTCTAATTGCTTCCTGCTGAATAGGGGCGTGGAAGGGGTCCTGTAGCTGAGGTTTCCTCGTGAGAGGTGGTTTGGGTGTCAACATCCGGGTATGTGTGGGCAGGCTGGTTTAGGGGTCCTTGATAATAGGTGCTGGTTGAAGTCATCTGAGGTTCCATCTGCAGTAACATTTCTAGTTTCATTGGTTCTATTGGGAAGAAGTGAAAGGATGAAGGAATTGAAAAGACATGGGCCAAAGGTTACTCCTAGAATAATCATAAGGAAGTGACCTAAAAATGGAAGAAGCAGGGGAGAACACGCTGTGAGAACCCTGAGGTAGCTTCGGTTGTCCCACCGTGTAGTCTGCTGGCTCTATCCTGAAGTCATTTAATTCCATCTCTCACTATGCCTGATTTATTGACATAAAAACAACATTCCTCGTTCAGAAAAAGGCATGTTCCTCCCCTTTCAGCAGTGAGGAGATCGGAGATCTAGTGCTCACTGGTTCTGGAGAACCACGGCTGCTAATGAGTCTATTTGGTGCTGGATTTGAGTAAGTTGGAGAGAGATTTCATCTAGTTTTTCTCTTAGTTCTTTTTTTTTTTTTTTTTTTTTTGAGACAGAGTCTCGCTCTGTCACCCAGCCTGGAGTGCAGTGGCGCAATCTCGGCTCACTGCAAGCTCCGCCTGCCGGGTTCACACCGTTCTCCTGCCTCAGCCTCTCCTAGTAGCTAGGACTACAGGCACCCGCCACCACGCCCAGCTAATTTTTTTGTATCCCTAGTAGAGATGGGGTTTCACCGTGGTCTTGATCTCCTGACCTCGTGATCCGCCCACCTCGGCCTCCCAAAGTGCTGGGATTACAAGCGTGAGCCACCACACCCGGCCTGCTTTCTCTTAGCTCTTTAGAGAGTGTTAAGGACGCTGTGAGTCCAGCGGTTCCAGTACCTAGGTGGTAGTAAATCCTAAACCAGCCAATAGAGGAAGTAGTGAAATTGCTCTTGGCTGAAGCTAGCATGAATGGGCACAGCTACTGCCTCTTCTGAAAAGGAATAAGTCACAGGAGGTACTATGTAGGCTAAAGTACAAGTTCCTGTCCAGTTGGTGGGGAGGCAAATATAGAAGGATCTTCCACACAAAGAAAACTCCTTATCAGGGTTCTATACACCCCTGTAGCTGAAAATCTCATAAGGGCTGTGGTCGGTCTAAATTCATTTCTCATTCCCATGATTTGAGGGTTCAGGACAAACGGGCCACTCCTAGCAGTTGGAGCTGAATAGAATTTGCCAAGGACGTATTATGGGGTTCCTGTAAGGCAAACCAGTGGCTAGCTGCATTAAGAAAAACTCTTGGCTGGGCGCGGTGGCTCACGCCTGTAATCCCAGCACTTTGGGAGGCTGAGGCGGGCGGATCACGACGTCAGGAGAGCAAGACCATCCTGGCTAACGCGGTGAAACTCCATCTCTACTAAAAATACAAAAAATTAGCCAGGTGTGGTGGCAGGCGCCTGTGGTCCCAGCTACTCGGGAGGCTGAGGCAGGAGAATGGTGCAAACCTGGGAGGCGGAGCTTGCAGTGAGGGAGATCGCGCCACTGCACTGCAGCCTGGGTTACAGAGTGAGACTCCGTCTCAAAGAAAAAAGAGGCCGGGCGCCGTGGCTCACGCTTGTAATCCCAGCACTTTGGGAGGCCGAGGCGGGCGGATCACGAGGTCAGGAGATAGAGACCACGGTGAAACCCCCTCTCTACTAAAAATACAAAAAATTAGCCGGGCGTAGTGACGGGCGCCTGTAGTCCCAGCTACTCGGAGAGGCTGAGGCAGGAGAATGACGTGAACCCGGGAGGCGGAGCTTGCAGTGAGCCGAGATCCCGCCACTGCACTCCAGCCTGGGTGACAGAGCGAGACTCCATCTCCAAAAAAAAGAAAAAAAGAAAAACTCGCGCTCCACGGACAGGAAGCAGGAAGCAACGGGGTTTTTTTTTTAACCCTTCGCCTGTAAGAGAGGAACAAAGTCCCAGAAGGGGAATATCCTGGGCAAAGGGAAGTCTGCCCGAGCAGTAATTGCTTGTTGTTTTGGCCTCTGGTGGGTGGGGGAATTATCTGGCTTGGGTTGGTAAATCTTAAGGGATAGGTGACTGAAATAGGGTTTCCAAGGAGCTCATGTTTATTTCCACAAAACACGGGGGTGCCAGTAGTGGTACGGTAGGAATTAGAATGTTTGAACTCTATATCCAAGGCAAGCTATAGTTGCAGCCACCCACGTGTCCCACACCTTGTGATCCTGGGAACACTTGACGGGAGATACAAAGGAGTGGAGGTGAAGAGAAGGAGGTTATTGTGCCCACAGAACCTATGATTGGGACAGCTGATATAGCGAATTGTTGGAGAATGGCGGCGGCTGCCTTTAAGGCTGCTTGAGCCCTGTCAGGGAAATTGGACCTATCACTAGGATGAAAAAATCCTGGACCCTTAGAAGTGTTAGCTATGTATGAGGCCTCAGAGCTTTTCACCCATATGTTGAGGGGGGCCGGAACTACTGTATATAAGGGGGAATTAGGGTTCATGCAAACCCAACAGGATGAGTTACTCTGGCTGGGATGTGCTTCAAATAAAAACCTGGAGGACATGTTTATAATTCCCTCAAGGTAGGCCGGGCGCGGTGGCTCATGCCTGTAATCCCAGCACTTTGGGAGGCCGAGGTGGGTGGATCACGAAGTCAGGAGATCGAGACCACGGTGAAACCCCGTCTCTACTAAAAATACAAAAAATTAGCCGGGCGTGCTGGCGGGCGCCTGTAGTCCCAGCTACTTGGGAGGCTGAGGCAGGAGAATGGCGTGAATCGGAAAGGCGGAGCTTGCAGTGAGCCGAGATCACGCCACTGCACTCCAGCCTGGGCGACAGAGTGAGACTCTGTCTCAAAAAAAAATAATAAAATAATAATAATAATAATAATTCCCTCAAGGTTAGGGGAAGACGTTGAGCAGGAAAAGGTTAAGACTTGGGCAAAGGCAAGGAAAGCTAGGATGTTAAAGTACATTCTGTTTTTAAAACAAGAACTGAGGTAGAACTTATGAGCACTGATTAATTTCCTGTGGTTTTTCCTTCTGAAAGAGGATATGTAGGTCTTCCAATGGCTCGCAGGTGTAAGAAGGTTTGTCTGGCTGACTCTTAGATTCCCGAGCTAATGATTCTGCGGGTTTTTCAGGCTGCATCCAAGGTTTGATTCAGGTGTGATGGATCCAAGACTCCACTCCAATCACCTTGACTGCAGTTGGAGTGGAGAGGATAACCAAATATGGTCCTTCCCACGATAGATCTAGGGATGGGGAGGTAGAGGGGAGGGACTTGACTAATACTAGATCCCCGGGATGGAACAATGCTTTTCCCTTTTCTTGGTGGCATCCCTCGGGTAATGTCTTTAGGATTTGCTGGTACCTAGCCAAAGAAGTTATGTCCTTGACCAAGTTGGCAGTTTCTCAGTCAAGTAAGAGGTTGTTTGTGAGAAAAGGCCGTCCATACAGCATTTCATAAGGACTGAGTCCTATCTTGTGGGGAGAATTTAGGATCCTTAATAATGCTGTGGGCAAGAGGGTGAGTTTCCATGGGAGGTGAGTTTCTTGTGTTAATTTCTTTGAGTGCCTTTTGAGTGTTCGATTCATCTTCTCGACTTTCCCTGAGGATTGTGGCCCCTAGGCGCAATGGTGATTTTTTTTTTTTTTTTTTTTTGAAACGGAGTCTCGCTCTGTCACCCAGGCTGGAGTGCAGTGGTGCAATCTCAGCTCTCTGCAAGCTCCACCTCCTGGGTTCACGCCATTCTCCTGCCTCAGCCTCTCCGAGTAGCTGGGACTACAGGCGCCCACCACTACACCCAGCTAAATTTTTTGTATTTTTAGTAGAGACGGGGTTTCACCGTGTTAGCCAGGATGGTCTCGATCTCCTGACCTCGTGATCCACCCGCCTCGGCCTCCCAAAGTGCTGGGATTACAGACGTGAGCCACCGCGCCCGGCCAATGAAGGTGATATTGTATCCCTAGCGCCTTGGAAATTCCCTGAGTCACTGTGGCTCTGAAAGCCGGGCCATTATCACTTTGTAAACTATGGGGAAGTCCAAACCTAGGAATTATTTCATGGACCAGGGCTTTGATTACCTCCTGGGCCTTTTCTGTCTTACAGGGGAAGGCTTCAACCCAGTTCGTGAAGGTATCAACACAGACTAGTAAGTATTGAAGTCCCCGTGACTTAGGCATATGAGTGAAATCTAACTGCCAGTCCTCTCCAGGGTAGTACTCTGTCCTTTGTTCTCTATGAGGGGCTTGGCGATGGACCAAGGGGTTATTTCTTTGGCACACTTCGGAGGCCTTGACTGTCTGCTGGATAGTTTTAAGGAGGTCTCATCCAGTGAACAGAGATTTGACCATTTGATGGGTATTCTCTTTTTTTATTTTTTTTATTTTTATTAATTTTTTTTTTGCACACAAAACAATAAACATTTTCTAAAAGTACATACAAACAAAAAGATGCATATCAAACATATTAGGAAGGTTGCACATGGGAAGATGGGGAATAGAAATGGGGGGTGGGAATTAAAGAAAATAAATGAGAGAGGGACTTTGTATAGATCAATGATAATAACTCAATCTTCTATTTGACAAAGAAGAAGGAGAAGGAAGAGGAAGAAAAAGAAAGTGGGGTAAAGGATCAGAAAGGAGGAAAATAGAAAAAATTAGAGTATGACTCCAGGGTAGACCTGTTTTGTTGTCGCTGGGTTGGTTGGTTGGTTTGTCTGTTGTATTTTTCATATGTTTCGCCATGTTGGCCAGGCTGGTCTCGAACTCCTAGCCTCAAGTGATCAACCCGCCTCGGCCTCCCAGAGTACCGGGACTACAGGCGTGAGCCACCACGTCCAGCCCCCACATTGCTTCTGGCCTCTGTGGTAGACCTCCCAGACGGGGCAGCCGGGCAGAGGCGCTCCTCACATCCCAGACGGGGCGGCTGGGCAGAGACGCTCCTCACATCCCAGACGATGGGCGGCCAGGCGAGGCGTTCCTCACTTCTTCCCAGACGGCTGCCGGGCGAGGCGCTCCTCACATCCCAGACGATGGGCGGCCGGGCAGAGGCGCTCCTCACATCCCAGACGATGGGCGGCTGGGCAGAGGCGCTCCTCACTTCTTCCCAGACTGGGCGGCCAGGCAGAGACGCTCCCCACCTCCCAGACGGGGCGGCGGCCGGGCAGAGGCTGTAATCCCAGCACCCTGGGAGGCCAAGGCAGGTGGCTGGGAGGCGGAGGCTGCAGCGAGCCAAGACCACGCCACCTCACTCCAGCCCGGGCAACACCGAGCACTGAGTGAGCGAGACTCTGTCTGCAGTCCCAGCACCTCAGGAGGCCGAAGCGGGCAGACCACTCGAGGTCAGGAGCTGGAGACCAGCCTGGCCGACACGGCGAAACTGCGCCTCCAGCCAAAGGAGAAAAACCAGGGAGGGGTGGTGGCGCGCGCCGGCAATCCCGGGCAGCCCGCAGGCCAGGACGGGAGCCGGACGCAGGGAGTCTGCAGCGAGTCGAGTGTATTCCAGTTGATGGGTATTCTCAATACCCCTATGGAATGTTTGGTGAAGGGTTTATGTATTTTCCATTGATTAGCTGCAGGTATGGGCACCTTTCCCTCCCCAGTAGCTAGCCATCCCGAGGGGAGAAAACTATGTCCCCGTGAAAGTCCCCATTCCGTTTCTGCAGGGGAATACTGGGGCCTGGCCTCCTGAAGGGGTTATCCCATACCAAGGGTCCCGCCATAGGGGTTTCTAATGGGAGGTCCCATCTTGCGGCAACTTTGGCCTCAGCGTCTGCCCGGCGATTTCCTTTTGCCTCCTTTCCTTCGCCTTTCTGATGGCCTCGGCAGTGCAAGGCCACTACCACTTCCTTGGGTTTCTGCACTGCCTGTAATAATTTCATAATTTCTTCATGGTATTTAATGGGTGTTCCTCCGGAAGTTAGGAACTCCCTTTTTTCCATATGGCAGCATGGGCATGTAGAACTAGATAAGCAAATTTGCTCTCTGTATATACATTTATACTTTTTCCCTTTTCCAGCTCTAAAGTTCGGGTAAGCGCCACTAGTTCTGCTAACTGGGTGCTGGTCCCTGGGGGAAGGGGCCCACTTTCAACTACTGCTTTATCACTAACCTATGGCATATCTTGCCCTTTGTAATCCCTTTTCTACAAATGAACTTCCATCAGTATATAGGTTGAGGTCAGGGTTGGTTAAGGGGACCTCTAAAAGATCCTCCTGGGCAGCATAAGTTTGGGCTATGACCTGTTGACAGTCATGTTCTATTGCTCCTTCATTTTCTGGGAGAAAGTTAGCCAGGTTAAGAGCTGCACAGGTGCGCATTCGAAGCACTGGTCCCTCAAGTAATAAGGCCTGGTACTTAAGTAGGCGATTGTATGACAGCCACAAACCTCCTTTTAGCAGTTAGTATGCCGTTGACATCGTGAGTAGTCCATACAGTGAGGTCTCTCCCTTGTATTATTTTGACGGCCTCTGATACTAAAATGGCCACTGCAGCTACCACCTGTAGACAGTGAGGCCAACCCTTTGCTACCACATCAATTTCTTTACTCAAATATGCTACTGGCCATATGGTAGTCCCTCGAGTCGGGGTAAGGACTCCAAGAACTATTCCCATTCTTTCTGTGACATACAAAGAGAAATTTTGTCCCGTAGGTAGACCCAAAACTTGTGTTAGGGCCTGTTTGAGGGTTCTGAAGCCTGCCTCTGCCTCTGGTCCCCATTCTATCGAATGGGTATTAGCTTTTTGGGTCTCCTTAATTAGAGTGTAAAGTGGCCTGGCCATTTCGCCGTATCTGGGGATCCACAGTTGGCAAAAGCCGGTTATTCCAAGAAACGCTCGCAATGTCTTAGGGTGAGGATAAGCCAGTACAGACTGGATAGGTTCTTTGCTGAGGGCCCTGGTTCCTTTAGCCAAAACCAACCCTAGGTATTTGACCTGCTATAAACAAAGCTGGGCCTTTGATTTAGATACTTTGTAACCTCGATCAGCTAGAAAGTTTAAAAGGTCTTGGGCTCAAATGTAATCCCAGCACTTTGGGAGGCCGAGGCGGGTGGATCACAAGATCAGGAGATTGAGACCATCTTGGAGGTCAGGAGATTGAGACCATCTTGGCTAACAGTGAAACCTTGTCTCTACTAAAAGTACAAAAAATTAGCCGGGCATGGTGGTAGGCACCTGTAGTCCCAGCTACTCGGGAGGCTGAGGCAGGAGAATGGCATGAACCCAGGAGGCAGAGCTTGCAGTGAGCCAAGATCGCGCCACTGCACTCCAGCCTGGGCAACAGTGCAAGACTCTGTCTCAAAAAAAAAAAAAAAAAAAAAAAAGTCTTGGGTAGCCTGATGGCACAGGGTCTCTGAACAGGAGAAGTCAGTCATCCATATATTGAAGAATTAGGGTACTTGGGTGCAAGAAGTGACTTAAATCTTGGGCCAATGCTTGGCCAAACAGGTGAGGGCTATCTCTGAATCCTTGGGGCAAGACTGTCCAGTCTTGAGATGTTTGATCTGAGATGTTTGATCTGAGGGATCCTCAAAGGCAAATAGGAATTGAGAGTCAGGGTGTAGAGGGATACAGAAAAAGGCATCTTTAAGATTCAGGACTGTAAACCACTCTGCTGCTTCTGGTATTTGAGAGAGTAATCTATAAGGGTTGGGTACAGCTGGGTATAAAGGAATTATGGCCTCATTTATGAGCCTGAAGTCCTGCACCAACCTCCATTGACCATTTGGTTTTTGTACCCCTAGAATTGGGGTGTTACAGGGGCTGTTACAACTTCTTACTAGACCTTGGGCTTTTAAATTTTTAACAATACCTTGTAATCCCTTTTGAGCTTCAGGTCTTAGGGAGTATTATCTTTGGTAAGGGAAAGAGGTGGGGTCTTTTAGTTTGATTTGGACTGGACAGGCGTTCTTTGCCCCTCCAAATTGTCCTTCTAATGCCCAAACCTCAGGGTTGATTCCTTCCTCAAGTAGGGGACAACAGATAGGTGGTTTCTTCCCTGTATTCATACAGATGATAGCTCCTGATTTACCTAATATGCCCCTCCTCAGTAAGGGTGTGGGATTCTCGGGCATGATGAGAAAGGCATGTGAGAAAATTAAGGTTTCCCAGTTACAGCTAAGGGGGTGGGAGAAATACCTGGTTACAGGTTGTCCCAGGATCCCTTGGATGGTAACAGACCTTGAGGACAGCCATCCAGGGCAGGACAGTAGAACTGAGAAGGCCGCGCCAGTGTCCAGGAGAAAGTCAATTTCCTGGATGGTCAAACTTACCCGGGGCTCTGTGAGGGTGATGACACAAGCTAGTGCTTGTCCCGGGCACCCTCCTGTTGCTGGATCATCTGGTTGGGGACTTCTGGCCCAGAGAACCTTCGTCCTCTGGGACAGTGTGCCTTCCAGTGATCACCCAGGCATAATGGACATGGGTGAGAGGGGGGGCTTATTTCTTGTTGGACAATCTTTTTTTAAAAAGTGTCCTTGTAAACTGCACTGATAACAAGCCCTGCTGGGCGATTGGCCTGCTCCATTTTTTCTCCTCTCTGAACCGCCAAGGTTTGTTTGTCTGAGGGCATGACTAAAGCTGTGGCCTTTCTCTTATCCTGCTTTTCCTTTTTGGCCTGTTCCTCTTGGTCCCTGTTATAGAACACTGAGGTTGCCAGGTTTAATGATGCCTCCAAATTTTGCTCGGGGCCCAAGGCTAACTTTTGGAGCTTTTTCCTAATGTCTGCAACTGACTGAGTAATAAATGTGTCCTTTAAAATTAACTGGCCTTCGAGGGAATCTGGTGACAGGGGAGTATACTTTCTCAAAGCCTCCCTCAGCCTTTTGAGGAAGGCAGTAGGGTTTTCTTCCTTCCCTTGGGTTATAGTAGACATCATTGAATAGTTCATGGGCTTTTTCCTAGTTCTCCTTAACCCTTCTAGGATACAGGTCAGTAAATGTTTGTGACTCCAGTCCCCATGATCCGAGTCAGGGTCCCAGTGGGGATCCATACTGGGGACTGCTTGCTGGCCAGTAGGAAACCGCTCACTTCTGATGTCATTCTATCACTTACTTAACTGAGGTACCAGGTATCCCCAAACTCTCGGGCTGCTGTTAAAGCAGCATTCTTCTCATTACGGGTTAGGTCTGATCAAGCAATAACATGACATCTCTCCAGGAAAGGTCAAAAGATTGTCCCAGACCCTGTAGGACATCTATGTATCTATTGGGGTCATCTGAGAACTTTCGTTAAGTCTGCCTTAATTTGCTTTAAATCAGAGAGGGAAAAGGGAACATGTACTCGGGTTGGGCCAAATTCCCCTCCTACAGCCTGAAGAGGACATAGCCAGGGGCCAATGGGGTCTCTTGGCTCTTTGAAGTCTCTTTTAGTTGTTCCCTTTTGGGCTGTAGAGGCCAGAGAGGGTTCAGCATTAGTAGGAGGAGCCGTGGGGAGGCCTGGGTATGGGGGTAGACTTTGAGGACTCCCTGTGGGGTGCAGGTTACATGTCTTACACAATCATGGGTTATCCCTTAATGAGAAAAAGGTCTGAACACATGGTACCTCACTCCACTTGCCTTCTTGTTTACAGAACAGATCTAGTTGCAGGATGGTATTATAGTTTATACTTCCCTCAGGTGGCCATCGTTCTCCTGGAAGAGAATATTGTGGCCAGGCAGTGCTGCAGAAAAATATGAACCACTTCTTCAATGTCTGGGGATCAAATTGGTCCCAGTTATTGAGAATACACCTCACGGGCAACTTCGCTTTGGAGGGAACATCTCCCATCTAAAAGGAAAGCATAGGGATGCCCGCACCCCTAGTCATTCCAGTGGACACTGGTTCTAGCGCATCCCTTACTGTTTTAGTGTCCTTTTTCCAGGGTGCACAATCACCTATGGAACCCTGCTTATCGGATTTAATTGTGCTTACCGACATACCAGTTTCAACCACACTCTTTTCCCTCCCTTCTTAGCCACAAAGGAGGCAGCCAGGCTGCTGAGTTTAGTGGCCTCTCCAGTGCGCCCAAAACAGTTTTTGTTCCAGTGAGTGGGTTCTAAGTTTGGGGTGTATTCTCAGGTGGTTAACAAGGCTCCAGTTATCATATTTCTGAGCTTGAAACTGCCCCAGTAAGATGAACTCCTTAAAGATTGTACATAGACATAGCAATTTTAAGGCGGGGGGCAACAGGGCATTGGGCCAAGGCTGAAACAGTGTCTCATGCACTAAGGCCTTTTGTCCCTGCTTTCCATCATAAGAACACTACTTTTGATCTCCCAGTTGATGGTCTGTTATTTTACTTAACTCCCACAAACGCGAGTGGCACCGCGAGTGGAAGAGCTCTGTAGTTCGGATTGCTGATCCTAAACAAGAGAGATGATAGGTGAAATGGTTCCCAGCGAGGTGGGGGGACGACAGAAAGAGAAATGGCCTAAGCCTTTCCAGTAACCATTGGCACACACTATATTGTCCTGGCTGTTGCCTTGGGTGTCGAATATGGGAAACAGGTCCTGTATATTTGTATTGTTGCCCATCTACATTAGAATGAGCTATGGGGGCGGGGCGCGGTGGCTCATGCCTGTAATCCCAGCACTTTGGGAAGTCGAGGCGGGCAGATCACAAGGTCAGATCGAGACCAGTCTGACCAACATGTGAAACCCCGTCTCTACTAAAAATACAAAAATTAGCCAGGCGTGGTGGCACGTGGTGCCTGTAATCCCAGCTGCTCAGGAGGCTGAGGCAGGAGAATTGCTTGAATCCGGGAGGTTGAGGTTGCAGTGAGCCAAGATTGCACCACTGCACTCCAGCCTGGGCGTCAGAGCCAGACTCCATCTCAAAAACAGTAAAAAATAAAAAATAAGGCCGGGCGCGGTGGCTCACGCTTGTAATCCCAGCACTTTGGGAGGCCGAGGCGGGTGGATCACGAGGTCAGGAGATTGAGACCACGGTGAAACCCCGTCTCTACTAAAAATACAAAAAAATTAGCCGGGCGTGGTGGCAGGCGCCTGTAGTCCCAGCTACTCGGAGAGGCTGAGGCAGGAGAATGGCGTGAACCTGGAAGGCGGAGCTTGCAGTGAGCCAAGATCGTGCCACTGCACTCCAGCCTGGGTGACAGAGCAAGACTCCGTCTCAAAAAATAAAAAAATAAAATAAAAAAATAAGCCATGGGACATCAGGAACATGGATCTGAGGGTTGCCATCCTAATTGTTTTAGATTCCTAATCCAGAGGGTTTTCATCCCGGGGGTAGAGAGAATCCTGAAGACAGGGTCTCAAGAAAGTCTTCCTTACAGACGTTTAGACCCAGGAGGCATGCCTCTCCAAGGGTGGGTGAAGTGCGTTTGGGCAGCTGTTTAACAAAGGTTTCACACAGCGCTGTCAGGGCGTTACCAGGAGCTCAGGGCTACAGTTTTCCACCCTTGGCCAGCCCTCGGTTCAACCCAGAAAATGCAGAGAAAGTGGGAACTGGTTTGTAGGCTAAACAACACTCTCGACTCAGAAGGGTCAGGGGTTGTTACAAAGCCTTCTCAGAAACCCTTACACCTGTGTCTTTAGTCAGGCGGCCACGCTTGTCGCTTTTAAATGGCTGACAGGTGCCCGGTGTTTGCCTTCAATTCTAAAGAAACAGAGCAGAGTAGCAAGCCAAAGAGGTCCGATGTTACCACTTTGGAAATCCCAGGTGAGACCCCATGATGAGTCAGTTTCTCCTGCCGATGGGTTCCTGGTCTCGCTAACTTTGAAGAATGAAGCTGTGGACCTTTGCTGTGAGTGTTGACAGTTCAAAGAGTCCACGGAGCAGGAGAGTGAGCAGCAGCTGTTTATTGAACGAAGCAAAAGGAAAGCTTCCACGTGCTGGAAGGGGACCCAGAAGGGTTGCCATTGCTGGCTTGGGTGGCTAGAACTCATATCCCTGTTACTCCCTCTCCTTTCTTTTTGTCCATCAAGAGTGGTTCTTCCTTCAACCCCCCCTTGGAGTGGTTAATTTTGAATCCTTCACTCGATCGGTTAAGAACTCAAAACCCTGAGTCACGGGGGTCTTTTGGGAAAGTCCCCAAACCAGCCCAGGAAATCCCACAAACTCCACCCCTCATTAGGATGCACCTGGCCTCACGCTGGCTTCACCGACACTGCACCCTAATCAGAACGGGCCAGCAAGGTGCCTCACCCCTGTAATCCCAGCACTTTGGGAGGCTGCAGCAGAACTGCTTGGACTCAGTGCAAAACCATCCTGGGCAACATAGCGAGACCATGTCTGTAAAAAAAAAAAAAAAAAAACGTAGCAAGGCCGGGTGCTGTGGCTCACGCTTGTAATCCTAGCACCTTGGAAGGCCAAGGCAGGTGGATCACAAGAGGTCAGGAGTTGAAGACCAGCCTGGCCAACATGGCAAAACCCCGTCTCTACTAAAAATAGAAAAAGTAGCCAGGCGTGGTGGCGCACACTGGTAATTCCAGCTACTCAAGAGGCTGAGAAAGGAGAATCGCTTGAACCCGAGAGGCGGAAGCTGCAGTGAGTCAAGATTGCGCCACCGCACTCCAGCCTGCACGATGGGCACAAGGCTCCATCTCAAAAAAAAAAAAAAAAAAAAAAAAAAAGGTGATAAAAAAACAAAACTAAACAGGAGGCTTTTAAGTTCAGGAGTTTGAAGCCAGCCTGGGCAACATAGCAAGACCCCATCTCTACAAAATATTAACCGAGTGTGGTGGTGGCACAAGCATGTAGTCCCAGCTACTCAAGAGGCTAAGGCAAGATCTTGGAAGATCAAGGCTGCAGCAAGCTATGATCATACCACTGCACCCCAACCTGGGTGATAGTGAGACCGTCTCAAAATTTTAAATCAGTAAATAAGACAACAGGAATTGGTCTGTGCTCACCCCAACACATCTAAAAAACTCTTGACTTTGTGATTTGCCCGCCTCAGCCTACTGATCATTACAAGCTTTAAAAACACCAAAGCAATTATCTGAGCGTTGTGGTGGGTGCACACCTGTAGTCCTGGCTACTTGGGAGACAAAGGAGAGAGGATCACCCAAGCCTGAGTTCCAGGGTACAGGGAGCCATGACCACACCACTGCACTCCAGCCTGGGTGACCTTAAGGGGAAAACACCAAGGGTTGCCCTTCTTAAGAGTGATTATCATAGGAGAGGGTACAGCTCAGGGGCAGAGCACTGACTGCAGACCATGAGTGATGTCACGACCTCAGGTTCAAAACTGAGTAACTGGGCCGGGCGCACTGGCTCACGCCTGTAATCCCAGCACTCTGGGAGGCCAAGGCGGGCAGATCACAAGGTCAGGAGATCGAGACCAACCTGGCTAACCCAGTGAAACCCCGTCTCTACTAAAAATACAAAAAATTAGCCAGGAGTTGTGGCGGGCACCTGTAGTCCCAGCTACTTGGGAGGCTGAGGTTGTAGTGAGCCGAGATTGCACCACTGCACTCCAGCCTGGGCGACAGAGCGAGACTCCGTCTTAAAAAAAAATAAATAAATAGCCGGGCGCGGTGGCTCACACTTGTAATCCCAGCACTTTGGGAGGCCGAGGCGGGTGGATCACGAGGTCAGGAGATCGAGACCACAGTGAAACCCCATCTCTACTAAAAATACAAAAAATTAGCCGGGCGTGGTGGCGGGCGCCTGTAGTCCCAGCTACCCGGAGAGGCTGAGGCAGGAGAATGGCGTGAACCCAGGAGGCGGAGCTTGCAGTGAGCCAAGATCCTGCCACTGCACTCCAGCCTGGGTGCCTGGGTGACAGAGCGAGACTCCGTCTCAAAAAAATAAATAAAACAAA
Organism: Symphalangus syndactylus; assembly: GCF_028878055.3. NCBI lineage: Eukaryota > Metazoa > Chordata > Mammalia > Primates > Hylobatidae > Symphalangus > Symphalangus syndactylus. The sequence continues at coordinate 44,748,408 of NC_072435.2, read as the reverse complement.
ATAAAAAATAAATAAATAAATAAACTGAGAACTGGGTCAGGCATGGTAGTTCTTGCCTGTAATCCCAACACTTTGAGGTGCTGAGGTGGGAGGATGGCTTCAGTCCAGGAGTTCAAGACCAGCTTGGACAACACAGTGAGACCCCATTTGTATAAAATAAAAAAATTTGAGAACCAATGTTCTACACCATTGGGTGTACCTAATTTTCTACCCATCTCCACACACCTAGACACTTCAGGGCCAAGGCCTGAGGGACACTTCAAAGTGCCTGACGGGATCCCAGCAATGACAGAACTGATCCTCAGTCCCACCAATTACACGACTGAGGTTTTTACTCCAATTTTACAGATGACAAATCCAGAGTCAGGGGCATAGGGCAGGGACCAATGCCGATGTGACAGAATCTAGGACAGAGGACCCCACAGGTGGCACAGAATGGAGTGCTGAGTAGAGTGCTAAGGGAGATGCCCACTCTTCAGCCACCTCCCTGGACAGACCAGCCACAAGGACACTAGTTGCTGCTCTAGTCAATGAAAGGGACACTTTATTGAGGCTCTAGGGCCACGGGGCCTGGGCAGGAGGCTGCCCTTCAAGGAAAGAACAACCTTATTTGACCTTCTTCTTGGGACGCAAGTTGTTGGTGTGGCCACACTTCTTCTTGCGGCAGTTGACAGCACGAGGATGAAGGCGAGCATAGCACCTGCACAGAGACAGGAGGGGCAGGTGAGGGCATACCCCGACTCCGGCAGCCCCTACAGCCCCCCAAGCATAGGAGCACACATACTTGCGGCAGATCATCTTGTCGCAGTTGTATTTCTGGGCAAGCTGGCGGAGGGAAGGCTCAATAATGCCACCTCGCAGGCGCAACACCAGGTGCAGGGTGGACTCTGCAGGAGACAGCCAGAGGGACGGCGACTAAGCCCAGCCCTGGCTCCTCAGTCACAGGGGCAGGGTCCTCCAGGGCCTATAGTCTGCTGCTTTCTCAAGTATGATGGGGACACCAAGTCGGGATCCCCTGAGTGTTCTACGTGTGGAAGATACACTGTCCCAGCCAGGCCTGCCCCAGGAAATCTCCATCTCAGCACTGACCACGAGCCCTGGGGGGAGTCTGAGACTGACACATGCCAACTGAGGCATCCATCTGGGTTTCTAACATGGAAGCCGACTTCCAAGTGGTTCAGGCAAGGTCAGACACTGAAGTCTAGGCTGGGCACCATGGCTCACGCCTGTAATCCTAGCACTTTAAGAAACCAGCCTGGCCTACATAGTGAAACCCTGTCTCTACTAAAAATACAAAAAAAATTAGCCAGGCGTGGTGGCGGGCGCCTGTAATCCCAGCTACTTGGGAGGCTGAGGCAGGGGAATTGCCTGAACCCGGGAGACAGAGGTTACAGTGAGCAGAGATCACGCCACTGCACTCCAGCCTGGGTGACAGAGTGAGACTCTGTCTCACAAAAAAGGACAATGAATTCTTGTCACTCCAACAAGTGACATAATTTTCTTATTGCAGTGATAAAAAAATTCACATTATGACTTTTTTTTTTCGCCTCCCGAGTTCAAGCAATTCTCCTGCCTCAGCCTCCTGAGTAGCTGGGACTACAGGCACGCACCACCATGCCTAGCTAATTTTTGTATTTTTAGTAGAGATGGGATTTCACCATGTTGGCCAGGATGATCTCAATCTCTTGACCTTGTGATCCGCCCACCTCGGCCTCCCAAAGTGCTGGGATTACAGGCTTGAGCCACTGCACCCGGCTGATTTTTGTATTTTTTTTTTGACAGCGTCTAGCTCTTTCGCCCAGGCCGGACTGCAGTGGCACTATCTCAGCTCACTGCAAGCTCCGCCTCCCGGGTTCACGCCATTCTCCTGCCTCAGCCTCCTGAGTAGCTGGGATTACAGGCGCCTGCCACCGCGCCCAACTAATTTTTTTTTTTTGTGTGTGTGTGTTTTTAGTAGAGAAGGGGTTTCACCGTGGTCTCTATCTCCTGACCTTGTGATCCGCCCGCCTCAGCATCCCAAAGTGCTGGGATTACAGGAGTGAGCCACCGCGCCCAGCCTGATTTTTGTATTTTTAATAGAACGGGATTTCACCACATTGTCCAGGCTGGTCTTCAACTCCTGACCTCAGGTGATCCACCCACCTCAGCCTCCCAAAGTGCTGGGATTACAGGCATGAGCCACTGTACCCAGTCCCATTATTTTAAACAGAACACAAGTCATCTGAACTGCTCCCCAACCCCTGACTGAGGCCATCAGTGCTCCTATCCTAGGACCTGGGGATCTTGGGTCCTTGCCTAGCAACCCCAACCCTGGTACCTTTCTGGATGTTGTAGTCTGAGAGAGTGCGGCCATCCTCCAGCTGTTTGCCGGCAAATATCAGACGCTGCTGGTCAGGTGGGATACCTGAGGGGGAGGGAGGCTCAGTTAGAGGCTCTGTGGAGCATATTACTGGCAGTGTCCCCTGCAGGGGAGCTCCAGCACTACCCCCAGTCTCTCAAAAGGCAAAGTGAGGTAGAAGATAACAAACGTTCTTCAGATCACATGGAGAAGCAAGGGCAAAACAGGTCTAAAGCCAGCACCAACCCAAACAGGACTGAGACTCCCCTGGGCAGAGAGCGACTCCCAGTCCATAGCGCCAGAGCCCCCACACCCAGCCCAACTCACCCTCCTTGTCTTGAATTTTGGCTTTGACATTCTCGATGGTGTCACTGGGCTCGACCTCAAGGGTGATGGTTTTGCCCGTGAGGGTCTTCACAAAGATCTGCATGTTTGCGTCTCCTGGAGGAAGGGGGGCAGGTTAGACTGGTGAGCAATGCATGCCTGAGTGGCGCAAGCTCAGGTGCCTACACCCTATTTGCTATCCCTTTGCCTGCACGGAGCCCAACTGGTCCTGCCCCAGTACCTGTCTTCCTTCCACTCTTCCAAGCCTGGTCCTACTAGGCTTCTCACACACCCTGGCCTGTAGTCTAAACAAGTCCTATAACTAAAGACCACATGTCCTCCACCCTCCTGACGGCATGGGTGCTCTTCAGAAACACAGACTGTGGTTATTCTCCTTAGGCTTAGCAGCGGGAGGTCAGTATCTCCCTATGGAATATGTACCCTTTGATCTTGCCAGATCCATCTTCCCTGAGCACGGTCCCACCCTCTCCCACCGCAGCCAGATCCTGATCTCCTCCACCGGCTGCTCCTGCTGCCAGCCTGAATGGGAAGCCATCCCCTACAACACACATGCCTTCCTGTAGCAGCCTCTCTCCTCTGTAACTCCAAGCTGGAGCACCCAACACTCTTAGCTTCCTTCTCAATTACACCAAAACTCTCCAGACCCCACTTCTTGCCTTGACCCCAAACCACGAACATCACTTAGTATCTACCAACCACTTGCTAAGCATTGTTCACATATAAAAGTTGACTTAAAAAGACAAAGAATCGACCCGGCGCAGGGGCTCATGCCTGTAATCCCAGCACTTTGGAAGGCCGAGGCAGACGGATCATTTGAGGTCAAGAGTTCAAGATGAACCTGGCTAACATGGTGAAACCCCGTCTCTACTAAAAATACAAAAATCAGCTAGGCGTAGTGGCCGGCGCCTATCATCCCAGCTACTCGGGAGGCTGAGGCAGGAGAATCGCTCGAGCCCGGGAGGTGGAGATTGCAGTGAGCCGAGACCGCACCACTGAACTCCAGCTTAGGCGACAGAGCGAGACTCCACCTGAAAAAAAAAACAAATAGTCTAAAGAAGAGTCTAAAAAGCAGACACTACCACCAGCCCCTCCTTACAGACGTAGTAATGGCGCCCAGTATGAAGACTCAGCTCCAGAAATTTAGTATTTCCAAAGCGACTGACGCAGTGCCTGGCAGAGTTAACGCTACACGCTCAATACCCCTCTCTCATTAACTCGGATCTGTCCCGAGGACCTCTTCCCGCCCAAGGCCTCGTGGGGTCACGCTGGCAGGCACAGCAGGCAGGCTCCTCTCCAAAACGGCGCTCGCCTCCTGGGCCCCGGTCTGGGCTCGGAGCGGCGGCCTCGCGAGCCCTGCCCAGCCACCCTGCCGAAACTGGCCCGCAAGAGCCGGCTCAGGGCTGTCTCTTCTGCCGCCCAGGCCCCTGCAGCCACCCGCCCTCGACCCGGCGCCAACCCGCACGACCGCCGCCACCAACCAGCTCGGCCGCCTCGCTGAAGAAAAAGAGGACAGAGGAACCGGAAACCACCTAATGGCCGCCGAAAGCGCTTGCGCACGGAGCACGCCAGACGCCTGCGTCACAATTCGCACCGCGCCTTGGGCCCCGCCCTACCACCATCTTGGATGCTGGCAAATGAAGCCTCAGCGCACGTGGGTGAGCGTCGCCCACCCGCTTCCGGGTGTGGGCCCCGCCCGCCGAGTCACTTGAGACTATTGCACCTCTCCCGGTGTTTGCGTCGGCTGCCTCTGGGCCACTGACAACCGCTGGCGGTTGGGCGGGCCCTCAGCGAATAGTTGAACGGAGTAAAGGAGAATGTTTTCTAATAAAGCAAAGGCATTAAGCAGAGGACTGCGGGTCCAGGACGCAGAGGTCGGAGCTGCGAAAGCACCTAACACCTGGAATCAGTTATAAATCTCTCGGCGGCTGTGCCTGAATGGATTTCAGGACAGCAGCAGGGAAAGCAGACGGGACTACCGCATTCGCCCGGAAAGGTGGTGGTGCCTGACAAAAGATGCCAAGCGGGACTCAGGGTCTTTTTTTTTTTGAGACGGAGTTTCGCTCTTGTTGCCCAGGCTGTGGTGCAATGGTGCGATCTTGGCTCACCGCAACCTCCGCCTCCTGGGTTCAAGCAATTCTCCTGCCTCAGCCCCCCCGAGTAGCTGCGATTACAAGTGTGCGCCACCATGCCCGGCTAATTTTGTATTTTTAGTAGAGACGGGGTTTCTCCATGTTGGTCAGGCTGGTCTCAAACTCGCGACCTCAGGTGATCCGCCCGCCTTGGCCCCCCAAAATGCTGGGATTACAGACGTGAGCCACTGCGCCCGGCAGGGTCTCTTTTCAGAGTAGGATCCAAATTTGTGAGTGGTTAAAAAGTGCCAGGGCGGACTGGGCCCGGTGGCTCACGCCTGCACTTTGGGAGGCCGAGTTGGGCGGATCACCTGAGGTCGGGAGTTCGAGACGAGCCTGACCAACACGGAGAAACCGCATCTCTACTAAAAATACAAAATTAGCTGGGCGTGGTGGTGCATGCCTATAATCCCAGCTACTCAGGAGGCTGAGGCAGGAGAATCACTTGAACCTGGGAGGCAGAGGTTGCAATTAGCCGAGACAGTGCCATTGCACTATAGCCTGGGCAACAAGAGCAAAACTCCGTCTCAAAAAAAAAAAAAAAAAATTACAAAAATTTTCCGGGTGTGGCGGCGGGTGCCTGGTGCCTGTAATCCTAGCTACTTGGGAGGCTGAGGCAGGAGAATCGCTTGAATCGGGAGGTGGAGGTTGCAGTGAGCCGAGTTCACGCCACTGCACCCAGCCTGGGCGACAGAGTGAGACTCCATCCCAAAAAAAAAAAAAAAAAGTGCCAGGACGGGTGCAGTGGTTCACACCTGTAATCCCAGTACTTTGGGAGGTCAAAGAGGGAAGATTACTTGAGGTCAGGAATTCAAGATCAGCCTGGAAAACATAGTGAGACCCTGTCTCTTCCAAAAAAAAGTTTTTTTTGAACTATCCAGGTGTGGTGGTGCGCACCTGTAGTCCCAGCTACTTTGGAGGCGGGAGGATTGCTTGAGCCCAGGGGTTTGAGATTGCAGTGACCCATGATTCGGCCACTGCACTCCAGCCTGGGCAACAAAGAGAGATGCTGTCTCAAAAAAAAAAAAAAAGTGCTGGCCGGGCGCGGTGGCTCACGCTTGTAATCCCAGCACTTTGGGAGGCCGAGGCGGGCGGATCACGAGGTCAGGAGATTGAGACCACGGTGAAACCCCGTCTCTACTAAAAAATACAAAAAATTAGCCGGGCGTGATGGCGGGCGCCTGTAGTCCCAGCTACTAGGGGAGGCTGAGGCAGGAGAATGGCGTGAACCCGGGAGGCGGAGCTTGCAATGAGCCAAGATCGCGCCACTGCACTCCAGCCTGGGTGACAGAGCGAGACTCCGTCTCAAAAAAAAAAAAAAAAAAAAAAAAGGGCTGAGTACAGAGAAGATGGGGAGCAATGAGAAGTTACCTATAGGCTTAACAGGGGTACCTGTTTATTTCCTTGAACATTTGCAGGGGCTACTATACCAGGAAAAAGCAGACACTCTCACGTCTGGGAAGATGCCTTTAAGAACATAATTTCCTTTTCTTTTTTGAGACAAGAGTTTCGCTCTTGTTGCCCAGGCTAGAGTGCAGTGGTGCGATCTTGGCTCACTGCAACCTCTGCCTCCTGGATTCAAGCAATTCTCCTGCCTCAGCCTCCCAAGTAGGTGGGATTACAGGTGTACACCACCACGCCCAGCTAATTTTTGTATTTTTAGTAGAGATGGGGGTTTCACCATGTTGGCCAGGCTGGTCTCGAACTCCTGACCTCAGATGATCCACCTGCCTCGGCCTCCCGAAGTGCTGGGATTACAGGCATGAGCCACCAAGCCCGGTCGTAACAACATAATTTCTAAGTACTCAGAAGATGAGGTAACCCTGGGAGTGTGTCTGATGGGGAACGGATCTAGTGTGGCTCCCCGATCTGGAGGAAGGCTGAGATCTGGAGGAGGAATTGTGAAAGGAGGATGGGAACGGTAGTATTGTGAGCAGTGACAGCAGCGTGAGGGAAGACCTAGCTGGTGATGGGAACTTGGGTTGTTATAGCTCCCACCAGGGGGGTTCCAAAAAAGGGCCACATCTCTTTCTAGCTCTGTAGTGCCTGATTGTCTGCACCTCCCTCCAGCGAGGCCCCCAGCCCCACATCCAGCACTTGCCCTCCTTTTCGGTTGCTTGGCCTAAGGATGGAAGAAGCCACGGCTAGGTGTACTTTTCCCTTTTTAGTAATGGTGTCTTTTTATTGATAACTTCCCAACAGCATCTGTAAACATCGGGTACAAAAATATTCCATTAAACTCTTTCCCAAGGTGGCTCCGTTTGCTCCATGGAGGCCTTCAGAGAGGCCTGCTGGCCCCTCAGGTTCCACACCTCTATTCAGAGAAACACAGGCCTCAGCACGCTCAGGGCTGAATGGATGGCCAGCCTCCGTCTCAAGACTTCTACCTATCTCAGAAACCTCCTTGAGATACCAAGGAGAAAGTATTTGATACTTTTACGGAGCAAGGGGCAGGAAAAACAGAATTAGTGGGTGCGGGGCTGGGCTGGGGTGAACTCAGAGGAGACCATGCTTGTGCACCTCAAGGAGGTCCTGACCGGGGGTGGGGGACATCTGGCTCTGGTCACCTTTTAAGCACTCTTCAGAGCAGACGTCAGGATTCCCCTGTGCCCAGCCCCGCGACTCCAGCTGGAATGGGCGTGCCCTGGCATGGCAGAGGGGTCTTGCAGAAGAGAGATGTTCTGAGGAAGGAAGGAGCCAGAATTAAAGACCCCCCCCCAAGGAATTCCACACCCCTCGGGAGAGAGCCTTGTCCCCCTAGGAACCCTGGGTGACAGAATGGGGCAGCAAAGGAGCCCTGGGTGACAGAACAAGGCAGGGTTACCTGCTGCCACCTTGTATGCCACTGCCCTGAGACCCCCCTCAAGGCACCGGGCAGCAGGGCTATTCGCCCGTCGTCTCCTCGTCATCTGTCTGGCTGCGGCCGTTGATGGCTGGGGAGCCAGGCTGGACATGGGACAGGTCCTCGAAGCCAGGGCTCAGGGAGGGTGAGACGGTGTCGGGGCTGGTGTCACATGAGCCCGTGCTCTGTTCTGAGGTGGCGATGGTGGTCGTGGTGCTGGGTGGGATGGGGTCTTCATCCTCTTCCTCCAGGAAGGATGCCTCTGGGATATCTGGGGGAAGGAGGCCCAAGAGTTGGTTTTGTCACCTTGCCAAGCACTGCGATGTAGGACTTATTGTCCATGTGACCCCTAACGGCTGCCTTCACCCCATGGGGGTATGACTTGACCCTTTTTTTTCTAGACGGAGTTTCGCTCTTGTCGCCCAGGCTAGAGTGCAATGGTGTAATCTCGGCTCACTGCAACCTCCGTCTCTCAGGTTCAAGCTAGGACTACAGGTGCCCGTCACCACGCCCATCTAATTTTGTATTTTTACTAGAGACGGGGTTTCTCTGTGTTGGTCAGGCCGGTATTGAACTCCCGACCTCAGGTGATCTACCCGCCTCAGCCTCCCAAAGTGTTGGGATTACAGGCACGAGCCACCGTGCCTGGAAGACTTGGCCTATTTTTATTTTGTAGAGGAGAAAACTGAGGCCCAGGCGGGGAAGAGCCCTCACTTCAAGGTGAGGTGAGGAAGGGACACAAGCTCAGGGTTAGGCCTACAGGAGCCCTGATGGTGAACCTGGCTCACTGCACTACCTGGGCTAGGTACATGACCTCCCCTCAGCCCGGCTCCCTGCTCTGTAAACTGCTGTTGGAGGCCCTGGGATGGAGAGCTGTCGGCCTTTTCAACAGATGGGGTGAACCCAGGCTCAGCCTGCAGAGCCCTTTGAGGTGGTGGCAACATGGAGTGGTACCCCAAAGAACACACGAGCTCTCTAGCCAGACAGATGTGAACTCAAGTCCTGCCCCTCTGGGCCTCTGTTTCCCTCTCCATGAAACGGGGATACTCACAGTCCCCACCTCATGGGTGACTATGGGTAACAGCTGGACATGGGACAGGTCCTCGAAGCTGGGGCTCAGGGAGGGCGAGACGATGCCGGGGCTGGTGTCACATGAGCCCGTGCTGTGTTCTGAGGTGGCTCACAATGCACACAGGGATAAGGATTGTCATGCTGCTTATCTACATGCTGCTTATCCACATTCTCCTGTGTGGCCTCACCACACGGCACGGACTCCCATCCTAGTGCCCACTCTGCCAGCTGCTGACAGGACCAGGCCAGCACCCCGACCCTGCCGCCACCCCAGGTTTCCCCAGACCGACTGCCCATTACAGCCTGGTCTCAGTATCGGCCCCAAGGTGGCCTTCCAGAAGCCTGCCCTGGGCGGAGAGTGCTGACATGCTGGGGAGCAGGAGCCTGCGTGGCACTTACGGCTGAAGGCCTCTGGGTGCTGCCTGGCCAGTTTTCCTTTCAGCGTCCTGCAGGGGAGAGAAGGCGCACAGGGCTTAACCTGCTGAGCAGGCAGGCTGGGCCTGGTGCTGGCCACAAGCCCCTGCTGCCAGCTGAGGGCAAGGGGAGACGGGAGTGAGAACCCCCACACTATTCATCACCTCACATCTTCACTCTCTCTAGGTGCTCGGCCCAGCAGCCACGGCCCTGACAGTCGCTCACCAGCTGGCCTCCAGCCCCAGGGTAGGCACCAACCCCCAACTAGTTAACTCTGGGTGCTAGACTCTGGGTGCTCTGAGCCTAGGCACTGGCTGGGGGCTCCCCCTGCAAGGCTGCTTTTTACATGTGGCCTCTTCTCTGATAAACTTTTTTTTTTTTTTTTTTTTTTGAGACAGAATCTCACTCTGTCGCCCAGGGTGGAGTGCAGTGGTGCCATCTTGGCTCAATGCAACCTCCACCTTCCGGATTCACATGATTCTCCTCCCTCAGCCTACCAAGTAGCTGGGATTACAGGCACATGCCACCATGCTCAGCTGATTTTTTTGTATTTTTAGTAGAGATGGGGTTTCATCATGTTCGCCAGGCTGGTCTCAAACTCCTGACCTCAGGTGATCCGCCTGCGTCAGCCTCCCAAACTGCTGGGATTACAGGCATGAGCCACCGTGCCCAGCCATTCCTGCCTTTTCATTATGTGTCTAGCACTATGTTACTTTTTTTTTTTTTTGAGACAGAGTCTTGCTCTGTCGCCAAGGCTTGAGAGCAGTGGTGCGATCTCGGCTCACTGCAAACTCCACCTCCTGGGTTCACGCCATTCTCCTGCCTCAGCCTCCCGAGTAGCTGGCACTACAGGCGCCCGCCACCACGCCCGGCTAATTTTTTGTATTTTTAGTATTTTTTGTATTTTTAGTAGAGACGGGGTTTCACCATGTTAGCCAGGATGGTCTCGATCTCCTGACCTCGTGATCCGCCTGCCTCAGCCTCCCAAAGTGCTGGGATTACAGGCATGAGCCACTGCGCCCAGCCGCACTATGTTACATTTTTGAAGAATAAATAAACTGCAAGGCTGGGCATGATGGCTCATGCCTGTAATCCCAGCACTTTGGGAGGTCGAGATGGATGGATCACCTGGGGCCAGGACTTCGAGATGAGCCTGGCCAACATGGGGAAACCCTGTCTCTACTAAAAAAAAATTCAAAAATTACACAAAATACAAAAATTAGGCTCACACCTGTAATCCCACCACTTTAGGAGGCCGAGGCAGGCAGATTGCTGGAGCTCAGGGGTTTGAAACTAGCCTGGGCAACACAGTGAAACCTCGTCTCTACTAAAATACAAAAAATCAGCTGGGCATGGCAGCATGCGCCTGTAGTCCCAGCTACTCAGGAGGTTGACCCAGGAGAATCGCTTGAACCTGGGAGGCGGAGGTTGCAGTGAGCTGACATTACAGCACTGCACTCCAGCCTGGGTGACAGAGCAAGACTCCATCTCAAAAATAAAACAACAACAACAAAAATTAGCTGGGCGTGGTACAGTATGTCTATAGACCCAGCTACTCGGGAGGCTGAAGCACAAGAATCGCTTGAATCCGGGAGGCAGAGGTTGCAGTGAACCAAAATCACGCCACTGCACTCCAGCTGGGGCCACAGATCAAGACTGTGTCTCGATCAGTTAATCAGTCAGTAAATAAACTTACGTCAAGATTTTATCCCAGGGTTGGAATTGTCCCAGACACTTAAGTGCACAGTGAAGCCTTGTAAAACAAACAGAAATCTTCCCTTTACCCTGGTATGTGAAGGAAACTGAGGCTTAGATGGGGAGGTGGAGGCAGAGGTCAGCTGGGGCCCTGGGGTGGGGCTTAGCACCCACCTGATACGGCGGAAGATGCTGTCCAGGTCCCGTTTCATCTCTACCAGGGTCCTCGTGTGGTGCAGGAAGCGTTCGCTCATCTGCTGCAGGCGGGCACTGGACAGGTTGTTGAAGTTGAGCAGCATCTCATTGGTCTTCTCAAAGCGGTCCAGCCTGATGGTGGAGAGAGGGCATGAGCTTCACTGCCCAGCTTCAGGGCCCTGCCCAACCTGGCCCAGCAGACTGTTCATGCCCAGCCCTTGCCTGCTTCACAACCTTTGCATGGGCTGTTCCCTTGTCCTGCAGAGTTCTACCTACTCTTTGAGCCACCTAGCAAACTCCTATTCAACCTTCAAAACCCTACTCAAGTGTGTCCTTCTCATGGAGCCTTGTCTACCTCTTCATTCAATCAGACTTTTTTTGAGACGGAGTCTAGCTCTGTCACCCAGGCTGGAGTGCAGTGGCGCGATCTCGGCTCACTGCAAGCTCCGTCTCCCAGGTTCATGCCATTCTCCTGCCTCAGCCTCCAGAGTAGTTGGGACTACAGGCATCCGCCACCACGCTTGGCTAATTTTTTGTATTTTTAGTAGAGACAGGGTTTCACCGTGTTAGCCAGGATGGTCTCGATCTCCTGACCTCGTGATCCACCCACCTCGGCCTCCCAAAGTGCTGGGATTACAGGAGTGAGCCATCGCGCCCGGCCCAATCAGACTTTTAATTCCACTAGCCCCAGGTTGTTCCTCTGGCCCAGCCCTGACACCACAGGGCCAGGAGGGTCTGTGTCTGGCTTTGTCTCCCCTCAGTGTAGAAGTTCCCTAGAGCCAGGTCTGAATCTGACCTAAAAAAACAGTAGACCAGCCGGGCACGATGGCTCATGCCTGCAATTCCAGCGCTTTGGGAGGCCAAGGCAGGCGGATCATGAGGTGAGGAGTTCAAGACCAGCCTGGCCAACATGGCGAAACCGCGTCTCTACTAAAAATACAAAAATTGGGCATGGTGGCTGGGCATGGTGGCGGGCGCCTGTAATCCCAGCTACTCGGGAGGGTGAGGCAGGAGAATCATTTGAACCCGGGAGGCAGACATAGCAGTGACCCGAGATTGCGCCACTGCACTCCAGCCTGGGCGACGGTGCGAAACTATGTCTCAAAAAAAGGAGACAAGCACTTTAGGAAGTCGAGGCAGGGTGGATCATTTGAGGTCTGGCCAACATGGTGAAACCACATCTCTTCTAAAAATAAAAAAATCAGGGCCGGGCACGGTGGCTCACGCCTGTAATCCCAGCACTTTGGGAGGCTGAGGTGGGCGGATCACGAGGTCAAGAGATTGAGACCGTTCTGGTCAACATGGTGAAACCCCGTCTCTACTAAAAATACAAAAATTAGCTGGCCGTGGTGGCGGGTGCCTGTAGTCCCAGCTACTTGGAAGGCTGAGGCAGTAGAATCGCTTGAACCCAGGAGGCGGAGGTTGCAGTGAGCTGAGATTGCGCCACTGCACTCCAGCCTGGCGACAGAGTGAGACTCTGTCACAAAAAAAAAAAAAAAAAATCAGCCAGGCATGGTGGTGCATGCCTGTAATCCCAGCGACTCAGGAGGCTGAAGCAGGAGAATTACTTGACCCAGGAGGCAGAGGATGCAGTGAGCAGCAATTATGCCATTGCATTCCAGCCTGGGCGACAGAATGAGACTCTCTCTGTCTCCCAAAAAAAAAAAAAAGACACAGGAGAGAGACAGGTACTATTGAGACTCCGAGCTGCTCTGGGTCTGGGAGAAAAGGTAAGGAAATCAGGTCTGTACTGTGTCATGACAGCTGGGAAGAGCCCCTGGCTCAGAGACACAAAAACAAAGCTGCGGGAGGCTGTGCTTCCACTCCAAGACTGTATTAGCCCAGTGGTGTCCAGTCTTTTCATTTCCCTGGGCCACACTGGAAGAAGAATTGTCTTGGGCCACACATAAAATACACTAACGCTAACAACAGCTGATGAGCTAAGAAAGAAAATGAAAAAAATCGCAAAAAAAATCTCGTAACATTTTAAGAAAGTTTACGAATTTGTGTTGGGCCGCATTCAAAGGGTTGGACAGGCCGAGGGTTGGACAAGCTTGGTATTAGCCTTTCTTCCCCACAGGGCAGGCCTGAATTAGGGCAAGGTTTCAGCGGCCACAGCACCAAACCCCAGTGAGGACAAGAGGCCTTTATATCCCCTCCAAGAGACCCTGGGCACTGTGCAGACACAGCCTGGGCTCTGGGAGACTAGTCCTTCAACAGGAAGTAGGCGCACCAGCATAAAACCCGCATAAAGGCCGGGCACAGTGGCTCAGACCTGTAATCCCAGGACTTTGGGAGGCCGAGGTGGGTGGATCACTTGAGGTCAGGAGTTCGAGACCAGCCTGACCAACATGATGAAAGCCCGTCTCTACTAAAAATACAAAAATTAGCCAGGCATGGTGGCACATGCTTGTAATCCCAGCTACTCAGAAGGCTGAGGCAGGAGAAATCGCTTGAACCCGGGAGGCGGAGGTTGCAGTGAGGCAAGGTCACACCATTGCACTCCAGCCTAGGCAACAAGAGCAAAACTCTGTCTCAAAAACAAGAAACAAATAAGCAAAAAAACCTGCGTACGGCCCTCTCTGGTCCTTCAATTCTCCCACACCAGGCCTCAGGACAGGAGCCTCTGCGGCCCCCGCCAAGCCATCCGCAGCTGCAAAACCTCCCCAAAGCCCTGCTTCCTGTGCCAAGGCCTCGCCTCCAGGCTGGGAAGGAATTTACTTTGGAGCCAGCGACAGATTTGCTCATTTCCTTCATTTTATCACCAGTGTGGGCCCCGGGTAGGGGCGGGCAAGACAAGAATGTTGGCCAGCCCATGGATTCCTTCCCACGCTCAGGTCCCCCAGCCGCCACTCACATGTTCTTCTGGGCCAGGATGATGGCGTTGACATCATCTGTGTTCACCATGCTCAGGATGCGGCCGCAGAAGACCCTCGAGGCCGAGTCCGGGAGGTCCATCTCTTCCTCCTCCTCCGCTGCCTGAAACAGGCAAGAACAGAGTGGTCTGCACCAGTCACCAGGTGAGGTGGGACCAAGAGGCCAGGCCGGGAACCCCATGTGCTGGAATCTAACCCAACCGTGGTGGTATCCTACAGTGGGGATGTGTGACTGTGGCTCCGTCATGCCACCTGAACCTCAGGTGTGCCACCCCAGGAATTTGGAGGTATTGGGCAAACTAAGAGAGGTTGTATTTGTAAACTGTACCCAAGCACATTAGAATCCCATCAACTCCCACTTCCATGAGCCCAAGACCACAGGCACCTTTCACCTGCACAGATCTGCCAGCTTCCTCCCTCATCCCCCGCCTCACAACTGCTGTCCTCACAAGCTGAACGTGTGTGGCTGCCTCAGCAAATCATCACAACCTCCAATGTCTCCTCTCCCAAGAGGTCAGTGACTCCTATTCCGGTCACTGTTACTGCTTCTCTTACTACTTGACCTGTTTTTTTATGTCTTTTTGATAACGGAGTTTCACTCCTGTTGCCCAGGCTGGAGTGCAATGGCGCGATCTTGGCTCAGCGCAACCTCCATCTCCCGGGTTCAAGCAATTCTCCTGCCTCACCCTCCCAAGTATCTGGGATTACAGGTGCCCACCACCACACCTGGCAAATTTTTGTATTTTTTAGTAGAGACAGGGTTTCACCATGTTGGCTAGGCTGGTCTCGAACTACTGATCTCAGGTGATCCACTCGCCTCAGCCTCCCAAAGTGCTGGGATTACAGGCGTGAGCCACCGTGCCCGGCCCTGATTTTTTTATTTTTAGAAGAGATGTGGTTTCACCATGTTGGCCAGACCTCAAATGATCCACCCTGCCTCGACTTCCTAAAGTGCTTGTCTCCTTTTTTTGAGACATAGTTTCGCACCGTCGCCCAGGCTGGAGTGCAGTGGCGCGATCTCGGCTCACTGCAAGCTCCGTCTCCCAGGTTCATGCCATTCTCCTGCCTCAGCCTCCAGAGTAGTTGGGACTACAGGCATCCGCCACCACGCTTGGCTAATTTTTTGTATTTTTAGTAGAGACAGGGTTTCACCGTGTTAGCCAGGATGGTCTCGATCTCCTGACCTCGTGATCCACCCACCTCGGCCTCCCAAAGTGCTGGGATTACAGGAGTGAGCCATCGCGCCCGGCCCAATCAGACTTTTAATTCCACTAGCCCCAGGTTGTTCCTCTGGCCCAGCCCTGACACCACAGGGCCAGGAGGGTCTGTGTCTGGCTTTGTCTCCCCTCAGTGTAGAAGTTCCCTAGAGCCAGGTCTGAATCTGACCTAAAAAAACAGTAGACCAGCCGGGCACGATGGCTCATGCCTGCAATTCCAGCGCTTTGGGAGGCCAAGGCAGGCGGATCATGAGGTGAGGAGTTCAAGACCAGCCTGGCCAACATGGCGAAACCGCGTCTCTACTAAAAATACAAAAATTGGGCATGGTGGCTGGGCATGGTGGCGGGCGCCTGTAATCCCAGCTACTCGGGAGGGTGAGGCAGGAGAATCATTTGAACCCGGGAGGCAGACATAGCAGTGACCCGAGCCACCGCGCCCAGGCTACTTTACCTTGTTTTTGTTTGTTTGTTTGTTAAGAGACAGGGTCTCGCTATGTTGCCTAGGCTGCTCTTAAATTCCTAGGCTGACACAACCCTTTTGCCTTGGCCTCCCAAAGTGCTAGGATTACAGGCCTGAGCCACCGCGCCCAGCCACGCTTTACCTTGATTTAACTGCTTCACTGGTTCACCTCTTCATGAAATTATCCTAGTTATCAGCTAACCCGTTTGCCTGTCACCCCCACAACAATGTCAGCTCCAAAAGAGCAGAGGTGGCCGGGTGCGGTGGCTCATGCCTGTAATCCTAGCACTCTGGGAGGCTGAGGCGGGTGGATCATGAGGTCAGGAGTTTAAGACTAGCCTGGCCAACATAGTGAAACCCCATCGCTACTAAAAATATAAAAATTAGCCAGGCATGGTGGTGGGCACCTTTAGTTCCAGCTACTCGGGAGCTTGAGGCAGGAGAATCGCTTGAACCCAGGAGGCGGAGGTTGTGGTGAGCCAAGACTGCGCCACTGCACTCCAGCCTAGGCAACAGAGACTCCGTCTCAAAAAAAAAAAGAAGAAAAAAAAAAAAAGAGCAGAGGCGTGTCTGTCACCAGAGCCCGACCCAGAGTCTGGCTCATAGCAAGCAGCTGCCAGAATGTTGTTGTGGGGAAAGGCAAAAGAACTTTTCTTTTTTTTTTTTTTCTTGAGACAGAGTCTCGCTCTGTCGCCCAAGCTGGAGTGCAGTGGCGCAATCTTGGCTCACTGCAAGCTCCGCCTCCCAGGTTCACGCCATTCTCCTGCCTCAGCCTCTCCGAGTAGCTGGGACTACAGGCGCCCACCACCACACCCAGCTAATTTTTTGTATTTTTTTAGTAGAGACGGGGTTTCACCGTGGTCTACGATCTCCTGACCTCGTGATCCGCCCGCCTCGGCCTCCCAAAGTGCTGGGATTACAAACGTGAGCCACCGCAGCTGGCCAACAGAACTTTTCAAATTCAGCTCTGACATGACACTTTTATTAGCAAATTAAAGCCAAGAATTGCAGGTACTCACAGGCAACCTGTGGGCCCCAGCAACCCAGATGGTTCTGAGGTTCCCAGTTTCGCTGGCACACAGATGATCGTAATGGAAGGCAGGAACTTCCAGGAGCAGCCAGGGTAGGAGGAGCTACAGCACTGACCCTCCTAGGGAGTTCAGGAAAAATCTAGGATCTTGATATAGTTTGGCTCTGAGGCCCACACATTTAATAGCCAAGAAACAGAGACCTACTTCTACTAGATCAGAAAGGGTTTCGGCCGGGCGCGGTGGCTCATGCTTGTAATCCCAGCACTTTGGGAGGCCGAGGCGGGTGGATCACGAGGTCAGGAGATCGAGACCACGGTGTAACCCCGTCTCTACTAAAAATACAAAAAAATTAGCCGGGCGTGGTGGCAGGCGCCTGTAGTCCCAGCTACTCGGAGAGGCTGAGGCAGGAGAATGGAGTGAACCCGGGAGGCAGAGCTTGCAGTAAGCCAAGATTGAGCCACTGCACTCCAGCCTGGGTGAAAAAGTGAGACTCCGTCTCAAAAAAAAAAAAAAAAAAAAATTAGCCGGGCATGGTGGCAGGCACCTGTAGTCCCAGCTACTCGGATGGCTGAGGCAGGAGAATGGCTTGAACTTGGGAGGCAGAGGTTGCAGTGAGCCGGGATCACGCCACTGCACTCCAGCCTGGGCGACAGACTGAGACTCCATCTCAAAAAAAAGAAAAAGAAAAAAAGAAAGAGAAAGAAAGGAAGGAAGGGAGGGAGGGAGGGAAAGAAAGGAAGAAAGAAAAGAAAGAAAGAAAGAAGAAAGAAAGGGTTTCAGAGCTCACTTAATGTACTCCCCCATTTATTCAGCAGCTACTCTATGCTAAACAAAGCAACAGGCTCATACATACTGTTATCATTCTTATTTATAGATGAGAAAACTGAGGCTCAGGGACACTGAGAAACCGGGCCACTGTCACACAGCCAGTGAACCTAAGTCACAACAAATGGCCACAGCCCACAGGTCTCACAAAGGTGGGAATCTGAACAGGTGCACAATATCCAGCTGTGAGAGGACAGTGGCTTCTTACAGCTGCTGATTTCTGCCCGACTTCTGATGTTTCTCCAGGAAAAAAGAGGAAACAGGGATTTTTTTTTCTGGGAAATTGCCTCATTGACAAATGTTAGCAATCAATACTTTTTTCCAAAATATCATGGAGGTCAAGGGTATCTATTTGTGATCTGAATCTGGTCAGTGTTTTCCAGCACCTTCTAGAAATAAGGTGCCACACCCGGCCAAACCCCCTTCCCTCTAATAATAATTATGGTTATTGAACTCCTATGACATGCCAGGCAGAGACACCCACAGTCTCCACATTCCCAAAGAAGCATGATCTTGTATAAAGAGGATACCTGGACCTGGTGCTCATGCCTGTAATCTCAGCACTTTGGGAGGCCAAGGCTGGTGGATCACCTGAGGTCAGGAGTTCAAGACTAGCCTGGCCAACATGGTGAAACCCCCGTCTCTACTAAAAATACAAAAATTAGCCAGGCATGATGGCGGGCACCTGTAGTCCCAGCTACTCAGGAGGCTGAGGCAGGAGAATCGCTTGAACCTGGGAGGCAGAGGTTGCAATGAGCCAAAATCAAGCCACTGCATTCTACTGTGGGCGACAGAGGGAGACTCCATCTCAACTTAAAAAAAAAAAAAAAAAGACACCTGGAGAGGGAGGCCCATAGCTAGTACCAGTGAGGCACAATATTGAGACCTTCCGGGATACACTCCTCCTTCAAAACAGGACTCTTTTCTGTCTCTGGCTCCCAGATGTGAGGGCTGAGGGGTTCCTGGCACCTCCCTCCTGTCCCCCCGCAACTTCCTCTCCCAAGAAGACTTCCCTGATTACTGCTAGTATGGCCCACAAACACAGTGAAATTGACCCAGCAAGAGCTCTGATCCCAACTCCAAATGTAGATTTATTGAAGAAACGCAGAGAGGTAGGCTGTTTGACCATGGGAGAGCCATTTCACCCTTCTGAATCAGTTTTTTCAACCATAAAATGAGAATAAGGTAGAATGAAGATCTCACAGTGCTGTCTGTGGCAACTGAAACCAAAGGTGATAACGACTGGAGCTCAGGACAGGCTGTTTCTCCAAGAGGAGTGTGAAGAAGTCCTGGGACAGGGCCCGGGAATCAACATTTTGAGAGCATCCCAGGGGCCTCTAAGAATATATTACGGGCAAACACTTGTAGAGCACTTCATTTCATCCTCAATCACCGTTACGAGGCAGACACAATCATCTCCGAGTGAAACTGAGGCTCACAGGGGCGGGCTCAGTTGCCGAAACTCACACGGAGAGGCAAAGAAGCACCACGGTTCTATATCCAGGTTATTTAACAGAATTTAACTCAGCCATACAAGCTCTGAAAAACCCCAAGTGGGGAGGGGCTCAAATATCCCCTCACGCCCCGTCCCCTACAATATGGGGAAACTGAGGCACAAACCGGTCAACGCCCAGCTCCAGGTTACACGACACACCCAGAACACAGGCGGCCCCAATTCCTATGCCCCTGATCCGGATCCAGATCCAGCCCGTGGCGCCGCCTGCGTATCCATGAGCAGACGGGGAAACTGAGGCCTGTGCGCAGCAGCAATGACCAGATGTGGCCAGCGGCGCACCCCACCCCACCGCAGCCCAGGGGCCGCGCCCGACCCGGACCGGTTCCCCGCGGCCTTGGAGTCCCCAGCCCCACCACAAACTCGGCCCCGGCGTCGGTAGCGGCGGCACCTGCACATCTGGCGGCCTTGCTCGCGCTTCCGGGATGGCGCCCGCGCCGGCGAAACGTCACCGCGCACCGATCGTGCGAGCGCGCGTGGCGGCGACGTACCCTGGAGCCGCTTGCGTGCATGAAGTCACGACAGGAAAGGGCGGGGCTTAGACGGAGCTTCAGCTCGTGGGTGCATCACAATGAATAGCCAATCAAACAGTTCATCTCGCGCCTGCGTATTTCCAGAAGCCCAGAAGGAAGCCCGGAAAGCAACCCGGAAGAAAGAAGGCTGAGAGAAGTGTCCCATTTTCTTTTTTTTTTTTTTTTTTTTTGAGACGGAGTCTCACTCTGTCGCCCAGGCTGGAGTGCAGTGGCGCAATCTCGGCTCACTGCAAGTTCCACCTCCCGGGTTCACGCCATTCTCCTGCCTCAGCCTCTCCGAGTAGCTGGGACTACAGGCGCCCGCCACCACGCCCGGCTAATTTTTTTGTATTTTTAGTAGAGACGGGGTTTCACCGTGGTCTCGATCTCCTGACCTCGTGATCCGCCCGCCTCGGCCTCCCAAAGTGCTGGGATTACAAGCGTGAGCCACCGCGCCCGGCCCGAAGTGTCCCATTTTCTAGATAGTGTGACTGAGGTCCCAGAGTGGTAACCCTCCCCAAGGTCGTAAATGCTACAGTGGTCAGAGGCCAAACCACACTCAGGTGTCGTGCTTTCCAGGCAGGGAATTAGACTCATCTGTGTTCAGACATCCCTGCTCCACTTTTGCTGATTCTTTTGGTCCAAGTTTCCTTTTTTTTTTTTTGAGACAGAGTTTCGCTCTTGTTGCCCAGGCTGGAGTACAATGGTGCGATCTCGGCGCCCCGCAACCTCCGCTTCCCAGGTTCAAGCGATTCACCTGCGTCAGCCTCCCCGAGTAGCTGAAATTACAGGCATGTGCCACCATGCCCGGCAAATTTTGTGTTTTTAGTAGAGACAGGGTTTCTACACGTTGGTCAGGCTGGTCCCGATCTCCCGACCTCTGGTGATCTGCCCGCCTCGGCCTCCCAAAGTGCTGGGATTACAGGCATGAGCCACCGCGCCCGGCCCTGGTTTCCATTTACACTTCCAGGTTGTTTTGGAGGAATGCGCTGGGGAATTTTTTTAAAAGGGTTTACAGGCTGGGCGCGGTGGCTCACATCCTGTAATTGTAATCCGAGCACTTTGGGAGGCCAAGGCGGGCGGATCACGAGATCAGTAGTTCGAGACCAGCCTGACCAACATGGTGAAACCTTGTCTACTAAAAATAAATTAGTCGGGAGTGGTGGCGGGACCCTGTAATCCCAGCTACTCAGGAGGCTGAGGCAGGAGAATCGCTTGAACCTGGGAGGCAGAGGTTGCAGTGAGCCAAGATCGCACCACTGCACTCCAGCTTGGGCGATAGAGCAAGACCACGTCTCAAAAAAAAAAAAAAAAAGGCAAGCTAAAAAATGAAGAAAATGTATTTTCTTTTTTTTTTTTTTTTTTGAGACGGAGTCTTGCTCTGTCACCCAGGCTGGAGTGCAGTGGCGCAATCTCGGCTCACTGCAAGCTCCGCCTCCCGGGTTCACGCCATTCTCCTGCCTCAGCCTCTCTGAGTAGCTGGGACTACAGGCGCCCGCCACCACGCCCGGCTAATTTTTTTGTATTTTTAGTAGAGACGGGGTTTCACCGTGGTCTCGATCTCCTGACCTCGTGATCCACCCGCCTCAGCCTCCCAAAGTGCTGGGATTACAGGCGTGAGCCACCGCGCCCGGCTAGAAAATGTATTTTCATATTAGTTTGTGTATACGAGTACCAAGTTTTTGTAATAAAATGCCTGACAGCTACAATTGGAAAAAAAAAAAAAAAGGGCCTGTGGTCCCAGCTACTCAAGAGGCTGAGGTAGGAGAATCGTTTGAGGCCAGGAGGCAGAAGTTGCAGTGAAAGAAGATCCCACTCCAGCCTGGGCAACAGAGTGAGACCCAGTCTCAAAAAACAAACAGGCCTGGCGCAGTGGCTCACACCTGTAACCCCAGCACTTTGGGAGGCCGAGGCGGGTGGATCACCTGAGGTCAGGAGTTTGAGACCAGACTGGCCAACATGGTGAAACCCCGTCTCTACTAAAAATACAAAAACAATTAGCCTGGCGTGGTGGCAGGTGCCGTAATCATAGCTACTCAGGAGGATGAGGCATGAGAATCTTGAACCTGGGAGGTGGAGATTACAGTGAGCTGAGATTGTGCCACTGCACTCCAGCCTGGGTGACAGAATGAGACTTTGTCTCAAAAAGCAACAACAACAACAAAAATCGCTATAAACTGATGTAGATTTATTTTATGGGTTATAATTATTTCCTTTCCTGCCCCTTTAAATTAGTTCCTGGCCGGGCGCAGTGGCTCACGCCTGTAATCCCAGCACTTTGGGAGGCCAAGGCGGGCGGATCATGAGGTCAGGAGATTGAGACCATCCTGGCTAACACAGTGAAACCCTGTCTCTACTAAAAATACAAAAAATTAGCCAGGCGTGGTGGTGGGCGCCTGTGGTCCCAGCTACTCGGGAGGCTGAGGCAGGAGAATGGTGCAAACCTGGGAGGCGAAGCTTGCAGTGAGCAGAGATCGAGCCACTGCTCTCCAGCCTGGGTGACAGAGCAAGACTCCGTCTCAATAAATAAATAAATAAATAAATAAGCTCCTGTGTCCTTTTAATATGTCGCCACCATTCTCTGAGCATTATTTATCTTGGGCTCCACAACATGATCCAGTGCTGTGTAAAATCCCTGGAATCAGCCATTTCTCCAAGGAACCTGGTTCCTTTGCTTCAAGAGTAGGATTTAGAAACCAAGATCAGCCGGGCGCCGTGGCTCACGCTTGTAATCCCAGCACTTTGGGAGGCCGAGGCGGGTGGATCACGAGGTCAGGAGATCGAGACCACGGTGAAACCCCGTCTCTACTAAAAATACAAAAAATTAGCCGGGCGTGGTGGCGGGCGCCTGTAGTCCCAGCTACTCGGAGAGGCTGAGGCAGGAGAATGGCGTGAACCCGGGAGGCGGAGCTTGCAGTGAGCCGAGATAGCGCCACTGCACTCCAGCCTGGGTGACAGAGCGAGACTCCGTCCCAAAAAAAAAAAAAAAAAAAAAAAAAAAAATTAGCTGGGCGTGGTGGCAGGCGCCTGTAGTCCCAGCTACTTGGAGAGGCTGAGGCGAGAGAATGGCGTGAACCCGGGAGGCGGAGCTTGCAGTAAGCCGAGACTGCGCCACTGCACTCCAGCCTGGGCGACAGAGCGAGACTCCGTCTCAAAAAAAAAAAAAAAAAAAAGAAACCAAGATCAGTCGGGGCGCGGGGCGCAGTGATTCACGCCTGTAATCCCAGCATTGTAGGAAGCTGAGGTGGGCAGATCAGGAAGTCAGGAGTTCGAGACCACCTGGGCCAACATGATGAAACCCCGTCTCTATTAAAAACACAAAACAATTAGCTGGGCATGGTGGTGGGCACCTGTAATCCCAGTTACTCAAGAGGCTGGAGAATCACTTGGAACTGGGAGGCAGAGGTTGCAGTGAGCTGAGCTCACTCACTGCACTCCAGCCTGGGCAACAAGAGTGAAACTGTCTCAAAACAACAAAGAAAGAGGCCAGGTGTAGTGGCTCACTCCTGTAATCCCAGCACTTTGGGAGGCCGAGGTGAGCTGATCACCTGAGGTCCGGAGTTCGAGACCAGCCTGACCAACATGGAGAAACCCTGTCTTTACTAAAAATACAGAATTAGCCAGGCGTGGTGGCACATCCCTGTAATCCCAGCTACTCGGGAGGCTGAGGCAGGAGAATCGTTTGAATTTGGGAGACGGAGGTTTCGGTGATCCAAGATCACACCACTGCACTCCAGCCTGGGCAACAAAAGTGAGAAACTCCGTCTCAAAAAAAAAAAAAAAAAGAAAGAAGGAAAGAAAGGAAGGGAGGGGGGGAAGGAAAGACGAGAAAGAAAGAAAGAAATTGGCCGGGTGCTGTGGCTCATGCCTGTAATCCCAGCATTTTGGGAGGCCGAGGCAGGCAGATTACCTGAGGTAAGGAGTTCGAGACCAGCCTGGCCAGCATGGTGAAACTCGTCCCTACTAAAACACACACACACACACACACAATTAGCTGGGCATTGTGGCACGCACCTGTAGTCCCAGCTACTCGGGAGCTTGAGGCAGGAGAATTGCTTGAACCTAGGAGACAGAGGTTGCAGTGAGCCAAGATCATGCCACTGCACTCCAGCCTGGGCAACAGAGCAAGACTCCATCTCAAAAAAAAAAAAAAGCCGGGTGCAGTGGCTCACGCCTGTAATCCTAACACTTTGGGAAGCCAAGGCAGGCAGATTGCCTGAGCTCAGGAGTTCGTGACCAGCCTGGGCAACACAGTGAAACCCTGTCTCTACTAAAACACAAAAAGTTAGCCGGGCGTGGCAGCGTGTGCCTGTAATCCCAGCTACTAGGGAGGCTGAGGCAGGAGAATGGCTTGAACCAGGGAGGCAGAGGTTGCAATGAGCTGAGATCGCGACACTGTACTCCAGCCTGTGGGACAGGGTAAGACTCTGTCTTCAAAAAAAAAAAATGAGGCCGGGCGCGGTGGCTCACGCTTGTAATCCCAGCACTTTGGGAGGCCGAGGCGGGCGGATCACGAGGTCAGGAGATCGAGACCACGGTGAAACCCCGTCTCTACTAAAAAATACAAAAAATTAGCCAGGCGCGGTGGCGGGCGCCTGTAGTCCCAGCTACTCGGAGGCTGAGGCAGGAGAATGGCGTGAACCCGGGAGGCGGAGCTTGCAGTGAGCCGAGATTGCGCCACTGCACTCCAGCCCGGGCGACAGAGCAAGACTCTGTCTCAAAAAAAAAAAAAAAAAAAAAAAAAAAATGAAACCAAGATCTGGGTGCTGTGTGTGCTCATTGCTGCTGGGGTATCACTGCTTCTAGAGGTACCCATCAGCAGGCACAGCTAAACAATACGCCAGGCGGGGTGGCACAAACCTGTAATCTCAGCTACTCAGAAGGATGAGGTGGGAGGATCACTTAAACCCAGGAGTTTGAGGCTGCAGTGAGCTGTAATCAAGCCACTGCACTCCAGCCTGGGTGACAGAGACCCATTCTCCAAATAAATACAAATCATTAAGCTGGGTGCAGTGGTTCATGCCTGTAATCCTAGCACTTTGGGAGGCCAAGGCAGGCAGATCAGTTGAACTCAGGAGTTTGAGACCAGCCTGGGCAACATGGCAAAAGTCTGTCTCTACAAAAAATACAAACATGGGCTGGGCGCGGTGGCTCACGCTTGTAATCCCAGCACTTTGGGAGGCCGAGGTGGGCGGATCACGAGGTCAGGAGATCGAGACCACGGTGAAACCCCGTCTCTACTAAAAAGACAAAAAATTAGCCGGGCGTGGTGGCGGGCGCCTGTAGTCCCAGCTACTCGGAGAGGCTGAGGCAGGAGAATGGCGTGAACCCGGGAAGCGGAGCTTGCAGTGAGCCGAGATTGCGCCACTGCACTCCAGCCTGGGTGACAGAGCGAGACTCCGTCTCAAAAAAAAAAAAAAAAAAAAAATACAAACATGGCCAGGTGCACTCCTGTAATCCTAGCATTTTGGGAGGCTGAGGGGGGCGGATCACCTGGGGTCAGGAGTTTGAGACCAGCCGGGCCAACATGATGAAACCCTGTCTCTACTAAAAATACAAAAATTAGCTGGGCGAGGCGGCACATGCCTGTTATCCCAACTACTTGGAAGGCTGAGGAAAGAGAATCCCTTGAACCCAGGTGGCTGACGTTGCAGTGAGCCCAGATCGTGCCATTGCACTCCAGCTGGGTGATAGAGTGACACTCTGTCTCAAAAAACAAAACAAGTGGCCAGGCGCAGTGGCTCAGTGGCCAGGTGCAGTGGCTCAAGCCTGTAATCCCAGCACTTTGGGAGGCCGAGGCAGGTGCATCATGAGGTCAGGGGTTTGAGACCAGCCTGGCCAACATGGTGAAACCCCGTCTCTACTAAAAATACAAAAATTAGCCAGCCATGGTGGTACGCACCTGTAATCCCAGCTACACACGAGGCTGAGGCAGGAGAACCGCTTGAACCCAGGAGGCAGAGGTTGCAGTGAGCCGAGATCGCGCCATTGCACTCCAGCCTGGGTGACAAAGTGAGACTCTGTCTTTTTTTTTTTTTTTTTTTTTGAGACGGAGTCTCGCTCTGTCGCCCGGGCTGGAGTGCAGTGGCGCAATCTCGGCTCATTGCAAGCTCCGCCTTCCGGGTTCACGCCATTCTCCTGCCTCAGCCTCTCCGAGTAGCTGGGACTACAGGCGCCCGCCACCACGCCCGGCTAATTTTTTGTATTTTTTAGTAGAGACGGGGTTTCACCGTGGTCTCGATCTCCTGACCTCGTGATCCGCCCGCCTCGGCCTCCCAAAGTGCTGGGATTACAAGCGTGAGCCACCGCGCCCGGCCTGAGACTCTGTCTTAAAACAACAACAGCAACAAAAACAAAAACATTAGCTGGGCATTGTGGCGCATGCCTGTAGTCCCAGCTACTCAGGAGGCCAAGGTGAGAAGATCACCTGAGTCCCAGAGGTGGAGGCTGCAGTGAGCCGTGATTGCACCTCTGCACTCCAGCCAGGTAACAGAGCAAGACCCTGTCTCAAAAAATAAAAAATAAACACAAACCATGAATTCATACGGAGATGAGGATGTCTTTTCTTTTTTTGAGACAGAGTCTCGCTGTTGTTGCCTGGGCTGGAATGCAATGGCGCCATCTCGGCTCACTGCAATCTCTGCCTCCGAGGTTCAAGCAATTCTCCTGCCTCAGCCTCCCGAGTAGCTGGGATTATAGGCGCCCACCACCATGCCCGGCTAATTTTTTGTATTTTTAGTAGAGACGGGGTTTCACTATGTTGCCCAGGCTGGTCTCGAACTCCTGACATCGTGATCTGCCTGCCTCAGCCTCCCAAAGTGCTAGGATTACAGGAGTGAGCCACTGCGACCGGCCAAGGATGCCTTTTTTTTTTTTTTTTTTTGAGGTGGAGTTTCACTCTTGTTGCCCAGGCTGGAATGCAATGGTAGGATCTCTGCTCATTGGAACCTCTGCCTCCCGGATTCAAGAGATTCTCCTCCATCAGCCTCTCGAGTAGCTGGGATTACAGGCATGCGCCGCCACATCCGGCTAATTTTGTATTTTTAGTAGAGATGGGGTTTCTCCATTTGGTCAGGCTGGTCTCGAACTCCCGACCTCAGGTGATCCGCCTACCTCGACCTCCCAAACTACTGGGATTACAAGCGTGAGCCACCACGCCCTACCTATGATGCCTTTTTTTTCTTTTTTTTTGAGACGGAGTTTCACTCTTTTTGCCCAGGCTGGAGTACAATGGCGTGATCTCGGCCTACCGCAATCTCCGCCCCCCAAATTCAAGGGATTCTCCTGCCTCAGCCTCCCAAGTAGCTGGGATTACAGGCATGTGCCACCACACCCTACTAATTTTGTATTTTTAGTAGAGATGGGGTTTCTCCATGTTGGCCAGGCTGGTCTCAAACTCCCAACCTCAGGCGATCTGCCGGCCTCAGCCTCCCAAACTGCTGGGATTACAGGCATGAGCCACCACTCCCAGCCACTAGGATGCCTTTTTTTTTTTTTTTTTTTTTGAAGCGGAGTCTCGCTCTGTCGCCCAGGCTGGAGTGCAGTGGCGCGATCTCACTGCAAGCTCCGCCTCCCGGGTTCACGCCATTCTCCTGCCTCAGCCTCTCCGAGTATCTGGGACTACAGGCGCCCGCCACCACGCCCGGCTAATTTTTTTGTATTTTTAGTAGAGACAGGGTTTCACTGTGGTCTCTATCTCCTGACCTCGTGATCCGCCCGCCTCGGCCTCCCAAAGTGCTGGGATTACAAGCGTGAGCCACCGCGCCCGGCTAGGTTGCCTTTTTAAAAGTGAGATAATCCTTGGGCCGGGCGCGGTGGCTCAAGCCTGTAATCCCAGCACTTTGGGAGGCCGAGGCGGGCGGATCACGAGGTCAGGAGATAGAGACCACAGTGAAACCCTGTCTCTACTAAAAATACAAAAAAATTAGCCGGGCGTGGTGGCGGGCGCCTGTAGTCCCAGATACTCGGAGAGGCTGAGGCAGGAGAATGGCGTGAACCCAGGAGGTGAAGGTTGTGGTGAGCCGAGATCGCGCCACTGCACTCCAGCCTGGGGGACAGAGAAAGACTCCGTCTCAAAAATAAAAAAAAAATAAAAATAAAAATAAAAAAAAAAAAAGAAAAAAAATAAAATAAAATAAAGTGGGATAATCCAAGTTAAATGTATGAACAAAACAAGGTGAATAGTAATTGCTCCATACATGTTTGCTTTTGAGAAGTGTGTCATTAGGTTTAAAAAAAATAAAATTAATGTTTACAAGTAATTATTGTTAGCTATTGAGATTCTATACAGTGTGTATGTTATAAACTATATTTGTAACTTCTCTGAGTCTCTCTGTTAATTGCGAGTCTGTGTAATCACATCTATCTCTGAAGGTTGTTGAGAGCTTGGAAGATAAACACACAAGTTCTTGGGCACATGAAGACTGTTTCAGAGCCCTGGAATTACACATATCTGAGTTTTAAATCCTAGCTGAATGGCCTTGGGCAAGCGGCTTAACTTTATGAAATCACTTAGGCAAAATCCTTACAAGACTTGGTACAAAGTAAGCCCTCAGTAAACTGTTGATAATATCGCTCCCAGGTTCTGCTGCCGTCATTCATGGGACAGTCAATGACTGGCAGGCAGAGGCTGGAGGATCCATTCAGCCCAAGAGTTCAAGGCCAGCCTGGGAAACATTGAGACCTTGTTTCTAAAAAAATTTTTAAAAATTAACTGGGCATGGTGGAGCACATCTGTAGTCCCAGGTGCTTGGGAGGCTGAAGTGGAAGAATTACTTGATCCCAGAAGTTCCAGGCTGCAGTAAGCTAGGATAGGGTGCAGTAAGCTAGGATTTCACCACTGTACTCCAGGCTGGGTAACAGAGGGAGACCCTGTCTCAAAAAAAAAAAAAAAAAAAAAAAAAAAAGGAAAAGAAGTCAATGAGGACTGGAATCCTTTTTTTTTTTTGAGACAGAGTCTCGCTCTGTCACTCAGGCTGGAGTGCAGTGGCACAATCTCAGCTCACTGCAAGCTCCGCCTCCTGGGTTCACAGCATTCTCCCGCCTCAGCCTCCCAAGTAGCAGGGACCACAGGCGCCTGCCACCACACCTGGCTAATTTTTTTTTTTTTTTTGTATTTTTAGTAGAGATGGGGTTTCATCATTCACAGGATGGTCTCGATCTCCTGACCTTGTGATCAGCCCGCCTCGGCCTCCCAAAGTGCTGGTATTACAGGCATGAGCCACCGAGCCCAGCAGGAATTCTTTTTTTTTTTTTTTTTTGAATTTTTTTGAGACGGAGTCTCGCTCTGTCGCCCACGCTGGAGTGCAGTGGCGCAATCTCGGCTCACTGCAAGCTCCGCCTCCTGGGTTCACGCCATTCTCCTGCCTCAGCCTCTCGGAGTAGCTGGGACTACAGGCGCCCACCACCACGCCCGGATAACTTTTTTGTATTTTTAGTAGAGATGGGGTTTCACCATGGTCTCGATCTCCTGACCTGGTGATCCGCCCGCCTCGGCCTCCCAAAGTGCTGGGATTACAAGCGCGAGCCACCGCGCCCGGCTGGAATTCTTACATATTTAGTTCAACAACTGGTTTTTGTTGTTGGTGGTGGTTTTTTTTTTTTTTTTTTTTGAGACTTAGTCTCACTCTGTCGCCCAGGCTGGAGTACAGTGGCGTGATCTCAGCTCACTGCAACCTCTGCCTCCCGGATTCAAGCCATTCTCCTGCCTCAGCCTCCCGAGTAGCTGGAATTACAGGTGCGTGCCACCACGCCCAGCTAATTTTTGTATTTTTAGTAGAGACAGGGTCTCACCATGTTGGCCAGCTTGGTTTCCAACTCCTGACCTCGTGATCCACCCTCCTTGGCCTCCCAAAGTGCTGGGATTACAGATGTGAGCTACCACGCCCAGCGTGTTGCTTTTTAATTTGAGACAGAGTCTCACTTTGTCACCCAGTCTGGAGTGCAGTGGTGCAATCTCAGCACACTGCAACCTCCACCTTCTGGGTTCAAGCGATTCTCCTGCCTCAGCGTCCTCAGAAGCTGGGATTATAGGAACCCACCACCACATCTGGATAATTTTTGTATTTTTACTAGACACAGGGTTTTACCATGTTGGCCAGGCTGGTCTCAAACTCCTGACCTCAGGTGATCTGCCTGCCTTGGCCTCCCAAAGTGCTGGGATTACAGGTGTGAGCTACTGTACCCTGCTAGAATTCTTTTTTTTTTTTTTGAAATGGAGTCTCACTCTGTTGCCCAAGCTGGAGTGCAGTGGTGTGATCTCGGCTCACTGCCACCTCTGCCTCCCGGGTTCAAGCAATTCCCCTGGCTCAGCCTCCCAAGTAGCTGGGATTACAGGTGCATGCCACCACACTCGTCTAATTTTTGTATTTTTAGTAGAGACCAGGTTTCACCATGTTGGTCAGGCTGGTCTCGAACTCCTGATCTTGTGATTCACCTGCCTCGGCCTCCCAAAGTGCTGGGATTACAGGCATGAGCCACAGCGCCTGACTAGAATTCTTGTATATTTAGTTCAACAGTTTGTTTGTTTTTTGAGATAGAGTCTCACTCTGTCACCCAGGCTGGAGTGCAGTGGCACAATCTCAGCTCACTGCAACCTCCGCCTCCCGGGTTCAGGTGATTCTCCTGCCTCAGCCTCCCGAGGAGCTGGTATTACAGGCACATGCCACTATACCCAGCTAATTTTTGTATTTTTAGTAGAGACGGGGTTTCACCATGTTGGCCAGGCTGGTCTCGAACTCCTGGCCTCAAGTAACCTGCCCGTTTTAGCCTCCCAAAGTGCTGGAATTACAGGCGTGAGCCACTGTGCCCAGCAGTTCAACAGTTTTAAAAATTTTTTGGCCTGGGGCGGTGGGTCACACCTGAATTCCCAGCACTTTGGGAGGCTGAGGCAGGCAGATCACAAGGTCAGGAGTTTGAGACCAGCTTGGCCAACATGGTGAAACCCCATCTCTATTAAAAGCACAAAAATTAGCCGGGCGTGGTTGCGCGTGCCTGTAATCCCAGCCATCTGGGAGGCTGAGGCAGAGAAATGCCTGAACCTGGGAGGTGGAGGTTGCAATGAGCTGAGTTCACACCACTGCCCGCCAGCCTGGGCGACAGAGCAAGACTCCATCTCAAAAAATAATAATAATAAATTGTTAGGCCAGGCGCGGTGGCTCATGCCTGTAATCCCAGCACTTTGGGAGGCTGAGGCGGGCGGATCACGAGGTCAGGAGATCGAGACCATCCTGGCTAACACAGTGAAACCCCGTCTCTACTAAAAATACAAAAAATTAACTGGGCAAGATGGCGGGCGCCTGTAGTCCCAGCTACTCCGGAGGCTGAGGCAGGAGAATGGCATGAACCCCGGGGGGCGGAGCCTGCAGTGAGCAGAGATCGCGCCACTGCACTCCAGCCTGGGCGACAGCAAGACTCTGTCTCAAAAACTAACTAAATAAATAAATAAATTGTTCACTCCCCTCTGGATATGGCCCATATTCTGGGGACCCATGAAGTTCTTTCTTACCTAGCCCTGGAGGAGGAGGAGAAACAGAGTCAGAAATAGACCCCTCTACCCCACTGGGGTCAGTGATTGGAAAAAAAGCAGAGGGACTTAAAGCTGGAGAAAACTAGAGTAGGATGTGAGGGCTAATATTAGAAGCAAGGAAGGTTGCAAGGAGGCAGGTACCTCTGGATGGGGTTTTCAGGTAAAAATAGGAGTTTTCCAGAAACAGACAATCATTCACAGCTGAGGGAATTACAGGAGCCAAGGAAGGATGATGGGAAAGCACCTCGGGTGGACTTGATCTTTGTAAGAATTGACAGGGAGCTCAGTGCACCAGGCAGGTGACACTTCCGAGAGGGCAGCTAGGATGGAGGCTGCTGGGAAGAAAAGAACCATGGCTCTGTTTGCACTCTGCAGCAGAAGACGCCCAGGCTGGAGAAGCCAAGCTTTTTTCTTTTTCTTTTTTGTTTTTTTTTTTTTTTTGAGACGGAGTCTCGCTCTGTCGCCCAGGCTGGAGTGCAGTGGCGCAATCTCGGCTCACTGCAAGCTCCACCTCCCGGGTTCACGCCATTCTCCTGTCTCAGCCTCTCCGAGTAGCTGGGACTACAGGTGCCCGCCACCACGCCCGGCTAATTTTTTGTATTTTTTTTTTAGTAGAGACGGGGTTTCATCGTGGTCTCGATCTCCTGACCTCGTGATCCGCCCGCCTTGGCCTCCCAAAGTGCTGGGATTACAAGCGTGAGCCACCGCGCCCGGCCTTTTCTTTTTCTTTTCTTTTTTTTTTTTTTTTGTTTTTTTTGAGACAGAGTCTCATTTTGTCACCAGGCTAGAGTGCAGTGGCGCAAACTCCGTTCACTGCAACCTCTGCCTCCCTGGTTCAAGCGATTGTCCTGCCTCAGCCTCCCGAGTAGCTGGGATTACAGGCACGTGCCACCACGCCCAGCTAATTTTTGTATTTTTAGTAGAGACGGGGTTTCACCATGTTGGCCAGGATGGTCTCGATCTCCTGACCTTGTGATCCTCCCACCTCGGCCTCCCAAAGTGCTGGGATTACAGGTGTGAGCTGCTGCGCCCGGCTTTTTTTTTTTTTGAGACTGGGTCTTGCTCTGTCACCAAGACTGGAGTATAGTATTGCAATCTTGACTCACTGCAATCTCTGCCTCCCAGATTCAGGTGATTCTCCTGCCTTACCCTCTTGAGTAGCTGGAATTACAGGCATGCACCACCATGCCCAGATAATTTTTCTATTGGTAAAGACAGGGTTTCCGAGAGGAGGAGCTTGCAGTGAGCCGAGATTGCGCCACTGCACTCCAGCCTGGGCGACAGAGCGAGACTCCGTCTCAAAAAAAAAAAAAAAAAAAAAAAAAAAAGACAGGGTTTCGCCATGTTGGCCAGGCTGGTCTCGAACTCCTGACCTCAAGTGATCCACCCGCCTTGGCTTCCCAAAGTGCTGGGATTACAGACATAAGCCACAGTGCCAGGCCAAAATCAAACTTTTTAGTGGATCCTTGGGGCTCTTTTGGAAGCCAAGGAACATTTACGAGGGTCTTAGAAGGGGTGGGGACTATAGATTGAGGCCAAAAGGGACTTGGCTGGCCCCTGATGTTTTGTATACACTGGACTTGAGATAAGAACATGTTTTTGGCCGGGGGCGGTGGCTCACGCTTGTAATCCCAGCACTTTGGGAGGCCGAGGCGGGCGGATCACGAGGTCAGGAGATCGAGACCACGGTGAAACCCCGTCTCTACTAAAAATACAAAAAATTAGCCGGGCGTGGTGGCAGGCGCCTGTAGTCCCAGCTACTCGGAGAGGCTGAGGCAGGAGAATGGCGTGAACCCGGGAGGCGGAGCTTGCAGTGAGCCGAGATTGCGCCACTGCACTCCAGCCTGGGCGACAGAGCGAGACTCCGTCTCAAGAAAAAAAAAAAAAGAACATGTTTTTTTGTGTGATGAAGGGAGAGGATAGAAAGTTATGGGAACATTCAGTCTGCCCAGAGATGGGGACTTTGGGGGGTCGGGTTTGGGGACTGGAAGGCTTTCTCTGCCACTTTTTTCCATTTCATTTCCTTTTGTGTGTGTGTGATAGGATCTTACTCTGTTGCCTGTACTGAAGTGCAATGGTGTGATCACTGCTCCAGCCTAGCAACAGAGCGACTCCATCTCAAAAAAAAAAAAAGAGAAAAACCACCTAATGAGACAGATTTATGTCTAGATATGTCCATAATTACATTAAATACCAATAGACCAAATGCCCCACTTAAAAAACAAAGATGGGGCCGGGCGCGGTGGCTCACGTTTGTAATCCCAGCACTTTGGGAGGCCGAGGCGGGCGGATCACGAGGTCAGGAGATCGAGACCACGGTGAAACCCCGTCTCTACTAAAAATACAAAAAAAAATTAGCCGGGCGTGGTGGCGGGCGCCTGTAGTCCCAGCTACTCGGAGAGGCTGAGGCAGGAGAATGGCGTGAACCCGGGAGGCAGAGCTTGCAGTGAGCCGAGGTCGCGCCACTGCACTCCAGCCTGGGCGACAGAGCGAGGCGAGACTCCGTCTCAAAAAAAAAAAAAAAAAAAAAAAAAACAAAGATGGAGCTGGGCGCAATGGCTCATGCCTGTAATCCTAGCACTTTGCAAGGCCGAGGTGAGAGGATTGCTTGAGCCCAGGAGTTTGAGAACAGCCTGAACAACATAGCAAGACTCCATCTCTACAAACAATAAATATAAAAAAAGTAGCTGGGCATGGTGGTGCACACCTGTAGTTGAAGCTACTGGAGAGGCTAAGCTGGGAGGATTGCTTGAGCGTGGGTGGTTGAGGCTGCAGGGAGTCATGATTGTGCCACTGCACTCCAGCCTGGGCCACACAGTGAGACCTTGTGTCAGAAAGAAAGAAAGAAGGCCGGGCGCGGTTGCTCACGCCTGTAATCCCAGCACTTTGGAAGGCCGAGGCGGGTGGATCACGAGGTCAGGAGATGGAGACCATCCTGGCTAACACGGTGAAACTCCGTCTCTACTAAAAATACAAAAAATTATTCGGGCGTGGTGGGGGGTGCCTGTAGTCCCAGCTACTCCGGAGGCTGAGACAGGAGAATGGCGTGAGCCCGGGAGGCGGAGCTTGCAGCGAGCAGAGATCGCAACACTGCACTCCAGCCTGGGTGACAGAGCGAGACTCCGTATTAAAAAGAAAGAAAGAAAGAAAACATGAACCAAGGAGAATTGGTGGGTAATTTTCTTTTCTTTTCTTTTCTTTTTTTTTTTGAGATGGAGTCTAGCTCTGTCTCCAGGCTGGAGTGCAGTGGCGCAATCTCGGCTCACTGCAACCTCCGCCTCCCGAGTTCAAGCAATTCTCCTGCCTCAGCCTCCTGAATAGCTGGGATTACTGGAGCGTGCCACCATGCCCAGCTAATTTTTCTGTTTTTAGTACAGATGGGGTTTCACCACGTTTCTCCAGGGTTTCACCAGTATGGTCCGGATCTCTTCACCTCGTGATCAGCCCGCCTTGGCCTCCCAAAGTGCTGGGATTACAGGAGTGAGCCACCACACCCAGGCTTGGTGTGCAATCTTAACAAAGTGCACTCTAAGGGAAAAATGAAAGAAGTAAAGAGGGGCACATCTTAACAATGAAAGGTTCAGATCGGTCCCGGCGCTGTGGCTCATGCCTGCAATCCCAGCACTTTGAGAGGCCGAGGCAGGTGGATCACCTGAGATCAGGAGTTCGAGAACACCCTGGCCAACATGGCGAAACCCTATCTCAACTAAAAATACAAAAATTAGCCAGGCGTGGTGGCGGGTGCCTGTAATCCCAGCTACTTGGGAGGGTGAGGCAGGAGAATCACTTGAACCCAAGGGGCAGAGGCTGCAGTGATCTGAGATCTTGCCACTGCACTCCAGCCTAGGCAACAGATTGAGACTTCATCTCAAAAAAAAAAAAAAAGGTTCAGTTCACTAGGAAACTCAATTGCAACTCTACATGCAGCCGATGATATGGCCTCCAAGTAGCGTATTCTTGTTTTTGTTTTGTTTTGTTTTGTTTTTGAGATAGAGGTCAAGAGTTTGAGACCAGCCTGACCAATATGGTGAAACCCCGTCTCCACTAGAAATACAAAAATTGGGGCCGGGCGCGGTGGCTCACACTTGTAATCCCAGCACTTTGGGAGGCCGAGGCGGGCGGATCACAAGGTCAGGAGATCGAGACCACGGTGAAACCTCGTCTCTACTAAAAATACAAAAAAATTAGCTGGGCGTGGTGGCAGGCGCCTGTAGTCCCAGCTACTCAGAGAGGCTAAGGCAGGAGAATGGCGTGAACCCGGGAGGCGGAGCTTGCAGTCAGCCGAGATTGCGCCACTGCACTCTCCAGCCTGGGCGACAGAGCGAGACTCTGTCTCAAAAAAAAAAAAAAAAAAAAAAAGGAAACACAAAAATTAGCCAGGCTTGGTGGCTGGCACCTGTAGTCTCAGCTACTCCAGGGGCTGAGACAGGAGAATTGCTTGAACTTGGGAGGCAGAGGTGGCAGTGAGCTGAGATCGTGCCACTGCACTCTGGCCTGGGCGACAGAGCGTGATTCTGTCCCCCCCTAAAAAAAAAGGGAAAAGTAAATATAAGTAAAATGTTTGTCTGCAAAAACCTGTTCAATGAGTGCCAGCCATTATTATTATTGGTGGTGGTGTTATTTTGTAGTTTATTTTAGTAACTTATTGTCTATTTATAATAATAATTACTATTATTTTAGAAACAATGTCTTGCCTTGTTGCTCAGGCTGCAGTGCAGAGCTTTGATCATAATTCACTGTAGCCTTGACCTCCTGGGTTCAAGGGATCCCTCCCACCTCAGCCTCCCATTTAGCTGGGACTACATTTTTAAATTTTCTGTAGAGGCCGGGTGTGATGGCTCATGCCTGTAATCCCAGCACTTTGGGAGGCCAAGGCAGGTGGATCACGAGGTCAGAAGTTCAAGACCAGCCTGGCCAACATAGTGGAACCCCCATCTCTACTAAAAATACAAAAAATTAGCCAAGCATGGTGGCAGGCGCCTGTAATCCCAGCTACTAGGAAGGCTGAGGCAGGAGAATTGCTTCAACCTGGGAGGCAGAGGTTGCAGTGAGCCAAGATCACGCCATTGCACTCCAGCCTCACGAGACTCCGTCTCAAAAAAAAAAAAAAAAAAAAAAAAAAAAAGAAAAAGAAAAATTAGTCGTGTGTCATGGCAGGCGCCTGTAATCCCAGCTATTTAGGAGGCTGAGGCAGGAGAATCGCTTGAATCTGGGAGTCAGAGGTTGCAGTGAGCCCAGATCGCTCCACTGCACTCTACGTGGGAGACAGAGGGAGATTGTGTCTCCAAATTAATTAATTAATTAATTAATATTCTGTAGAGGCAGGCTCTCGCTATGTTACCCAGGCTTAGGTTGCCCAGGCTGGAGTACGGTGGCCTGATCTTGGCTCGCTGCAACATCTGCCTCCCGGGTTCAAGCGATTCTCCTGCCTCAACCTCCCAAGTAGCTGAGATTACAGGCATGTGCCACCACACCCGGCTAATTTCTGTATTTTTCGCAGAGACAGGTTTCACCATGTTGGCCAGGCTCGTCTCGAACTCTTGACCTCAGGTGATCCATCTGCCTCAGCCTCCCAAAGTGCTGGGATTACAGGCGTGAGTCACCGTGCCCAGCCGAGGCTTGTTTCTTTTTATTAGTATTGTTTAGTGCAATTCCTCCTGCCCCTGTAACAGAGATGCAGATGGATGAGCAAGAAACCCCACTGTGCAGATACAGATATAGGGGTTCAGGTAGGTTATAAAAACAAAAAAGTTGGGGCCGGGCGCAGTGGCTCACGCCTGTAATCCCAGCACTTTGGGAGGCCGAGGCGGGCGGATCACAAGGTCAGGAGATCGAGACCATCCTGGCTAACACGGTGAAACCCCGTCTCTACTAAAAATACAAAAAATTAGCCGGGCGAGGTGGCAGGCGCCTGTAGTCCCAGCTACAAGGGAGGCTGAGGCAGGAGAATGGCGTGAACCCCGGGGGGCGGAGCCTGCAGTGAGCCGAGATCGCGCCACTGCACTCCAGCCTGGGTGAAAGAGCAAGACTCCGTCTCAAAAAAAAAAAAAAAAAAAAAAAAAAAAAAAACAAACAAAAAAGTTAAAAAATAAAAACAATTTAAAACTGGGGTTCGGTGATGGATTGGGAATAGTTTAAGTCCCTCAGATCCTGGAGTTGCCCAGGGATTATTTCACGCCCCTTCCCAGTTGATTTTTTCTCTTTTTCTTTTTTTCGAGACTGGGTCTTGCTCACTGCAACTTCCACCTCTGGGGTTCAAGCAGTCCTCATGCCTCAGCCACCCCAGTATCTGAGATTACAGGCATGCACCACCATACCCGGCTAATTTTTGTATTTTTAGTAGAGACGGGGTTTCACCGTGTTGGCCAGGCTGGTCTAGATTTCCTGACCTCAGGTGATCCACCCACCTCGGCCTCCCAAAATGCTGGGATTACTGGCATAAGCCACCGCACCCAGCCCTCCAGGTGATTTCTTACATAGCTCTGCTACGCTACCACCTTTTCTGGCTGTCGAACCTCCCTTCCTTCTTCAATGATTTCCATGAGACCCCACCACTACCTTTCGTGGCAGGCACTGTACAAGCCTCAGAGCTATAACAACGAGAAAGAACAAAGCCTTCCCAGACTTTGGGGCTCTTCCAGTGTAGAGGGCAAGGCAGAGGTAAATCAAGGCAGTGGCTCACGCCTATAATCCCAACAGTTTGGGAGGACAAAGTGGGAGGATTGCTTGAGCCCAGGAGTTCGAGACCAGCCTGGGCAACATGGGGAAACCCCATCTCTACAAAAAAAAAAATAAACTTTGGGCCGGGCGCGGTGGCTCACGCCTGTAATTCCAGCACTTCGGGAGGCCGAGGTGGGCAGATCACAAGGTCAGGAGATCGAGATTATTCTGGCTAACACGGTGAAACCCTGACTCTACTAAAAATACAAAAAATTAGTCGGGCATGGTGGCAGGCGCCTGTAGTCCCAGCTACTAGGGAGGCTGAGGCAGGAGAATGGTGTGAACCTGGGAGGCGGAGCTTGCAGTGAGCCGAGATTGCGCCACTGCACTCCAGCCTGGGCTACACAGCGAGACTCTGTCTCAAAAACAAAAAAAATTAGCTGGACATGACGGTGCACCTGTGGTCCCAGCTACTCAGGAGGCTGAGGTGGGAGGATTGCTTGAGCCCAGGAGATAGAGGTGGTTGCAGTGATCTGAGATCATGCCACTGCACTCCAGCCTGGGTTTCAAAGACCCTATCTCAAAAAAAAAAAAAAAAAAGGCAGAGATATAAGTAAACTAGTTTGGGAAGCCGAGGCAGGCAGATCATGAGGTCAGGAGTTCCAGACCATCCTGGCCAACATGGTGAAACCCTGTCTCCACCAAAAACATAAAAATTAGCTGGGCATGGTGGCGGGTGCTTGTAGTCCCAGCTACTCAGTAGGCTGAGGCAGGAGAATCGTTGGAACCTAGGAAGTGAATGTTGCAGTGAGCCGAGATCGTGCCACTGCACTCCAGCCTGGCGACAGAGAGAGACTCTGTCTCAAAAAAAAAAAAAAAAGAAAGAAAGAAAAAAGGCCAGGCACGATGGCTCACGCCTGTAATCCCAGTACTTTGGTACGTCGAGATGGGTGGATCACGTGAGGTCGGGAGTTTGAGACCAGCCTGACCAACATGAAGAAATCCCGTGTCCACTAAAAATACAAGATCAGCCAGGCACGGTGGTGCATGCCTCTACTCCCAGCTACTCGGGAGGCTGAGGCAGGAGAATCGCTTGAACCTGGGAGGCAGAATTTGCGGTGAGGTGAGATTGCGCCATTGCACTCCAGCCTGGGCAACAAGAGTGAAACTTCTTCTCAAAAAACAAAAACAAACAAACAAAAAACCCAAGTAAACTAGTTATGAAGTGGACGTTCATTAACTTCATTGTGCCAAGACAGCCAAATGGGGCACCTGGTCTTGCCCTGGGGAGGTCTGGGAGGGCTTCCTGTAGGAGGCGACCTGGGAACTCCAACCTTAGAAGTTAGTTATCTCCAAAAAGCCAGTTACCACCTCCAAAAGCTGGTGTCTGACTCATCCATCCATCCATCCATCCATCCATCCATCCATCCATCCACCTACCCATTTATTGAGCTTCTATAGATGCCAGGCATGGTTCAAGGAGGTGCTGGGTACAAATCAGGCAAAAATCTCTGCCAGGATGAAGCAGAGTGAGGGATGGTCCCTCCAACCACAAGCAAAAAAATGACAAGATAATTCTGGAAGGAGTAACTGCTAGGAAGGAAATAAAACTGAGTGAAGGAGGGAGAAGTGTCCCGGTTTCAAAACAAGATCCACAAAAACTTAGCTAATCAAGGATGCCACCTTCTTCCCAGGCCATGGGGACCTTATCACTCTCCAGCAGACAGTGCATGGAGGAGGAACTCCTCCCAGTGGCCCTGCTGGCTCAGTCGCCTGCGCAGCAGTAATTGAGCGCCTCCGGTATGCACCAGGCAACCTTCTAGACATTAAACTGTGTGGGGGATGGGAGGGAGGTTTTCGTTTGCCTTTGGGCACGTCACTCCTCCTCAGGCCCTCAGGTTCACTTCTGTAACTAAGGCTTCAGAATGGGTCATTCCGCAACCCCAGAGCTGCCCTGCCCGTCAAGCTTGAACTCTTTAAGGAAATAGCATTTAGAGCGGACTGTGCCCCCAGCAGCCCCCAAGGTGAGAGTGCATAGGTGGGGGTGTTTATCCCCATTTCGCAGATGATCAGGATGAAGCTCAGAGGAGAGGCAGGAGTCGCACAGGCTGCGCGATACTGACCCGTGTTGGGGTCCAGCCCAGGGTCCCCAGCCCCAGCCCCAGCCCCAGCCCCAGCCCCAGCACCAGCAGCCGGGAGGCTTCGGTCCCTTTAAGAATGCCCCGCAGAGCCAAGCAGGAAGGAGGAGGTGCCAACGCCCGGGACGGACATCTGCACGAGCCAATGGATGCGGCAGTCGCGGCAGCGGCGGCCAATGGACACGGCAGGGGCGGGGCCGAGCGGCCGAACCTGGTTCCCGAGGCGCGGCGGCCGCGGCTGGGGGCGGGGAGGGGGGCGCAGGACCCCAAGCGGGGGTCCCGGAGCCAGAGGCAAGTGTCCTGGGATGCTGGGGGCGCCGTGCCGGCCAGGCCGCTGCCCTGGCCTAGGCTGGTCCGGGGGCTAGCGCGCCGGGGGCTGCGGCCGATGGGCGGGGCGAAGGGCCGCGGGGGCGGCGAGCCGGGGGCACGGGGGTCGGGGGTGCCCGAGGGTGCGCGGCCGGGCGGCGGTGGCCAGGGATGGGGGTCACTGGGGGCAAAGGGGATCCAGTGTGGGGGTCCCGATGGAGGCGTGCAGGGCCAGGGGCGCCCGAGGCGTGCGGGGGTCGGGTGCCCCAGACTGGTGGCGTCAGACAGGCGTGGGTCGTTGGGGGCCTGGGTCGCGGCTTGACTGAGGGCCCGGCCGGGGCAGTGGGGCGTCAGGAGGGCGTGGGGTGTTATGGGATCGGAAAGGGGGGGCGTCTGGGGACACTGGAGTGTTTACGGCGAGACGGAGCGGCTGTGGGGGGAGCTGGCCCGTGCTGGGGGCGGTGGTGGTTGGGGCGGGGGGTGGGAGGGGAGGCCGAATTGTGCGGGCGCGGGGAATTATGGGGGTGGGGGCTGGGAGGGTCTCTGAAAGTGGGGCTCCGAGCCCGGGAGGAGCAGGCAGGTGAGGGCTAGGGAGGGGATGCGGCGGGCTGGTTTGATGGCTGTGCTACACTCTTCTGAGCTTGGGGCCTGAGGGACAGAGGGGTTGGTTGTTGGTTTAGGAGGTCTGGGGCAAGGAAGAGGCTGTAGAATGTGGTGGGACCTCGACCACTCCTGGAAGGGAGGCTGCTTTGAGGGGGTGGGACCGAGGCCTGATAAGAGGAGGATGGTCTCCTAGGGAAGGGTTTGGGCTAGGTAGGGTCCCTGATGTTGGGGTTGTGGGGGATAGTGTTACATTCAGGCTGTGGAAGGAAAAAACGCTTGGGGTTTCTGGGTGATTACAGTTGGTGCTTTTGGGGAGGGTCTCCCCTTTGGAGAAGAGGATGGAGGTGGGAGGCCCTGGTAAAAGATTCAATTTCCCCCAGTGGCCCTAGAGGCTCTAAAAATGGCTTCCCTAAGGCCTCGGAGGCTGTCCTCTCCACAAAAATCCCAGCACCCCTCGCTTAGCATATAATCAGGCAAAGCCACAGGGTCTGAAGCCCCAGGTTCAAATCCTCCTTTGGCCTTTGGCTTTCTCTGTGACCTTGGGCGAATGGCTTTGCCCCTCTGGCCTGTTTCCTGTTCTATAAAATGTTGGGGCTAATCTTCCCTACTTCCTGGAGTATTTGTAAACATTAAATAATAATTAGCTCTAATAATGGCTAACACTATTTGAGCCTGATGCCAAGGGCTTGATAGATGGGTTAATTTCTCCCAACCAGCCGGGGTTGTTGTTACACCCACTGTATAGATGAGGAAACTGAGGCCTGGAGCCTGAAGCCCTTGAGTTACACAGAAAGTGATCGACAGTGTGAGGAATAGGTACAGTGGAGACTTTGAGGGGCTGTGCAGGATTCTGACCCACATCTCTGCCTCCCACTTCCAGGGCCAGTTCCCGTCCCCCCAGCAGCATGGCATCGTGTGCTGAACCCTCTGAGCCCTCTGCCCCGCTACCCGTCGGGGTCCCACCGCTCGAGGACTTTGAGGTGCTGGATGGGGTTGAGGATGCAGAGGGTGAGGAGGAAGAGGAGGAGGAAGAGGAGGAGGAGGATGACCTGAGTGAGCTGCCACCGCTGGAGGACATGGGACAACCCCTGGTGGAGGAGGCTGAGCAGCCTGGGGCCCTGGCCCGAGAGTTCCTCGCTGCCATGGAGCCCGAGCCTGCCCCAGCCCCGGCCCCGGAAGAGTGGCTGGACATTCTGGGTAAGGAGCAAAGGTGGATCAGGGTGCCCTTGGCCCTGGCCCTCTCGTCCCCTGAGTCTCATTTCCCCATCTGTGTTGTGAGGGTTGTTAGTCATGTGGTCATCACCGTGATCACCAGCCAGAGGCAACTACTGGAGATGCTTCACACTGATGTACCCCATTCATTGACTCACACACATGCACAATGTGCTGTGTCCCTGTTTCCCAGATCTGCTAACTGTGGCTCCGACAGGCTGAGTCACCTGCCCAGAGCCACACAGCCAGCACGCCAGGCGCTGGCAGCTCCTAACCCCATCAATGCATCTTTTTTTGGCATTTGTCTGACACATGCTTGGGCTCTGAAAAATGTGTCCTGAGTGCACGCCAGCCTGGGCAACACAGCGAGACCCCACTTCCAAAACCAAAAATGTGTTCTGGGGTCAAGTGGATCACAGGAATGTTATTTTGTTCAGCCTTCTGGTTGGTTCACAGTAGTGATAGTATTGTAAATGCTCAGAGCAATACTACAAGAAGAAAACTACGTGAGCCGACACATGTTCCCGCAACATACCCCATCACAGCAACTGAAAACAAGAGAAATGTTAGTATTCTGTGGAAGACGCCTTGCTACTAGTATAGTACTGATATCTAATATACCAAATAATGCTGGTGCCCATGCAAATAATAAGATATCATTACCACTATCAATTGTACTAACAATACTATAGCAATAGTATCCAATCAGGTTGACACTGATGGAACAGAAATATTACTAAATATCACCACCACTACTGATAAAAATCTTACTACTTTTTTTTTTTTTTTTTTTTTTTTTTGAGACAGAGTCTGACTCTGTCACCCAGGCTGGAATGCAGTGGTGCGATCTCAGTTCACTGCAACCTCCACCTCCCAGGTTCAAGCGATTCTCCTGCCTCAGCCTCCTGAGTAGCTGGGACTACAGGTGCCTGCCTCCATGCCCGGCTGATTTTTGTATTTTTAGTAGAGACAGGGTTTCACCACATTGGCCAGGCTGGTCTCAAACTCCTGACCTCAGGTGATCTACCTGCCTCAGCCTCCCAAAGTGCTGGGATTACAGGTGTGAGCCACCACGCCTGGCCCCTAATTTTTGTATTTTTAGTGGAGACAGGGTCTCACCATGTTGACCAGGCTGATCTCAAACTCCTGACCTCAAGTGATCCTCCTGCCTCAGCCTTCCAAAGTGCTGGGGGTTACAGGTGTGAGCCACCATGCCTGGTCATTTTTTATTTTTTGTAGAGACGGGGTCTCACTATGTTGCCCAGGCTGGTCTCAAACTCCTGGGTTTAAATAGTCCTCTCATTTCAGCCTCCCAAAGTTCTGGCATTATAGGCATGAGCCACCATGTGTGGCCTTTGCTTAACTTCTAAATTCATCCCACGTGGTGCTGTGGTGGGGACACTGTATCACAGGGGCTCTGCTAACCAAGGGCCCCATGGGAACCTCATTTCATGGCTAGGTAAACGTGAGCCACTGCACCTGGCCTTTGCTTAACTTTTTTTTTTTTTTTGAGACAAAGTCTCACTGTCGCCCAGGCTGGAGTGCAATGGCGCGATCTCGGCTCACTGCAACCTCCAACTCCTGGGTTCAAGCTATTCTTATGTCTCAGCCTCTCCAGTAGCTGGGATTACAGGCGGCCACCACCACACCCAGCTAATTTTTGTATTTTTAGTAGAGACACGGTTTCGCCATGTTGGTCAGGTTGATCTCAAACTTCTGACCTCAGGTGATCCACCCGCCTTGGCCTCCCAAAGTGCTGGGATTACAGGCATGAGCCACCATGCCTGGCCTTTGCTTAAGTTCTAAATTCATCCCACTTGGTGCTGTGGTGGAGACACTGTATCACAGGGGCTCTGCTAACCAAGAGCCCCATGAGTACCTCATTTCATGGCTGGGTAAACCGAGGCCCAAACATCTCAGGGCAAGGATTTCAGCCTGAGGGCTGTTTGTCCTCTCTGAGCTTTGGTTTTCTTTCTTTTTGAGGAGGGCGGGGAGACTGGGTTCTTGCCATTTTGCCCAGATGCTGGCCTGGACTTGTGATTCTCCCACATTGGCCTCTCAAATAGCTGGAAACTCGGCAAGTCTCAGTTTTCTTTAAAAAAAACAAAAAAAACCAGACCAACCATTATTCACTGAGCTAGTTTCTAGCACCAGCACTATCACCCCGAAGTCTGTCCCATCCTGCCCAGTGTCCTGCATGTGGGGTTCCCCACTCTGGTGGCAGAGTGGCCACTGGAAGTTTGGTTTGTGCCCCAGTGTTGGGCCAGCCCCCTCTGGACAGCTAGTGGGCAGAGCTGAGGGTAGGAGTGGGGGCTCAGGGGAGCGGGTGCCTGTTTGAGCCACCAGGTGACAAGCTTCATGTCCCTGGACCCTGGCAGGGAACGGGCTGTTGAGGAAGAAGACGCTGGTCCCAGGGCCGCCAGGTTCAAGCCGTCCGGTCAAGGGCCAGGTGGTCACCGTACATCTGCAGACGTCGCTGGAGAATGGCACGCGGGTGCAGGAGGAGCCGGAGCTGGTGTTCACGCTGGGTGACTGTGACGTCATCCAGGTGCGGGCTGGGGCGGGACAGGGCAGGGGCGAGGGGCGTGCCTCGCTGGGTCTGAGTCTGCCTGACCGCTGGCTATCCCCACGCACACCAGGCCCTGGATCTCAGTGTC
This sequence comes from Symphalangus syndactylus, assembly GCF_028878055.3. NCBI lineage: Eukaryota > Metazoa > Chordata > Mammalia > Primates > Hylobatidae > Symphalangus > Symphalangus syndactylus. The sequence continues at coordinate 44,703,842 of NC_072435.2, read as the reverse complement.
CCGCTCATGGACGTCGGGGAGACGGCCATGGTCACTGCTGACTCCAAGTACTGCTACGGCCCCCAAGGCAGGTGAGAGTCGGCCACCCTTAGGTCTCTGCAGGTCTCGGGAGGGGGATGGGTGGAGTGGGTGTACCCCTTGGCTCACCCCATCTACTTGCCCATTTTATAGACAAGAAACTGAGGCTGGGTGAGGTGGCTCACACCTGAGGTTGAGGTAGGAGGATTGCTTGAGACCTGGAGTTCCAGACCAGCCTAAGCAATATAGACCTCATCTCTATACAAAAAAATTTAAAAATTAGCTGGGTGTGGGCCGGGCGTGGTGGCTTACGCCTGTAATCCCAGCACTTTGGGAGGCCAAGGCGGGCAGATCATGAGGTCAGGAGATCAAGACCATCCTGGCTAGCACGGTGAAACCCCGTCTCTACTAAAACTACAAAAAATTAGCCGGGCGTTGTGGCGGGCGCCTGTAGTCCCAGCTAGTCCGGAGGCTGAGGCAGGAAAATGGCGTGAACCCGGGAGGCGGAGCTTGCAGTGAGCCGAGATCGCACCACTGCACTCCAGCCTGGGCGAGAGAGCGAGACTGTGTCTCAAAAAAAAGCTGGGTGTGGTGCACGCCTGTAGTCCCAGCTACTGAGGAGGCTCAGGCAGGAGGATCACTTGAGCCCACGTTTTCGAGGCTGCAGTGAGCCAAGATTGCACCACTGCACTCCAGCCCGGGCAACAGAGTGAGAACCTGTCTCTTAAAAAAAAGGAAAACCGAGGCTTAGGGAGGGGAACTCGTTCATCAAGTCCCGCAGCTCCAAGGCGGCAAGTCACTTCCCCTGCACTTTACTGAGGAGGGAATGACGGAGGGCGGAGGGGAGACAGATCCGGGGCTTGAGCCAAGCTCACTCCTTCCTAGCCAGCCCAGCGGGTTTAGGGGTCACCAAGTCTGAGTGCTGCCCCTGCCTGCTCCCACCCAACTAGCAGGAGCCCATACATCCCCCCGCACGCGGCCCTGTGCCTGGAGGTGACCCTGAAGACGGCTGTGGACGGGCCTGACCTGGAGATGCTCACTGGGCAGGAGCGCGTGGCCCTGGCCAACCGGAAGCGGGAGTGCGGCAACGCCCACTACCAGCGGGCGGACTTCGTCCTGGCCGCCAACTCCTATGACCTCGCCATCAAGGCCATCACCTCCAGCGCCAAAGGTGACTGCCTGGGTCAGATCCCCACCATCTCCCCTGCAAAGGTGTCCACTCCGTGCCAGAAACTTCCAGCCCCAGAGAGCCTCAGACTCAGAATATTCTAGAATAGCCCAGAATACGCGTAGATCCCCAACTGCCCCTAACCTAGGGCCTGTTACAAACCAGTGGAGTGTTGTAGAATGCAAGTGGATATGGGGACGGGGTGACCGTAGACAGGGCCAGTTCACACGCACCGCGGGCTAGGCCCTTGCTTGCTTAAGGCTCCATGTTGTAGCTTCCTCAGGAGAGCCCCAGGAAAGTGCGGCCCTTGGTCTGGGGTTAAGATTGGGGAAACTGAGGCCAGAGAGGCAGCCTCCGCAGAGGGGTGGGTACCGGGGTGTCTGGTGGCGTGGTGACGGCTGCCGTGGTGGGCACTGTCTCCCAATAGTGGACATGACGTTCGAGGAGGAGGCACAGCTCCTGCAGTTGAAGGTGAAGTGTCTGAACAACCTGGCGGCCTCGCAGCTGAAGCTCGACCACTACCGCGCGGCCCTGCGCTCCTGCAGCCTTGTGCTGGAGCACCAGCCAGACAACATCAAGGCTCTCTTCCGCAAGGGCAAGGTAGGCCACGCCGGGGTGCGAGGCCGGGTCACTCAGCCTGGGGTATATGGGGTGGTCCCCAACCCTGCATTTGAGAAAGGCATAGGTATAAGCCACCTGAGCTCTGTGGGGTGCAGGTGGAGAAACTGAGGCCCAGACGGGTGCAGGAGTGTGGCCTGGTCACAGCAATTTATTGACTGAGGCCAGAATTCGATCCTCAAGTCTCGGGTCCCTAACCTTTGGCCCAGTGTTTTTTGTTTGTTTGTTTGTTTGTTTGTTTCTTGAGACAGAGTCTCACTCTGTCACCCAGGCTGGAGTGCAGTGGTGTGATCTCAGCTCACCACTGCAAACTCCCCTTCCTGGGTTCAAGAGATTGTCCTGCCTCAGCCTCCCAAGTAGCTGGGACTACAGGCGCGAGCCACCACACCCAGTTAATGTTTGTATTTTTAGTAGAGATGTGGTTAGCCATATTGGCCAGGCTGGTCTCGAACTCCTGACCTCAAGTGATCTGCCCACCTCAGCCTCCCCATGTGCTGAGATTACAGGCGTGAGCCACCGTGCCCGGCTTGGCCCAGAGTTGAAACCTCCTCACATAGAACCTCCATGGGTCCCATTTTTCCTCAGTGGAATCCTAGTCACAGCCCTTGGGACCTTGAGTTATCTGGTCTTCCCCCTCCTGCTATCACCTCTCCCACCTCACTTTCTGCTTCTCTCCATCCCACCTGGCATCCTCCCTTTCTGCTGTCTAGCCAGGCTCTCTCCACCTCGGGGCCTTTGTGTAGGCATTGCCAACTGCCTGAGATGTTCCTGACGGGCAGCATGTGGAGGTGACATGCCTCTTGTCCATCTGCCTGCTCGAAGGCGGAGATTTGGTCTGTCTTGCTCACTGCCGAATCTCCAACCTTGCAAACAGGGCCAGGTACATAGTAGGTGCTCAGTAAAAGTCCTGGCAGAGGCCAGGCACGATGGCTCATACCTGTAATCCCAGCACTTGGGATTACAGGAGGCCAAGGCAGGAGGATCGCTTGAGCCCAGACATTTGCGACAAGCCCAGGCAACATAGGGAGACCCCCTTCTCTACCAAAAAAATACAAAAATTAGCTGGGTGTGGGGGTGCAGGCCTGTCATCCCAGTTGCTCAGGAGGCTGAGGATGGCTTGAGCCCTGAAGGTCAAGGCTGCAGTGAGCCTTGATCACACCACTGCACTCCAGCTTTGGCAGCAGAGCAAGACCCTGTGTCAAAAACAAAACAAAAGAACAGAACAGAAAAAAAGTCCTGGCAGAACATAGGGGTAAATCTGGCTTGCACAGACTTGACCTTCGTTCTCATCCCCTTTTCTGTTCATCCTCACAGCCCCACCCCTAGGTGGGGCTTTCAATACCTTTTAGCAGTTAACCAAGGAAACTGAGGCACAGATACTGGCTCACCTGCTGTGTTTCTGAAAAGCCTGAGGTGGGGCTCCCTCCAGCTGGGATTTATTAAGCACATACTGTGTGCAGAGTTCTGCAGAGAAATAAGAAGAGGGAGAAGATGCTGTTCCTATTTTTGAAGCCTTTGTTCTCAACCTGGGGGTAGTATCCTCCTGGGGGCAGCAGGAGTGGCTGCTTGTGTAGTTTCATACAAGTTTGGACCTGCTGGTCGAAGGTGATAGAAACCCACTCAAACGGGTTCAAGCAGAAAGGAGGGATCGCTGGCTCATGGAACTGCCAAGTTTGGATTAGCTGACTTCAGGCATAGCTGGATCCAGGCACTCACAGTATTGTGGGGATGCTGTTTCTCTGCTCTGACCTTCCCTCTTGGGCTGGCTCCTCTCTCAGGGTGACCATGATGCTCCCCCTCCCCCCTGGAAAGTTCCAGATTTCCATCCTCTACCCACTCTTTTTTTTTTTTTTTTTTTTTGAGACAGAGTCTTGCTCTGTCACCCAGGCTGAAGTGCAGTGGCACAATCTCAGCTCACTGCAACCTCTGCCTCCCAGGTTCAAGCGAGCACATCCAGCTTCTTTTTGAATTTTTAGTAGAGACAGGGTTTCACCCTGTTGGCCAGGCTGGTCTTGAACTCCTGACCTCAAGTGATCCACCTGCCTTGATCTCCCAAAGTGCTGGGATTACAGGTGTGAGCCACTGTGCCCAGCTCCATCTTCTCCCCTTAGTAACCCATCTCCCATCGGCACCAGCATAGTGCAGGCTGGATCTCATTGACTCATTTGGGTCATGTGCCTGGTCCGGAGTCATTCACTATGGCCAAAGCTGTGGAAACATCAGGGCCAGGTGTGGTGCCTCATGCCTGTAATCTTAGCACTTCAGGAGGCCAAGGTAGGAGAATCATTTGAGCCCAGGAATTCAAGACCAGCCTTGGCAGCATAGTGAGACCTCATTGCTACAAAAATTTAAAAAATAATTAAGGGCTGGGCGTGGTGGCTCAGGCCTATAATCCCAGCACTTTGGGAGACTGAGGCAGGTGGATTGGTTGAGCCCAGGAGTTCAAAACCATCCTGGGGAACATGGTGAGACCCTGTCTCTAAAATAAAAAGAACAAATAAGTAGGCCTGGAGCGGTGGTTCATGCCTGTAATACCAGCACTTTGGGAGGCTGAGGCAGGTGGATCACTTGAGGTCAGGAGTTTGAGACCAGCCTGGCCAACATGGTAAAACCCCGTCTCTACTAAAAATACAAAAATTAGCCGGTGGTGGCTGGTGCCTGTAATCCCAGTTACTCGGGAGGCTGAGGCAGGAGAATTGCTTGAACCCAGGAGGTGGAGGTTGCAGTCAGCCGAGATCGCGTCACTGCACTCCAGCCTGGGAAACAGAGCAAGACTCTATCTCAAAAAATAATAATTTGGCCGGGTGCGGTGGCTCATGCCTGTAATCCCAGCACTTTAGGAGGCTGAGGTGGGCGGATCACGAGGTCAAGAGATCGAGATCATCCTGGCTAACACAGTGAAACCCCATCTCTACTAAAAATACAAAAAATTAGCCGGGCGTGGTGGCGGGTGCCTGTAGTCCCAGCTACTAGGAAGGCTGAGGCAGGAGAATGGCGTGAACCCGGGAGGCAGAGCTTGCATTGAGCTGAGATAGCGCCACTGCGCTCCAGCCTGGGCGACAGAGTGAGACTCCATCTCAAAAACATAATAATAATAATTTTATAAATAAATACATAAATAATTCGTTGGACATGGTAGTACACACCTGTAGTCCCAGCTCCTCAGGAGGCTGAGGCCGGAGGATTGTTTGAGCCTAGGAGTTTGAGGCTGCAGTGAGCTATGATCATGCCATTGCACTCCAGCCTGGGTGACCAATCAAGACCCTGTCTCTAAAGGAAAGAAAAAAAAAAAACCACCTCTGGAAGCATCCATTCGGCCTCTCGCCAGTGGAGGTGGTGAGGGAGGAGGCAGCGAGGTGGGTGCCTAGATCTCCAGCTGAGACGGGAAGGAGGAGCATGTTGCGGGGGCCAATGCCAAGCTAAGTGTGCACTGATGGAGTTTGAGGGCTAGGAGAGCAGTTTGGGAGTGGCTGGAACCCAGGGATGTTGCCAGAGCTCCATTTGGCACTTGTATGAGTAGCCAGGAGCCTGGCTGTTTTTTTTGTTTGTTTGTTTGTTTTTGAGACAGAGTCTCACTCTGTCGCTCAGGCTGGACTTCAGTGGCGTGATCTCAGCTCACTGCAAGTGCTGCCTGCCGGGTTCATGCCATTCTCCTGCCTCAGCCTCCCGAGTAGCTGGGACTACAGGCGCCCGCCACCTCGCCCGGGTAATTTTTTTTGTATTTTTAGTACAAATGGGGTTTCACTGTGTTTGCCAGGATGGTCTCGATCTCCTGACCTTGTGATCCGCCCGCCTCGGCCTCCCAAAGTGCTGGGATTACAGGCGTGAGCCACTGTGCCCAGCCCGTTTTTTTTTTTTTTTTTTTTAAGACAGGGTCACACTCTGTCGCCCAGACTGGGGTGCAGTGGTGTGATCTCGGCTCACTGCAACTTCTGCCCCCAGGTTCAAGCAATCCTCCCACCTCAGCCTCCTGAGTAGCTAGGACTACAGGTGCATGCCACCACACCTGGCTAATTTTTGTATTTTTTGGTAGAAACGGGGTTTCTCCATGTTGGCCAGGCTGTTTTTATTTTATTTTTTTGAGATGGAGTCTTGCTCTGTTGCTCAGGCTGGAGTGCAGTGACACCATCTTGGCTCACTGCAACCTCCTGGGCTGGATTTCTTGAAGGACAGTGAGGCCCAGGTATCGGTCCAGAGTGATGTCACCCCCTTCCCCTTACAGGTGCTGGCCCAGCAGGGGGAGTACAGTGAGGCCATCCCCATCCTGAGGGCAGCGCTGAAGCTGGAACCTTCCAACAAGGTGAGCAGGATGCGGTGTCCTGGGACTTGCTCGGCTGGGAAGTTCCTCCTGTGGTCTGCCCCAGGTCTTTCTTGCTGTGGCTCTCTGTTGTGTTCCCACCTGGGCAGTGGCACGGAGTAGGTACCTGAAGGGTCCTGATCAGCTTGTGAAGACCCTCATGACAGCCACACAGGCAGTCTGGGCTCTCACCCCTCCAGCAGCTGAGGGCACTGCCAGCCTGCTCCATGCCAATGTCCTTGGCCTTCCTTCCAGAACCTTTTGTCTCCTGGCTACCTTGTGCTTTGACCCATCGACTGGCTCCCTAGGAGGGATGGGGTCAATAGCCCTGACTTTGCTAAGCCCAGAAAGGGGAGATGGGACCCCTATGTCCCAATGGTCCCAGCACCCAAACAGCCTAGGGTCCCAGAAGGGCAGAGCACCAGTGATGACAGGTTGGCCGCAGCATGTTCTCAGCTTCCCCTGCCTTCTGCAGACGATCCACGCAGAGCTCTCGAAGCTGGTGAAGAAGCATGCGGCGCAGCGGAGCACGGAGACCGCCTTGTACCGGAAAATGCTGGGCAATCCCAGCCGGCTGCCTGCTAAGTGTCCTGGCAAGGGTGCCTGGGTAAGCTGGGGCACAGAATGAGCAGGGGCTGCGTGCAGGGCACGCCTAGCAGAGGGATTTTATTTTGCATACATGGATGTCCTTGGAGACTGGGCCTTTCTGGGCGATGCAGGGGACATGGAGAAAGCCCAGCCCTGTGTGATCACGAGTGGAGTTGAAGGTGGAACTCAAGCTGGAGGGCTGGGGGTGGACTATGGAACCTCTTCCAGGGCACGAGGGGCGGTGTCCTGGAGGAGGGGCCATTTGATTTGGGTTTTGCTGCATGAGTAGGAGTTTGCCAGAAAGTGGGAAATACATAGGCAATGATTTGTTGGGAGGTCTGTTTGGGCTGTGCTGGCAGCTGAGGCCCCAGAGGCCAGTCTTGACCTCCCTCCACCCTTCTTTCCCCTCCTTTTTATCCACAGTCCATCCCATGGAAGTGGCTGTTTGGGGCGACTGCTGTTGCCTTGGGGGGTGTGGCACTCTCTGTGGTCATCGCTGCCAGGAACTGACCACCCAAGTGGCTGCCACTCCCTCTGCACACCATGGACCCTGCCCTGTGCTCCCCAACTCCCCCAGGCTCCCTGTCCACTGCCCTCCCTGGTCTGGCCCCCTCCTCCGGGTTAGGGGAGCAAGGATTGGGGGTCGTGCAGCCCAGCCAGCAGGAGGGACTGAGGCCCTCTAGGAGGAAAGCCCAGAGGGAGGGGGCCCTCATTCCTTCAGACCGTTTTCCCCCACCCTCTTTACCCCACTGGGCTAGGTCTCCGCCAGGGCCGGCCTCAGTTTCTCCTCAACAGGCCTGGGGGCAGCCCTTCCCCTGCCTAGTCCCCGCCTGAGTGCCAGACCCCCTGCCCCGCCTGCCGCCCCCTGTCCAGGCTCCTTCCCTGCCACAGTGAAATAAAGCGTCCCACCCTGCAGTTTCCACGGACTCCTGAGCTTTCTTCTCCTGCTGCCTGGGGCTGGGCCAGAGATAGCCTGTGATGCATCTGGAGTCACACAGCATGGTGGATGTGGTTGAGCCAGCTGGAGCTAGGGGTCTCCTCTCTGGGCACAACACACTCGCTTTACAGAGGAGAAACTGAGGCATAGAGAAGTGGGGTGATGTAGCAGGGGCAAGTGGGTTGAGAGGTCTGACTCAGCTGGACTCTGGGGGTGTTACTGCCCAGCTCCACTTGTTACCCCAGCGTTCACTGTTTCCTCACCTGAAATCCAGGACCCCAGTGGGCCCTAACTTGAGGCTGCTGCATGGGTTCTGTGGCATCATTGCTTTACCTAGTGGATGTGCTGAATTCAAAAGAGACAGATGGTAGGAGGATGACTTGAGCACAGGAATTTGAGGCTTTAGTAAGCTATGATTGCACCACTGCACTCCAGCCTAGGCTGGAAGACCTCACCAGAGTGAGGTCTCTCTTATTATTATTTATTTATTTATTTTTGAGACGGAGTCTCACTCTGTCACCAGGCTGAAGTACAGTGGCATGATCTCTGCTCACTGCAACCTCCACCTCCTGGGTTCAAGCAATTCTTCTGTCTCAGCCTCCCGAGTAGCTGGGACTATAGGCGTGAGCCACCACGCGCAGCTAATTTTTGTATTTTTAGTAGAGACAGGGTTTCACCATGTTGGTCAGGATGTTCTTGATCTCTTGACCTTGTGATCCGCCCGCCTCAGCCTCCCAAAGTGCTGGGATTACAAGCGTGAGCCACCGTGCCCGGCCTTTTTTTTTTTTTTTTTTTAAAGAGGTGGGGTGAGGCCGGGCGCGGTGGCTCACGCTTGTAATCCCAGCACTTTGGGAGGCCGAGGCGGGCGGATCACGAGGTCAGGAGATCGAGACCACGGTGAAACCCCGTCTCTACTAAAAATACAAAAAATTAGCCGGGCGTGGTGGCGGGCGCCTGTAGTCCCAGCTACTCGGAGAGGCTGAGGCAGGAGAATGGCGTGAACCCGGGAGGCGGAGCTTGCAGTCCCAGCTACTCGGAGAGGCTGAGGCAGGAGAATGGCGTGAACCCGGGAGGCGGAGCTTGCAGTGAGCCGAGATCGCGCCACTGCACTCCAGCCTGGGTGACAGAGCGAGACTCCGTCTCAAAAAAAAAAAAAAAAAAGAGGTGGGGTGTAGTGTCATGGCCTGTAATTTCAGCTCTTTGGAAGCCAAGGTGGGAGGGTCGCTTGAGCCCAGCCTGGTCAACATAGTGAGATTCCATCTATGTTTAAAAAACAAAAGAGTGCCGGGCGCGGTGGCTCAAGCCTGTAATCCCAGCACTTTGGGAGGCCGAGGCAGGCGGATCACGAGGTCAGGAGATCGAGACCATCCTGGCTAACACGGTGAAACCCTGTCTCTACTAAAAATACAAAAAATTAGCTGGGCGTGGTGGCGGGCGCCTGTAATCCCAGCTACTCAGGAGGCTGAGGCAGGAGAATGGCGTGAACCTGAGAGGTGGAGCTTGCAGTGAGCAGAGATTGTGCCAGTGCACTCTAGCCTGGGGGACAGAGAAAGACTCCGTCTCAAAAAAAAAAATAAATAAATAAATAAAATAAAAAAATAAAAATAAAAAACAAAAGAGTGCGCCGGGCACAGTGGTTCCCACCTGTAATCCCAGCACTTTGGGAGGCCGAGGTGGGTGGATCACTTGAGCTCAGGAGTTCCAGACCAGCCTGCCCAACATAGTGAAACCCCATCTCTACTTAAAATACAAAAATTAGCTGGGTATAGTGGCACATGCCTGTAATTCCAGCTACTCGGGAGGCAGAGGTTGCAGTGAACCAAGATCATGGGACTACACTGCAGCCTGGGCAACATAGTGAGACTCCATCTGAAAACGAGACAGATGGGGTCCAGGGGAGAGGATGTGAATGTCTGGATGCAGCCTGTGAGAAGGCACAGCTGGAGGCCCAGGAAGACCTCTCCCAGGGGATGTGTGCACTGATATTTCAGCGATGGCAAGGGTCTGCCCATGCAGGGAGCTGACAGCCCCAGGTCTGGGCAACAGCACGCCCAGTGCAAAGACCCTGGGGCCAGCTCTAGCCTGGTGCATTCCAGATGGATGAGGCTGGGTAGCCCGCAGAGCCACACCCTGCAGGGCTTCAGGGGCCATGAGGAAGGGCCAGGGTTGATGCTGGGAAGTTCCCTGATCCAATCTGGCTCTCCCAACTCTGGACTCTGGGAGCTTCTCCCATGATGCCGCGCACCAGTGCAGCCAGGATGGGCAGAGCCAGCATCGGGGACTCTGTCAGCCCAGCACCCACACCCCTTCTTCCTGCTGTTTCATCTTGCCCCCAAGAATGAGGACATCCCTGAAAATAGACCACTACAGTCACCTCACCTGCATCTATCCCCTTATAGCCCGGGAGGGGAAGCTGCCTGCCACAGCCACCCAGCAGAAGTTGGTGCAGAAGGGAGGTTGGAGGGCCTCCCAAAGGCCTGGGACTCCAATCTACACCCCCACCTCATCCACTCACCCGCTTCTTCCAGGCCCTTGTTCTCTGGGTTACCTGGATGACTTGAGGCTGAGTGTGGCGTGAGTCTGTGCCCTCTTTCCAGTGATTAGCCCCAGGTTCAGGCAAATCTGCCTCAGCCTCCCAAGTAGCTGGGATTACAGGCATGCGCCACCATACCCAGCTAATTTTTTTTTTTTTTTTTTTTTTTTTTTTGCATGCCAGCTCTGTCACCCAGGCTGGAGTGCAGTGGAATGATCTCAGCTCACTGCAACCTCTGACCTCTGCCTCCCAGGTTCAAGCGATTCTCCTGCCTCAGCTTCCCAAGTAGCTGGGATTACAGGTGAACGCCACCACACCTGGCTAATTTTTTTTTTTTTTTTTTTTTTTTTTTTGAGACGGAGTCTCGCTCTGTCGCCCAGGCTGGAGTTCGGTGGCGCAATCTCGGCTCACTGCAAGCTCCGCCTCCCAGGTTCACGCCATTCTCCTGCCTCAGCCTCTCCGAGTAGCTGGGACTACAGGCGCCCGCCACCACGCCTGGCTAATTTTTTGTATTTTTAGTAGAGACGGGGTTTCACCGTGGTCTCGATCTCCTGACCTTGTGATCCGCCCGCCTCGGCCTCCCAAAGTGCTGGGATTACAAGCGTGAGCCACCGCGCCCGGCTAATTTTTTTATTATTTATTTATTTTTGAGATGGGGTCTTGCTCTGTCACCCAGGCTGGAGTGCAGTGGCCCAATCTTGGCTTACTGCAGCCTCCACCTCCAGCATTCAAGCAATTCTCCCACCTCAGCCTCTCAAGTAGCTGGGATTACAGGGGCATGCAATCAAGCTTGGCTAATTTTTTTTTTTTTTTTTTTTTTTTTTTTTTTTTTTTTTGAGACAGAGTCTCGCTCTGTAGCCCAGGCTGGAGTGCAGTGGCATGATCTTGTTCACTGCTACCTCTGGTCCCGGATCACGGTTCAAGCGATTCTCCTGCCTCAGCTTCCCGAGTAGCTGAGATTACAGGCATGCGCCACCATGCCCAGATAATTTTTGTATTTTTAGTTGAGACGGGGTTTCACCATGTTGGCCAGGCTGATCTTGAACTCCTGACCTCATGATCCACCCACCTTGGCCTCCCAAAGTGCTGGGATTACAGGCATGAGCCACCGTGCCTGGCCTTTACTTTTTTGAGACAGAGTCTTGCTCTATCATCCAGGCAGGAGTGCAGTGGTGCATCTTGGCTCACTGCAACCTCCACCTCCAGAATTTAAGGGATTCTCCTGCCTCATCCTGCTGAGTAGCTGGGATTACAGGCGCATGCCACCACGCCCAGCTAATTTTGTATTTTTAGTAGAGATGGAGTTTCACCACATTGGTGATTAACTTTCTTTTTTTCTCTGTCTCTGCTACCCAGGTCAGAGTGCAGTGGCACCATCTCAGCTCAGTGCAAACTCCACCTCCTGGGTGCAAGGGATTCTTGTGCCTCAGAATCCCTATAACAAGCCTGTAATCCCGGCACTTTGGGAGGCCAAGGTGGGTGGATCACCTGAGATCAGGAGTTCGAGAACAGCCTGGCCAACATGGCGAAACCCCGTCTCTACTAAAAATGCAAAAATCAGCCAGATATGGTGGCATGAGCCTGTAATCCTAGCTGCTCAGAAGGCTGAAACAGAAGAATCGGCTTGAACCCAGGAGGCGGAGGTTACAGTGACCTAAAGTCACACCATCGCACTCCAGCCTGGGCAACAAGAGTTAAACTCATCACCAAAAAATATATATATAGAACCTCTTGACTTTTCACAGTGCAAAGTCAACATGTTTCCTGTTCATGTAGCACACAAATCCTTTTTTTTCCCCCGAGACGGAGTATTGCTCTGTTGCCCAGGCTGGAGTGCAGTGGTGTGATCTTGGCTCACTGCAACCTCTGCCTCCTGGGTTCAGCAATTCTCCTGCCTCAGCCTCCAAAGTAGCTGGGATTACAGGTGAGTGCCACTACGTCCAGCCAATTTTTTTGTATTTTTGGTAGAGGTGGGGTTTCACCTTGTTGGCCAGGCTGGTCTCGAACTCCTGGCCTCGTAATCCGCCTGCCTCGGCCTTCCAAACTGCTGTGATTACAGGAGTGAGCCACCACACCTGGCCAGCATACAAATCTTAAGATACAGAATTTCTTCAATCCAGGAGCTCCTAAGATATTTTAGTCTTGTTTTTTTTTTTTTAGAGACACAGTCTCGCTGTGTCACCCAGGCCGGAGTGCAGTGGTGCTATCGCAGCTCTCTGCAGCATTGACCCACCCCCCTGCACTCAGGTGATTCTCCCACCTCAGCCTCCCAAGTAGCAGGGGCTACAGGCACGTGCCACTGCTCTCAGCCAATATTTTAGTCATGAATTGCAGCCTAGACCTGGCTAAATGTGAGACTGATAGTTAATATTTCACTCACTTGTTTGATACACTCTTTTTTTTTTTGAGACGGAGCCTCACTCTGTCGCCCAGGCTGCAGTGCAGTGGGGTGATCTCGGCTCAGTGCAACCTCTGCCTCCTGGGTTCAAGTAATTCTCCTGCCTCAGCCTCCCGAGTAGCTGGGACTGCAGGTACGTGCCACCACGCCCGGCTAATTTTTGTATTTTTATTAGAGACAGGGTTTCACCATGCTGACCAGGCTGGTCTTGAACTCCTGACTTCAAGTCATCCACCCACCTTGGCCTCCTTAAGTGCTGGGATTATAGGTGTGAGCCACTACTCCTGGCTGCTTGTTTGATAAACTTTTTTTTTTTTTTTTTTTTTTGAGACGGAGTCTCACTCTGTCGCCCAGGCTGGAGTGCAGTGGCGCAATCTCGGCTCACTGCAAGCTCCACCTCCCGGGTTCACGCCATTCTCCTGCCTCAGCCTCTCCGAGTAGCTGGGACTACAGGCGCCCGCCACCACGCCCGGCTAATTTTTTGTATTTTTAGTAGAGACGGGGTTTCACCGTGGTCTCGATCTCCTGACCTCGTGATCCGCCCGCCTCGGCCTCCCAAAGTGCTGGGATTACAAGCGTGAGCCACCGCGCCCAGCGTTTGATAAACTTTTTAAAAAGCTTTATTAAAGGAAGGAAATGTCCTTCCTGGCCAAGCAAACTGCCAGTGCCAATGTCTGGAGTTGAAATAGCCCCGCTGGCCAGGCGCGGTGGCTCAAGCCTGTAATCCCAGCACTTTGGGAGGCCAAGGCAGGCAGATCACGAGGTCAGGAGATTGAGACCATTCTGGCCAACATGGTGTCTCTACTAAAAATACAAAAAAATTAGCCGGGCGTGGTGGCACACGCCTGTAGTCCTAGCTACATGGGAGGCTGAGGCAGGAGAATGGCGTGAACCCAGGAGGTGGAGCTTGCAGTGAGCTGAGATCGCGCCACTGCACTCCAACCTGGGTGACAGAGTGAGACTCCATCTCAAAAAAAGAAAAAAGAAAAGAAATAGCTCCAGAGCTGCCTAGAACATGCAAGTTATGACATGGTCTGGGGACGGGGAGGAGAGAGGCCCTGAATGGTCAGACTAGGAGTGTGAAATTGAATGTGGTCATTCACTCGGCCATTTCATCCTCAAAGGTCTGAGCTGGTTGCAGGTGGCGAGCTGGAGCATCCAGCATGTGTGATGCTGCAGTTGTGTTGAAGGCATGGGATGCCTTTAACGGGTGGTGAAGGGTATCCCTTGTGGATGGCATAGCTGTGCAAGGTACACCAGCTGGACCACGTGTAGTACCTTTGGAGAATGACGGGGATGGTTTTTTCTTTCATACCAAAGCATTTACTAACACCTCCCATGTACCTGGCCTTGAGCAGTGACTCAGGAGGGCCTTACCCGACTTGCCATGGGCTGTGAATTGAAAGTGAGCACTGCAGAAGGAATTTTGTATGTGTACGCGAGCTCACATTTCCGGAACACTTGAACAGGGCGAGCTACACATGTCCTTGTCTCATGTCATCATCACAGGAGAATCAGGTAGATGCTGTTACACTCCCTGTTTTCTGGATGAGCAAACTGAGGAACAGAGAGGGCAAGTCATGTCCAAGATCACACACGGGGCAAGGGGCAGGGTGGGGTCACTGCTTCCATCAGAGAGCTCACCAGGTGGACTATGTGTCCGGGGGGCACCCTAAGGTGATCAACTCACTTGCAATATTGTGAGTGACCTAGTTCTTTTTTTTTTTCTTTGAGATGGAGTCTCGCTGTGTCACCCAGGCTGGAGTGCAGTGGCGCGATCTTGGCTCACTGCAAACTACGACTCCCGGGTTCATGCCATTCTCCTGCCTCAGTCTCCCGAGTAGCTGGGCCTACAGGCGCCCACCACAAAGCTGGCTAATTTTTTTGTACTTTTAGTAGAGACGGGATTTAACCGTGTTAGCCAGGATGGTTTTGATCTCCTGACCTCGTGATCTGCCCGCCTCGGCCTCCCAAAGTGCTGGGATTACAGGCCTGAGCCACCACGCCCGGCCATGGGTAACCTAGTTCTTAAGATTTCTGCAGATGGGCCGGGCGCAGTGGCTCAAGCTTGTAATCCCAGCGCTTTGGGAGGCCGAGGCGGGCGGATGACGAGGTCAGGAGATCGAGACCACGGTGAAACCCTGTCTCTACTAAAAATACAAAAAATTAGCCGGGTGTGCTGGCGGGCGCCTGTAGTCCTAGCTACTCAGAGAGGCTGAGGCAGGAGAATGGCGTGAACCCAGGAGGCGGAGCTTGCAGTGAGTCAAGATCGCGCCACTGCACTCCAGCCTGGGTGACAGAGCGAGACTCCGTCTCAAAAAAAAAAAAAATTTCTGCAGATGAAGCCGGACATGGTGGCTCACGCCTGTAATCCCACCACTTTGGGAGGCTGAGGCAGGTGGATCACTTGAGGTCAGGAGTTCGAGACCAACATGGTGAAATCCCGTCTCTACTAAAAATACAAAATTAGCTGGGTGTGGTGGCGTGTGCCTGTAATCCCAGCTACTTAGGAGGCTGAGGCAGGAGAATCACTTGAACCAAGAGGCAGAGGTTGCAGTGAGCCGAGATCATGCCACTGCACTCCAGCCTGGGCAACAAGAGCAAAACTCTGTCTCAAAACAAACAAACAAAAATGTCTGCAGACGGCCAGGCACAGTGGCTCATGGCCTATAATCCTAGCACTTCCTAGCACTTTGGGAGGCTAGGCGGGAGGATCTTTTGAACCCAGGAGTTTGAGACCAGCCTGGGCAACATGGAAAAATCCCCTCTCTTCAAAAAATACAAAAGATTGGCCCAGTATGGTGGAGCATGCCTGTAATTTCAGCTACTTGGGAGGCTGAGGTGGGAGGATGGGTTGAGCCCAGGAGTTGGAGGCTGCAGTGAGCCGAGATCATGCCACTGCACTCCAGCCTGGGTGACAGAGTGAGACCTTGTCTCAAAAAAAAAAAAAAAAAGGCCAGGCGCGGTGGCTCACGCCTGTAATCCCAGCACTTTGGGAGGCCGAGGCAGGCGGATCATCGGATCATGAGGTCAGGAGATTGAGACCATCCTGGCTAACACGGTCAAACCCCGTCTACTAAATATACAAAAAAATAGCCGGGCATGGTAGCACGTGCCTCTAACCCCAGCTACTCGGGAGGCTGAGGCAGGAGAATTGCTTGGACCCAGGAGGCGGAGGCTGCAGTGAACCCGAGATTGTGCCACTGCATTCCAGCCTGGGCGACAGAGTGAGACTCCGTCTCAAAAAAAAAAAAAAAAAAAGAAAAAAAAGAAACTTCTGCAGAGCATGCCAACGTCTGGTAAGTTCTGCCTTATTTTTCCTGGGGTCTCATTGAGATCCACTGGGGAATCAAATGTAAAGTGGACGTGGGGAAATACTTTTTTTTTGTTTTTTGAGACCAAGTCTCGCTGTGTCACCCAGGCTGGAGTGCAGTGGCACGATCTCAGCTCACTGCAAGCTCCGCTTCCTGGGTTCAAGCTATTCTCCTGCCTCAGCCTTCCAAGTAGCTGGGATTACAGGCATGTGCCACCATGCCTGGCTAATTTTAGTGTTTTTAGTAGAGACAGGGTTTCACCATGTTGGTCATGGTAGTCTCGAACTCCTTACCTCATGATCCACCCGCCTTGGCCTTCAAAAGTGCTGGGATTACAGGCGTGAGCCACCGGGCCTGGCTTTTTTTTTTTTTTTTTTGGAGACAGGGTCTTACTCTGTCACTCAGGCTGGAGTAGAGTGGTGCGAACATAGTTCACTGCAGCCTCAACCTCCCATGGGCTCGAGAGAGCCTCCCACCTCAGCCTCTGGAGTAGCTGGGACCACAGGGGTGCTCCACCATGCCCGGCTAATTTTTTAAATTTTTTTGTAGAGAGGGGGCTTCGCCCTGTTACCCAGGCTGGTCTCAACCCCTTGGGTGCAAGCGATCCTCCCATCATGGCATCCCAAAGTGCTGGGATTTCAGGTGTGAGACACCTTGCTAGGTCCTGAGTACTGCTCTTATTGCTGTTTCCTGTTTCCGAAGTGAATCCACAGAGGCTCAGAAGCAGGAGGTGCCTTTCACAAGATCACAGAGCGAGCTGGTTGGCCCTCCAAGCCAGCTCCTCCCTTGGCCAGGCACAGTGGCTCACCCCTGTAATCCCAGCACTTTGGGAGCCCTAGGCAGGCGGATCACCTGAGGTTGGGAGTTAGAGACCTGATCAATATGGCGAAACCCCATCTCTACTGAAAATACAAAAATTAGCTGGGCGTGGTGGTGGGCACCTGTAATCCCAGCTACTCGGGAGGCTGAGGCAGGAGAATCGCTTGAACCTGGGAGGCGGAGGTTGCAAGGAGCTGAGATCGCGCCGTTGCACTCCAGCTTGGGCAACAAGAGCGAAACTCCGTCTCAAAGAAAAAGAAAAAAAAATCTCAGAAATTAGATAGTGGTGACAGCTACACAGCATTGGGAATGTATTTTATGTGTAAAATGTGACTCAATGAAGTTGCTTTTTAGAAAATGGAAGGCTGGCCGGGCACAGTGGCTCATGCTTGTAATCCCAGCACTTTGGGAGGCCGAGGTGGGCAGATTACTTGAGGTCAGGAGTTCCAGACCAGCCTGGCTAACATGGTGAAATCCCGTCTCTACTAAAAATACAAAAAATTAGCTGGGCGTTGTGATGGGCACCTGTAGTCCCAGCTACTACTCGGGAGGCTGAGGCAGGAGAATCGCTTGAATCCAGGAGGCGGTGGTTGCAGTGAGCCGAGATCACACCACTGCACTCCAGCCTGGGCAAGGAAATCAAAACTCCGTCTAAAAACAAACAAACAAAAACTGGGGGAGGTGGCTCACGCCTGTAATCCTAGCACTTTGGGAGGGCGAGGCGCGCGGATCACCTGAGGTCAGGAGTTCAAGACCAGCCTGGCCAACATGGTGAAACCCCATCTCTACTAAAATACAAAAATTAGCTGGGCATGATGGCGGGCGCCTGTAATCCCAGCTACTCGAGAGGCTGAGACTGGAGAATCGCTTGAACTCGGGAGACGATGGTTGCATTGAGCCGAGATAGCACCACTGTTCTCCAGTCTGGGCTGCTGAGCGAGACTCCGTCTCAAAAAAAAAAAAAAAGAAAAGAAAAGAAAATGGAAGGCTGGGCTTGGTGGCTCACGCCTATAATCCTAGCATTTCAGCAGGCCCAGACAAAGAAGATCAGTTTGAGTTCAGGAGGTCGAGGGTGCAGTGAGCCATGATGGCGCCATTGCACTCCAGCCTGGGCAACACAGCAAGACCCCTCAAAAAAAAAATAAAAATAGGAAAATGAAGCTGGACTGCACCCTTGCTCAGGGACTATGGGGATGTAGGATTTTATCCTATTAAAAGTACTCATCTCATAAGAAAAAGTTTACCAGCTCCTCCTCCACCTACCGGTCCAGCACCTTCCCTGGGTGGAAGTCCCATCCACCCACCCTAAGGGATGCCCTATATGTCCAACCCAGCGTCCAACGCGCGCGCGTCGTTTACATAGCCACGCCCATCCGCCCCGGCCCGCGGCAGGGCCTACCCACCCACGTGTTTCGCGCCGGCTCCGCCCCTCCACGCCCTCTCTGCGGCTTTCCACAGGAGCCAAAGAGGGAAGACTGTTGAGATCTCATAAATAATGCATCACGTCAGCGGCTGTCGGGGCGGGGCTTTGACGCGCCTGGCTGGCTGAGTCAGGGTTATGTCTAATACTATGGAGGCGGGGCCTGGAGGGGTGCGCGTGCTGAGGCGGAGTTCGTTCACGGAAGTGGCCACCCCTAGGGCCTGAAGAGGCGGGGCCATCAGTGCCTTATGAATATGCAACAACTTGGGGCGTTGACTGTGGGCCTTGTGGGGCCCGCATGGGGCGTGGCCAGGCGCGTCTCCTGAATAATGTAGTGCGCTGCCTGGCGGTGTGGCGGCGACTGTCGGCTTCGCCGGACTCGGGGGGCGTGGCCAGCCGCGTCTCATGAATAATGCAGCACGTCAGCGGGCGGCGGGGCGGGGCGTGGCCGGCGCGGCGGCGCTGGAGCCGGGAAGGGGGCGCGGGGGAGAGATGGTCGCAAGATGGCGGCGCTAAAGGAGGGTAGGAGCTACGGGCTGTCGTGCGGGCGGGTTAGCGACGGCAGTAAGGTGTCGGTGTTCCACGTGAAGCTCACCGACAGTGCCCTGAGGGCCTTCGAGAGCTACCGCGCCAGACAGGTGAGTGGCATGGCGCCCGGCGCGACAGTGGGGAACGTCGGGACGCGGGCCGGCCTCGCGCTCCCCTCGTTGAGGCGTCCGGGCTTGGAGACGCTAGGTCTGCGGTGCTGCTCGCGGGTCCCTGGGCCGGCGGGGCGCGGAGTGAGCGCCAGTCCGGCCTGGAGCGCTGAGAACCGCGTTCCTTCTCAGCACTAGGAAGCAATACAGGCGGTGGCCCGGGGCTGCTGAGGGGCCCAGACTCGCGCGCCGGGCCCGGGGGGCGTCGGTGTCGGCACCTGGCGGCGTCCGGGGCCTTTCTGGCCTGCCCGGCACCTGGGCAGGGTCCAGTTTGCGCACCTGGCGGCGGGGCTAGGAGGCGGTGGGCCGCACGGTCCCGGCACCGTGATAGGGGGAAGCTGGGGGCTTTTCCATCTGGGGCCCGGGCAGCGCTGTTGGTGGGGCTGACTGTGTCTGTCCTCCTGGGAAGCAGCGATCGTCTGGGTGCCTGGCAGGGGGTGGTCAGCGGGGCACTTGTGGGGGCCTGTTCTGTCTGGATGGGAGGCTTTGCAGCTGGGGGCTGGCTTTGACGCGTTCCGATGAAGCCCCTCAGGTTGGACCACTTTGATTCTTGGGACGGGGAGTTTGGGCAGAAACTGACAGCTTGTCCCAGCTTTCTGCTCCCCTTACCCCCAGGTGACCCTCTCTCTCCAGAGAGAGGTTCCTTGGAGAGTGGAAGTGTTGGGGGCGGCTGTGATGTTTTCCTCAGGGCACATGTAGGGGGATCCCTGCCACCCGGGAGGAAGCTCTGGCTACCACATCTGGCCGCTGACTCTGGAACTTCTCAGAGGCCGATTTGGGCCCATCTGGGGGAAGTTTGAGGCGTTTCGGTTCTGCCACCTGGCTGGTGGTGGGGAGGGGAGGCTGCTGTGTATGTTTTCTTGGGCCTGACTTTGGGGCGCATCTGGGGCCGTGGTCAGAAACCTGCCTTTTTCATTTCTGTTTGTGTCGTGGCCCCCCGCCCTCGTCTGTGCTGGGTCAGAAGTTGCAGATGACCAGTGGTCAGGTCCCGAGGGGAAGTGGTTTAGGAACCTTGTAACTCCTTTTCTGGAAATTGGGGGCTTCATTGCCCTAAAGGGAGTGGGGGTGGGTCTAGTCTCAGGCTCAGAGAGCCCTGCTCCCAGCGTGTGTGTGTGTGTTTGTGTATACTGGTGATGGTGGGGGTGGGGGGGGGGTGCCGCGGGCGGGTGAGGAGGGAGACTAACTAGGAAGGAATGTGGCTTTCTTCCTGCCCCGAACTTGTTCAGCTCCATTAGCTAAGCCGAGAATTTCTTCCCCCTGTTTCGTTTCCACTGCTCTCCCGGTGCCCACCCCTTCCGTGCTTCTTCCCATGTTTTTGGGCAATTTCCTCCCTGTCCCGGTGTCTCCG
This sequence comes from Symphalangus syndactylus, assembly GCF_028878055.3. Classification (NCBI taxonomy): domain Eukaryota; kingdom Metazoa; phylum Chordata; class Mammalia; order Primates; family Hylobatidae; genus Symphalangus; species Symphalangus syndactylus. The sequence goes on along the minus strand of NC_072435.2, from coordinate 44,683,689 downwards.
TTTTCCCCTTCATAGAATGAGAATTTCATTTTTTTTTGGAAGAGCAAGTTCGCACCTTGTCAAAAAGACTCCCCAAGATGAGGCTAAGGCGCCCCTGCAGGTGAGGAGGAGATGGTGGCAGCGACAGCAGCTGCTGGCCCGTGACCAGCCAGAGCCTCTCTTCCTGGTAGAATTCTGGCCCTGGGTCTTTTTCCCTGAGCGATTCTGACTTGTCCTGCAGGAAGGCAGGCTTTCCTAGAAACAGCTGGGGGAGAGCTGGTGAGTCATGTAACTACGATGGACTTGGTACCTGGTCACCACTGTCTTCTGTGTTTCGGGAACCAGGAGCCCCGCCTTCTCTCTGATGCTGCCCTCGCTTGCTTTTCAGTCCAGAAGGTCCGCCTGTGTGTCCACCTCATGCTGTCACACTGCTATTTTTACTTTAGGGTATTGGTTACATCCCTTCTCTAAGCTGGATCTTCCTCATGTTAGGGTGAAGGTAACTGTGGACTGTTACCAAACTCCTCTCGCTCGGAACCCAGCTGTGTAGGGCAGCGTGTTGACCAGCCAGGAGGGGCTCCCTAGAAGAACTTTTCCAAGCCATCCAAAGCAACTTGGCTGGCTGGATTATATTTTGGGGTGATTCAAACTTGGATGTTTCTCAAAAAACTGTCTGGTGGCTTGGCCACTTTCTTTCTTTTCTTTTTTTTTTTTTTTTGAGATGGAGTTTCACTCTGCTGCCCAGGCTGGAGTGCAGTGGCGCGATCCCGGCTCACTGCAGCTTCCGCCTACCGGGTTCAAGCGATTCTCCTGCCTCAGCCTCCTGAGTAGCTGGGACTACAGGCACGTGCCACCACACCCGGCTAATTTTTGTATTTTTAGTAGAGACAGGGTTTTGCCATTGTTGGCCAGGCTGGTCTTGAACTCCTGACCTCCAGTGATCCGCCCTTCTCAGCCTCTAAAAGTACTGGGACTACAGGCGTGAGCCACTACTCCCAGCCAGCTTGGCTACTTTCAAATTTAATCTTGCCCATGGGGCAGTATAGTGGATGGACTTTTCTAAGGACAGGGCAGCTCCGTGCTCTCTGTGGTTTTGGGTAGTGAGCTTGAGGAAGGCGGCTTGAAGAACTTGATTGTGTAACCAGAGAAGTGTACTGGTTATGGACAAACTCTCATGTGGACAACTCTATCAACCAGCAGCCAGAGTTTTCTATTCCCTGATGCTGTGGTTATATAGTTTGCCAATTCTAACTTATGGAGAGGGCTTTTATTTTTAATTTTTTTTTTTTTTTGAGACGGAGTCTTGCCCTGTTGTCCAGGCTGGAGTGCAGTGGCGCGATCTCTGCTCACTGCAAGCTCTGCCTCCCAAGTTCACGCCATTCTCCTGCCTCAGCCTCCCCAGCAGCTGGGACTGCAGGTGCACGCCGCCACCCCTGGCTAATTTTTTGTATTTTTCGTCGAGACAGGGTTTCACTGTGTTAGCCAGGATGGTTTCGATCTCCTGACCTTGTGATCTGCCCATCTCGGCCTCCCAAAGTGCTGGGATTACAGGCGTGAGCCACCGTGCCTGGTCTATTTTTAGTTTTTAATTGCGAAGAGGCTTTTACAAATTCAGGTGTGGCAGGGGCTAGAAGGGAACTTGCTGTGGAACTTTCTCTGTGGCTCCCAGGAGCAGGTAATCCTAGCTCTGGGAACAGCCCAAGTAGAAGCCCTCCTGTTTTCTCTCCCCAGAGGGCTCTGGTGTTGACCTGGTAGCCAGCTGGAGCAGTGTGGTGGAAGGTAAAGGCGCAGCAATACACATAGCTGCTGGCCTTCTCATTCTACCTTGGACTTTGTGCAGTTTTTCTTTCCTTTTTTTTTTTTTTTTGAGACAAGGTCTTGTCCTGTCACCCAAGCCCAAGCTGGATTGCACTGGTGTGATCTCAGCTCACTGCAACCTCCGCCTCCCGGGTTCAAGCGATTCTCCTGCCTCAGCCTACCAAGTAGCTGGGATTACAGGCACGCACCACCGTGCCTGGCTAATTTTTGTATTTTTAGTAGAGACGGGGTTTTACCATGTGGTCAGGATGGTCTCAAATTCCTGACCCCTCAAGTGATCCACCTGCCTCAGCCTCCCAAAGTGCTAGGATTACAGGCCTGAGTCGCCACGCTGGGCCCTTTTTTGTTTTGTTTTGTTTTGTTTTTTTTTTTAGAGACAGGGTTTTGCTCCATTGCCCAGGCTGGAGTGCAGTGGTGTGATCATAGCTCACTGCAGCCTAGAACTACCAGCCTCCTACTTCAGTCTCCTGAGTAGCTGGGGCCACAGGTGTGCACCACTGCACCTGGCTAAGTTTTAAATTTTTTTGTAGAGACGGGGTCTTACTATGTTGCCAAGGCTGGTTTCAAACTCCGGGGCTCAAGTGATTTCCCTGCCTCAGCCTCCCAAAGTGCTGTAATTACAAGAGTGAGCCATCGTGCCTGGCCTAGTTTTTTTTGTTGTTGTTGTTGTTTTTTGAGACAGAGTTTCACTCTTGTTGCCAGGTTGAAGTGTAATGGTGTTAACTCGGCCCACTGCAACCTCAGCCTCCCAAGTAGCTGGGATTACAGGCATGCGCCACCATGCCCTGCACATTTTGTATTTTTAGTGGAGACGGGGTTTTACCATGTTGGTCAGGCTGGTCTCGAACTCCTGACCTCAGGCGATCCTCCTGCCTTGGCCTCCCAAAGTGCTGGGATTACAGGAGTGAGCCATTGTGCCTGGCCTAGTTTTTCTTTGTTTTCTTTTCTTCTTCTTCTTCTTTTTTTTTTTTTTGAAACAGGGTCTTACTCCGCCACCCAGGCTGGAGTACAGTGATGTGATCATAGCTCACTGTGGCCTTGAACTCCTGGGCTTAAGTGATCTTCAGCTGCCCGGAGTGCCGGGACTACAGGCATGAGCCATTGTGCCTGGTCCAGTTTTTTTCTCTCTTTTTCTTTTCTTTTTTTTTTTTTTTTTGAGATGGAGTCTCGCTCTGTTCCCCAGGCTGGAGTGCAGTGGCGCGATCTCAGCTCACTGCAAGCTCCGCCTCCCGGGTTCACGCCATTCTCCTGCCTCAGCCTCCCGAGTAGCTGGGACTACAGGCGCCCGCCAACACGCCCTGCTAATTTTTTGTATTTTTAGTAGAGATGGGGTTTTACCGTGTTAGCCAGGATGGTCTCGATCTCCTGACCTCGTGATCCACCCGTCTTGGCCTCCCAAAGTGCTGGGATTACAGGTGTGAGCCACCGCGCCCGGCTCTCCTTTTCTTCTAATTAAAAAAATTTTTTTTTTGTAGAGATGGGGTTTCCCCATTTTGCCTAAGCTGGTCTTGAACTCCTGGGCTTAAGGGATCCTCCTGTGTTGGCCTCCCAAAGTGCTGGGATTACAGACATGAACTACGTGTCCATTTTTCTTTGAATATAAAAACCTGCATGGGGCCGGGCGCGGTGGCTCACTCTTGTAATCCCAGCACTTTGGGAGGCCGAGGCGGGCGGATCACGAGGTCAGGAGATCGAGACCACGGTGAAACCCCGTCTCTACTAAAAATACAAAAAATTAGCCGGGCGTGGTGGCGGGCGCCTGTAGTCCCAGCTACTCGGAGAGGCTGAGGCAGGAGAATGGCGTGAACCCGGGAGGCAGAGCTTGCAGTGAGCCGAGATTGCGCCACTGCACTCCAGCCTGGGCGACAGAGGGAGACTCCGTCTCAAAAAAAAAAAAAAAAAAAACCTGCATGGGATGGCCGGGTGTGGTGGCTCACACCTGTAATCCCAGCACTTTGGGAGGCTGAGGTGGGAGGATCCCTTGAGGTCAAGAGTTTGAGACCAGCCTGGACAATATGGTGAAAACCTGTCTCACTAAAAATACAAGAAAATTAGCCAGGCGTGGTGGTGCGTGCCTGTAATCCCAGCTACTTGATAGGCTGATGCAGGAGAATCTGGGAGATGGAGGTTGCAGTGAACCGAGATCACACCATTGCACTCCAGCCTGGGTGACAGAGGGAGACCCTGTGTCAAAAAACAAAACGAAACCTTCATGGGTTGTGAGGTGACTGTTCTTGTGGATCTCCCGGTTTGCTCTGATGAGTGATTTCCGGGAGAGGGGAGAGTGGAAGCATGGACACACCCCCTCCTTCCAGGACAGTGTCACTCACCTGCGTGGAGAAATACCCTCTGGTCAGTCTGAGGAAGTGACCCTCCCAGGGGCACTGGGGTTATAGTTCATCATTAGGGGTTTGCATGGGCTCTGTTGCTGAGTGACCTCTTTTGGATCACAAGCTCCTTGGTGGAGAGGAGCACACCATTGTTCAGAAAAAATTGAGGGCCCAGGAAGTGCTTCATGAGACCTGGGGATTAGAGCCTCTCTCCATTTGAATCTCAGCTCTACCTGTCTCCTGAGGCCATGGGTGAGTGCCTGACCCCTCCCATCTCCGAATCCTTCTCAGAACTGGGGTCAGCAGTACTTGACCTGCTCCCTCAAGTTCCAGATCCTTCTCTCAGGGCTGTGAGGATCCTGGTGCCTGACCCTTTCTGAGTTCCAGATTCTCTTCCTCTTGGGAGGTGAATAACCTGACCCCTCTTGTGCTCTGAGCCCTTAGTGAACGGACCCAGAGCTGGCTCCTGGGGGGCCGGTCCCTGCCTGGAGGTTTGTACAGAGCCGGTGGGAGACTCCAGATCACTCATCTAACCCAGTATGATTGAGCCTCTGGTCAGTGCCCATGGCTCAGGGGCGGGATACCCACCAGTGATTGAGATGGGCCCCTCATGTCATGAGCTGACATTCTAGTGGCAGGAGACAGAGAATTCATGAACAGGAAGGATAGCACAGAAATTAGCAAGAGTAACTCACCGGCGGTCAACGTTAATGATGGTGAGGGATACAGGTGGGGCAGTCAGTGAGTGCTTCCAGCAGATGACATGGAGCTGCAGTCTGCTGGGGGAAGGGTCCCAGGCATGGCAGGCGTGCTGTCCCAGTGAAGGGTGTGAAGGGAGTGGAGGTAGAGGAGTGCTGGGCCTCAGGCCTGTAGCCAGTACTCGGCTCTTCTGGATGGCCCTGGAGCTGTGCTGGGGGCTACTGTCTGCTACTAAGTGGGTGGGCTGTGTGGATGTTACCCTCGGCACCGGTGGCAGGAGGAGTCTTACTTCAGCCTGTGATCCATTCCCACAGCAGGGCGCCAGAGACCCAACTTACCTTCTCGGTGGGCACCCCCCTTGGTTCTGAGCAGGGCAGCTTCTTGCCAGCCCTGCCTGCTTTTCAGAGAAGGCTTGCTTTAGAGACCTGGTGCTAGTGCTGCCCCTCTTGGCCCTGGGCTAGACCCCCATCCCTTCCCATGGGTGCACATCATCTTGACCACTTGCCGGGAGAGCAAGTTTATGGTCCCCCTTCAGGACAGGGACAGAGAGGCTCTGAGAGGCAGCATCACCTGTCCAAGGGCACTTGGCTGTCCTTACTGGCCCATACTGCCTCTTGAGTGCCCAAGCCAAGCTCTCGTTTGAGGTTGCAGGGGGTCGAGCTGAAGGGGACACAGCTCTGAAGGGGAGTCACGCTGGGGTCCCGAGCCCCACTTAAATGCAACATTCCGCGTCCCCAAGAGGCCCGAACCTTGGTGATGTGAATGACTGAGCAGATTCCTCCGGTTGCTGGCTGTGCTGGACCCCCTCCCCCAAGAAAGTGGAAAGGTGATGGGCACCTACACCTGTGGAGGGTGCCCCACCCCACCAGTGCCCCACCCATGGTACTGCATTTCATCCTGTCTTCCCCGTGGTGGGAGCAGCTCCCATTTCTCAGGTGAGGATATGGGCGGAGACTTGGGAGGAGGCCGAATCACCAGGCAGGATCTCCCAGCTGGGAAGTAGCTGAGAACCCAGAATCCGAGTGTCATGGCCTGGGCTCTGCCACCTCTGAAGGACTGTGGCTGCTGGATGGGCTGGGGCGGAGCAGGTGGGCTGCCAGGGGGCATCAGGAGTGACCCACTGGTGCACCAGGGTATCGTTTGCCTGTGTGTTTCAAGGTGAGCATTTGGTGGTTCTGGGTGGGTGCTCCCAGAAAGTGCTAGAAGAGGACAAGCCAGCTTGAGTCTGTGGGCCCGAGCTGGCAGTCTCTGCAGGAGGCAGGCAAGAGTGTGTGTGAGGGACTGAGCTCTGCACTCAGCACGGTGACCCTTGACTGTGCTTCCAGCTGGTTGCCGTGGCTGCGATTGTGTGTAAACAGCAGGCAGCGCTCACTCGGAAACCCACCCCTCTGTTGACTCACGGCCAAGGCCAGAGTTCATCACCTTTGAAGCAGTTTTGACATCACACCCGGATTGTGACATCCCACCCGGGAGACCTTGAGGGAGGAACCCGCCAGCCTGACAAACAAGATTGCCTCTCTGCTCCACGTAGCTCTGGGCTCGAAGCAGCTGCCCAGGGAAGAGATCCTAGTTTTCAGAGGTCTGCTTCTCAGGGGGCATCAGCCTTGTTTAAGGCACCTGGCAGGGCACAGACTTGTGATTGATACTGTGCATTTTAGGGTTGGCCTCTTCTGTGTCCTTTGTTTTAGGGTCTTGCTCCCCATTGTGCTTTCTGCCTTGATGAATTCAGTTGTCACACTTTCTCCTTGATCTCTGAATCTCATGGACAGGGTTGTCTTCAATCTCACCTGTGTAGTCAGCCACAGAGTCCAAAGGGACATATAAAACTGCATCCAAATGGTCTGTGACCTGCAGGTGCAGTGAATGACAGAGATGGCCATGACGTGGTTATTTTGTCACTTTGCCTTTTTTTTTTTTTTGAGATGGAGTCTCTCTCTGTCGCCCAGGCTGGAGTGCAGTGGTGCGATCTCAGCTCACTGCAAACTCCGCCTCCCAGGTTCACGCCATTCTCCTGCCTCAGCCTCCTGAGTAGCTGGGTCTGCAGGCGCCCACCACCACACCTGGCTGATTTTTTTGTATTTTTAATAGAGACGGGGTTTCACCCTGTTAGCCAGGATGGTCTCGATCTCCTGACCTAGTGATCTGCCTGCCTCGGCCTCCCAAAGTGCTGGGATTACAGGCGTGAGCCACCACGCCTGGCCTGTCACTTTGCTTTTTATTTATTTTTTAAATTTTATTTTTATTTTATTTTATTTTTTGAGATGGAGTTTCACTCTTGTTGCCCAGGCTGGAGTGCAATGGCACAATCTCGGCTCACTGCAACCTCCGCCTCCCAGGTTTAAGCGATTCTCCTGCCTCAGCCTCCCGAGTAGCTGGGATTACAGGAATGCACCAACACGCCTGGCTAATTGTTTTGTATTTTTAGTAGAGACGGGGTTTCTCGATGTGGTCAGGCTGGTCTTGAACTCCTGACCTCAGGTGATCTGCCCATCTCAGCCTCCCAAAGTGCCGGGATTACAGGTGCGAGCCACTGCGCCCGGCTGTCACATTGCTTTCTAATGAAAAAAGCTGGTGTCCAAATAAACCATCCGCAGGGAGACTGTCCCCCCAGATAAAAGCATCCTAGAGACCTTCCGCCTCCATCTGACCTGGCAGTGGGCCCTGGAGTCTGATGCTAATTATATCCTCCAGGGCTGGACCCTCCTGACCAAGTGGAGACACGGCTCCTGACTGAGGCAGCCAGGCCAGCAGATGTGTTTGTGAAAGGATAGGGCTTCGAGTTCTGGTCAAGTTTGTGGAATCACTGAATTCCTGTTTTGTTTTTGTTTTTTGTTTTTTGTTTTTGAGATAGAGTCTCGCTCTGTCGCCCAGTCTGGAGTGCAGTGGTGTGATCTCGGCTCACTGCAACCTCTGCCTCTGGGTTCATGCCATTCTCCTGCCTCAGCCTCTTGCGTAGCTGGGACTACAGGCGCCCGCCACCACGCCTGGCTAATTTTTTGTGTTTTTAGTAGAGACAGGGTTTCACCATGTTAGCCAGGATGGTCTCGATCTCCTGACCTTGTGATCTGCCCGCCTCGGCCTCCCAAAGTGCTGGGATTACAGGCGTGAGCCACTGGGCCCAGCCTGAACTCCTGTTTTAAAAGCGTCCTGTGAAGTATTTTTTTCCTTTTTACTATATAAGCAGTATAACTCAGGGTAGAAAGCCTGCAACGTACCTAAAATTAGCAAGTCTGTTATTGCCCCAGCAATCTCTGTTGACACCTTTGCACCCTTCTCTGTCTCGCCTGGGTGTACCATGTTGTCATAGTGGCACAATCATATGGTTTTGTGTCTCTTCTTCCCTGAACACTTTATGTTTTAATGCTGCACCTTCTGTGCATCGTGGAGCCTGACAGGTCAGTATTCTTCGAGCATTTTTGTGTTCTTGGCACTGTGCTTGGTTCTGGGGATGTCCGGATGCTGCAGGCCTTGTGTGTATACAGGCCAGTCCACTGTCCCATAGTGAGGCTACACAGAGTGATGAGGTGAGGTGAGGGAGGTGAGCCAGCACAGGCCACAGCCTGGCATGCCCATGTGTCTGTGAGTGGAGCCTGGAGCATGAGGCTGTGATTTTGAGGCCAGGGAAGGCAGCTCAGCCCCCCTTGGCTTGCTCCTCTTTGGATAAATTGAGGTGCTGGTGATGGAGGGCTGCTGTCAGTCCTTCTCACCATTCTTCAGATGGGGAGACCACAAGTATATATGCCAGTCTTAACACCCCTGTCCTTCCCCCAGGCCCATCGGGGGCCTCAGCTCTTCATGAGATGCTCTTGTTGCGCCCCGTGTCCTTTTTATGTGTTGCTGAAAATTTTTCACAAGGAGGCGTCTCTCTTGAAGGATGCTGAGAACTGCATATTGGGGATCAGGTACATTGGTGGTGCTGCTCCCACTGACACTTTGGGGCTCCAGGCTGCTGGCACCCTCCCTGAGCCTCAATTTCCCAATTCAGGTGAAGGTGATGTCCTGGAGGTGAGACAGGCTTGTTCTCCCTGGCTGTGCACGAGGTGTCAGCTGCTCTCCTCGTTGACCCGAAAATGATCCCAGAAAGCAAAGCCTCCAAAATTTAAAATAGCCTCTCCTGTAGCTCTGCTGTTAGGGTTTTATTGTTTTTTTCTGAAATAAAGAACTGGCTTCCTAGTTTTGGCTCATTGCAACCTCTGCCTCCTAGGCTCAAGCAATCCTCCTACCTCAGCCTCCTAAATAGCTGGGACTACAGACACCCATCATCACGCCTGATTGCTTTTTGTATGTTTTTGTAGAGATGGGGTTTCACCATGTTTCCCAGGCTGGTCTCGAACTTCTGAGCTCAAGCGATCTGCCTGCCTTGGCCTCCCAAAATGCTGGGATTACAGACATGAGCCACTGCACCTGGCCTGTTTCTTTGTTTTTATTTCTTTATTTTTGAGATGGAGCCTTCTGCTCTGTTGCCCAGACTGGAGTGCAATCACGTGATCACAGCTCACTGCAGCCTCAACATCCTGGGCTCAAGCGATCCTCCCCCCTCAGCTTCTCCAGTAGTTGGGACTACAGGCATATACTATCACACTCAACTAATTTTTTTTCTTTTTTTTTTTTTTTTTGAGACCGAGTCTTACTCTGTCGCCTAGACTGGAGTGCAGTGGCATGATCTTGGCTCACTGCAACCTCTGCCCCTCAGGTTCAAGTGATTCTCCTGCCTCAGCCTCCCCAGTAGCTGGGATTACAGGCATCTGCCACCATGCCCGGCTAATTTTTGTATTTTTAGTAGAGACAGGGTTTCACCATCTTGGCCAGGCTGGTCTTGAACTCCTGACCTCATGATCCGCCCACCTCGGCCTCCCAAAGTGCTGGGATTACAGGCGTGAGCCACTGTGCCCAGCCCTTTTTTTTTTTTTTTTTTTTTAATTTGTAGAGACAGGGTCTCACTATGTTGCCCAGGCTGGTCTTGAACTCCTGGGCTCAAGCAGTCCTCCAACCTCAGCCTCCCAAAGTGCTGGGATTACAAGCTTGAGCCACTGTGCCTAGCCAGCTTCCTGGTTTCTTTAGCAATTTTCCCACTGGAAAGCCCACAGCACTGTCAGAGGGAGCTGGACACCCCTGTACTTCCACCTTCTCCATCAGGCCACCTCCAGTGGTGTGGTGGGTGGTGGGCTGTGGGCAGGGAACCAGACTGATGTCCTGTGGTGTGGATGGACCACATCGTGCTCATCCATTCCTCTGTCCATGGGCATTTGGGTTGCTTCCACCTCTTGACTGTAGTGAACCATGCTACTGTGAACAGGACATATAAGTATCTGTTCAAACCACTGCTTTCGGTTCTTTTGGATACATACCCAGAAGTGGACCTGCTGGATCGCCCAGGCTGGAGTGCAATGACGTGATCTCGACTCACTGCAACCTCTGCCTCCCAGGTTCAAGCAATTCTCCTGCCTCAGCCTCCCAAGTAGCTGGGATTACAGGCGCCCACCACCACGCCCAGCTAATTTTTTTTTTTTTTTTTTTTTTTTTTGAGATGGAGTCTCGCTCTGTCGCCCAGGCTGGAGTGCAGTGGCGCTATCTCGGCTCACTGCAAGCTCTGCCTCCCGGGTTCATGCCATTCTCCTACCTCAGCCTCCAGAGTAGCTGGGACTACAGGCGCCCACCCCCACGCCCGGCTAATTTTTTATATTTTTAGTAGAGACGGGGTTTCACCGTGTTAACCAGGATGGTCTCGATCTCCTGACCTTGTGATCTGCCCGCCTCAGCCTCCCAAAGTGCTGGGATTACAGGCATGAGCCACCGCACCCGGCCCATGCGCAGCTAATTTTTATATTTTTAGTAGAGATGGGGTTTCACCATGTTGGCCAGGCTGGTCTTGAACTCCTGACCTCAGGTTATCTGTCCGCCTTGGCCTCCCAGAGTGCTGAGATTAGAGGCGTGCGACACTGCTCCCGGCCTCATGTGGTCATTCTGTGTTTAATTTTTTGAGGATTTGCCAGATTGTTTTCCACAGCGGCTGCAGCATTTTACATTCCCACCAACAGTGCATAAGGGTTGTGGTTTCACCACATCCTTGCCCCCACTGGTTATTTTTTTGATGGTAGCCATCTTAATGGGTGTGGGGTGGTCTTGGAGCCATTTAAATGCCCTCATGTGTGTGACTGTCCTGTGAGAGCTAGGGCCTGCAGGGCCTCTGATGCCCCTGGATGGACCCAGGAGTCACCTGGTCACAGGTGACAGAGGAAGGTCTCGAACAGGATCACCTGGGCTCAGGTGAGAGAAAGGGACAGGGAGAGCCCAGTGCGGCCGTGCAGTGGGGGAAGCTGGGGCTGAGTGGAGATGACAGTGGCTGCGTGGCCTGCTTCTGCATAGCCAGTGTGCAGTTGCCCGGCCTGTGTTGGGATGCAAGTTTCTCTTTTTGTTTTGAGACCGAGGCTCACTCTGTCACCCAGGCTGGAGTGCAGTGGTGCGATTCTTGGCTCACTGCAACCTCCACCTCCCAGGTTCAAGCGATTCTTGTGCCTCAGCCTCCAAAGTAGCTGGGATTACAGGCTTGCGCCACAATGCCCAGCCAAGCTTTTTGTGTTTTTAGTAGAGACGGGGTTTCACCATGCTGGTCAGGCTGGCCTCGAGCTCCTGGCCTCAAGTGATCCACCCACCCTGGCCTCCCAAAGTGCTGGGATTACAGGCGTGAGCCATCGTGCCCGGCTAGGACATGGGTTTCTGTAAGCAGTGAGGGTTAGGAAAGGCCTTGGATGAGGTTGGCCAGGGTGGTTGAGCCTCTCAGTGGCAGGACTTCTGAGCCCTGCAGGTACTGAGGCTTCAGGGCCCTTCTCAGGCAAAGCGCTCAGATGCATGCAGAATCTCTATTTTTAGCCCTTTTTGGATTAAGCTATTGTGGAAAATCAGCTTTCTTCCAGGTGAGAAGTGGCCTAGAGGTCCTGCAGGTCAGGGACAGCCCACTGGGGGGCACTGGCTGGGCGGGGGTCCAGCTGCTGCCCTTGGCCTAGCCCTGAGGCATTTGCTGAAGGTGGATGGGAGGGAAGAGGAGGAGCAGAGTTTTCTTAGGATCCTGTGGGCAGGTGGAATCCACCTACTTCCAGGAGGAGCCCCCGGCCTCCAGTTGGGGAGGGGAGTGTGTGTGTGTGTGTGTGTGTGTGTGTGTGTGTCTGTGCGCGCGCGCACTCATTGGCCTGTGTCTCCATCTGTGTTCACCCTGGAGACCTTAGGTCGGGCCCCTCTATCCAGGGTAGGCTGATTGGTGGGGGCCTGTGGGCCAAGGGGCCGGATTGTGGCAGCCACCCCATCACATTGCCCTTCTTTCGGAAGGGTGACTCCCCACCAGGAACCCAAAGGGCTTGGGGTGGCCTTGTCTCCTCCCACAGGCCGGAGGAGGGTAAGCTGGGTTGGGAAGTTCCTTTTTCCTTTCCGAAAACAGTGACTTTTCAGGGCACATTCAGCTTCCTGCTATGGATCTTGTAGCCCCCTACACCTGGAGGGAGTGACCTTAGGGTCTCAGTGGGGCACTGTGATAAGGATGCCTGCTTAATTGCATCAGGGCGCCTGGTTCACAGGACCTCTAACCTGGCTGCTGTGGGGAAGGGCCCTGGTGGGTGTCTCCTGCTCACGGCTTCTCTGAAATATTATTCCCGAGATCTTGAGGGGAACCTGGGCTGCGTCCACCTCATGTTTGCTCCATTTCCCCATGGAATTAGTGGTAGAGGTGACTCACAGGGTCTCTTTTTGTGTCCTCAAGGAAACTGAGGCCTATAGGCTCTGCCCAGAAAGACTGCCATAGTTGCCTATCCCCACAACAAGGCTTGCTGCCTTGTTAGGACACGGACAGAGTGGGCTGTGGTGTGATCTTTTTCAGCAGCAACCCTAGAGACTACAACGTGTTGGTAAACTGTGGCCAAAGGGCCAGGTCTGGACTGCCACCTGTCTTTGTAAATAAAGTTTTATAGGGACACAGCTGCCCACTTGCTTACCTGTAATTTATAACTGCTCTTGCCCTGTGACGGCAGCCAAGGCTGCAACTGTCTACCTCACAAAGCCTGAAATACCAACTCTTTGGCCCTTCATAAAAGAAGCTTGCTGGCCGCTGGTCTAGGGTGTCCAGCTGGGTGTGTGGCAGGAAGACTTGGTGTGTTAGTGGAACCACTGTCCTGGGGCCAGGCTCACGCCTTGGGCTCCCAGGCCCCTGTGCAGTGCCAAGCAGCTCTGTGAAGCCTTGCTGTTGGCCAGGGCCAGTTGAGACTTTGGAGGGTCCTTTTGTTCTGGCCCCTTTATTTCACTAATGGGACATCTAGAAGATAATGGCTAACTGGAGGTCACACGTGCAGATGATGTCAAACCTTGAACCTGAGGGCATCCACTCTGGGACAGGCTACCCTCTTGGCTGCTGACTCCTGTATTGTATTTTATTATTTTATTTTTGTATTTGTTTTTTAGAGAGAGGGTCTTGCTATGCTGCCCAGGCTGGAGTGGAGTGGTGTGATCATAGCTCACTGCAGTCTCTAACTCCTGGCCTGAAGTGATCCTCCCACATTGGCCTCCCAAAGTGCTATAGACGTGAGCCACCACACTCAGCTGTGACTCCTATTTTGATCTCATGCAAACTCAAAATGTTTCTCAGCCCGCATGGGAGTCCCTGGGTTTTCCAGGAGTTTTTCTCAGGGACTGCGTCAATCCTGACATAGCTTCCAGTGGGAACCGGCCTCTTTATTTGTGACCTGTATGTGACCTTTGAAAACAAAACACAGTCATGCTCAGCCTGAATGGGAAGGGCTGGTTGTGTGTCTCTTGTGGAGTTGGGAGCAGTTGCCGCATGGAGGCAGCCCCAGCCTGCTGCATCCTCATCTCTGGGGATGGAGCCGGGGGTCAGGCGTCTGCCTCCAGATGGGTAGTGGGGCCCGCAGAACCTGTGTCTGATTCTAGTTGGGCTCTGAATGCAGTCTCTGAGCCTCAGCTGCGTGGTTGTGCAGTGGGGCACAACCTACACAGTGCAATCTCCTACACAGAGGGATTGCACCCAGTGAGGGTTCGGCTGCCTCTGGGAGTGTTTCTCCAGTAGGAAGCAGGAGGGATGAAGCCCCTGCCCTCACATGGCCCGCTTCTTCGCAGCGGGGAGGTGCACCATCAACCAGGAACAGCCAGATCATGGTGGCTTCAGACTGGCTCGGTGTGCAGTGGTGGTGGACATGGGCAGGCAGACGTCTCCCTCCACAGGAGCAAGCTCACCTTGGGCTGGGGAGACCTAGGAGACCGTTCCAGAACTTTCTTAGCTCAGGGCAAGTGCCGTGTGCAGATTAGATTCTTTGTTAGATACCAGTGGCCTGAAAGACTCAGAGGAGGACTTCCTGGGCAGTTCTCTGCCAAGGGGCTATGGGTCTGTGGCCAGGCTCTGGCAGCAGACTTGGCCTGTTTTCACTCTTCTTATCTGGGGATGTTATCTCTCCCTTTTCAGAGTTGGATGTGACCCTTGAACTGCCACAGACCAGGCACAGACTGCAGGGAGGTGTCTGAGGGCAGGGAGCGGGTGCAGCTAGAAGAGCGTGTTCCTTCCTCTCCTGGTGGCACTATTTTTGGAGTTGGATGGATGCTCACAGACGCCTGCTTGTTCCAGTGAAATGTGCTCAGCTCACACTGGATTTGGCAAGTGGGAGGGGACAGCCAGTGCTGGCAGCCTGTGTCCAGCTCATCTCCAGGCTGCCCTGGCTCTCTTACCTGTGCACAGGCTCCCACTGGTCGAGGGCCATGTGCCTGGAGTCACATGACCCCATGATGTAGGAATCACTTCCATCTTGTAGGCCAGCTCCTTGTAGATAGGAAGTGGAGCCGTGTTGAGAAGGATTCTGAGGTGATGTCTGGCCTAGAGCATAGGATCAATGAGACAGGGTCCCTGGCCCTCTGATCATAGCATCTCTGTGGGGAGAGTTCCCTCTAATCTCTGAGCTGAGGAGGGTAACGAACTCCTAGGTGTGCAAGGTGAGATTCACATGCTGTTGAACAGAAGTCTGCTTTTGTTTTTTCAGGCGGGGTCTTGCTCTGTCACCCAGGCTGGGGTGCAGTGGTGTGATCATAGCTCACTGCAGCCTTGGCCCCCAGGCTCAAATGATCCTCCTACATCAGCCTCCCAAATAGCTGGGACTACAAGTGGGTGGCACCACACCTGGCTAATTTTTTATTTATATGGAGACAGAGTCTCCCTATGTTGCTTAGGCTGGTCTCAAACTCCTGGCCTCAAACGATCTTCCTGCCTTGGCCTCCCAATGTGCTGGGCTTACAGGCATGAGCCATGGCACCCAGCCAAGCAGAAGTCTGGGCTGATGCTGCACCCCAGAGGCACAGGGGCTTTGGATCCCTTTCTCCCTGGAGGAGAGGGTAACTTGCCACGGTCTGCTCTGAAGCAGCACGGGTGTCCCTCCACTGTGGGAGGCGGCTTAGGAGCAGGTGCTCCTGGAGGGTGGCCCAGGCAGGTCACTGGAGGGTGCAGGAGACAGGGCCCAGGCCTGGGGCGGTGCCAGCAGGGCTGTCTCCATGTTGACTGTGGGGGGCTGGTTCCAAGCCAGGCTGCAGACCCAGCTGCTGCATGTGGTGTGGCCCGAGTCCCAGGGGCAGCAGCCTGGGCACACATGGGCACCCAGGGCTTGGAGGGAGGCTGGGTCAGTGGGCCTAGGCGCAGAGCTTCTGGGTGTCTAAACTGTTGTCCCAGGGATGGCTGAGGGCCAGCATGGGGGGCCCAGGCTGCCACCTTTGCCTCACTGGTGTTGACCACATGTGTGCTGGGTGGTGTGTGAAGTACAGAGCACGACACAGGGCGGGGGTACCTGACTGTACAGTGGTGCCACCTTCTGGGCCTCGGTTTCTCCCTCTGCAGCGTGGGGTCATCCTGTGGGTGGGAAGTCAGGTCAGTGCCTGCAGCCCCTCCTGCCATGCACATTCACCTCTCCTTACTTTGCTTTCCTGTCCGTGGGGTGTTTCGGGGTTCAGGGAGCTGTGTCCCAGGACATCAGGGGAACACAAGCCGCGTCCTGTGGCCCCCACTCCTTTCCTGTCCTCTTCTCCCCTCCCCTATGTGTGCCTGGCGCCTCGGGCGGCTTGCAGGGTACCAGGCACACACTATTTCCTTTCCCAGCTTAGCCCTTTCCCATCACAGAAACCCCAGCTCTCTCCCAGGCTATCTCATAGTGAGGAGCCCGCGTTACTGAGGGCTGTTGAAGCACCAAAACCTAGGAAACTCTGGATGAGGTGAGGAGCATGTGTATGTGCGTGGCACACGTGCTATGGCCCTGCCTAGTGCTCTGCACACCTGCCTTCCTGCCTGCCTGGGAAGTGGGATGAGTAATGGCAGTAGCTGGGGTTTACTGCTGGGTGCCCTTGCCCGTGGGAGGGTGTGACTGGCCACAGCATCCTTAGGATGAAGAATTGAGTAGGGAAGAATAGCAAAAGCTATCTTCAGTCCTAACGAGCCTAACTAGTTCGGATTGCATTTGCTGTTGGGTGAGCTATGGCAGATGCAGAAGAAAGCACACCACGGAGGAGAGGGGAGGAGAGGATGGGAGAGGAGTGGGGGCTACGGGACAGTGGCTTGTGTTCCCCTGATGTCCTGGTATGTCACTGCCCTCTGGCACACAGAAGTTGCCCATCGTTCTCAGTCCCCTGAGGTTTGGCCATGATGGCAGGAGGGTGAGATGTCCTGAACTTTGACCTGCTGCTCCCACAGCCCTGGCAGCCCAGAATAGTCAAAGCCTGGGTTGTCTCCACAAGGCAAGAGTTTTTTCCTCTGCTGGAGCTATGGACTGAGAGCCTCCTGTGTGCAGGCATCACACATCCCCAGGCCAGCTGGCTCCTCGGGTGCTCAGGGCTGCGGGGGCTGTGTGTCCCTCAGGCCCTGTCCACTGGACAGGTGGTGGCAGGGCTCCGTGGAGAGTATCCCAGAGTAAACGGGTTCTGGTATACTCATTGTTTCTCATGACAGCCCGTGGGGTGTGTTGGTGGGGGGAGATATAGCTCAAGTGCCACTGTCACTCTCGGGCCTTGGTAGGGATGCAGCTGGGAGAGTTCTGTTTATTTAAAGTTGAGCCTCAAGTTTTCTGCTGTGACTTATTAACCCATTGATCCACCCTGTGGGCGGTGCCAGGCTCTTCTGAGGCCTGACAGGTGGGCCTGACCTGTGCTGACCAATGACAGAGAGCATCACTGCTCTGATGACCGGACCCAGGCTGAAGGTTCTGGAGCCAGTAGCCACTTCCCCTTTCTCCTAGGCAGAGATGAACGTGACAGGGATCAGATGTACATGGCAATTTCAGATGGGAGTTGAAGAATGCTGAGCTCTGTAGAAAATGTAGGGGAAATGTAGCAAAGCCAGCCACACGTCATGGATTTCAATCAGGATGTGCGTTGAGATGTGGGTAATCCTGAGAGTCACAGATTGCATTGAAAAAACAGAGCAGGAGTGGCCTCTGTGCGTCAGTGAGCACACCCTTGGGTAGATGACTGACAGGTGCCCTTTGCCCACCTCCCCTCCTCCTCAGCCTCACCCCTCCAGCCTCCCTGTGCCGTCCCTGGCCTGTTGGCACAAGTGGCTGAGGAGGCCAAAATGAAGTGATGCATGCTTGGCAGGGGTGCCAGCACAGTTGACCCCTGCACCCACCGTGACGGCCCTCCGCACGCTGCAGCCACCGGGTGAGGCCTCCCTGGATGCCGAGGAGTTGGTGCTTCAGTGAGCCCCTTGGATCAGGCGGAGGGATGTGAGTGAGTGGGGTGTCCACATGGATAGGAGTGGGGTCAGACCTAGCGTCTGGCCACAGTGTGTGTCCTTAACCTTGGCCAGGCAGCAGCCAGGCCCCCAGGTGTGACTCCAGTTAGCCAGGTGCATTCTGAACTGGAGTGAAGAGTGACAGTCCCATGGGCCCTCATCCAGCCTGCAGCTGGGAAGGCTCCCTGAGGAAGGAAGCTCGGCAGGACCCAAGGAAGGGTGGTGTTTCTGAGCCCTGGGCAGGTGCTTTGGAACAGCCCATTCTCCACTCCCGTTGGCGTCAGGTGGCCAGAGTGACAGGTCCCATCCCTTCCCGCCACTGCTCAGACATCTCCTCACAGCCCCTGAGTGCTCAGCAGCCGTGGCTCTGTGTGTCCCCTGAGCTCTGGGTGTCTGGGGCCACATCAGCTCGCTTGGTGAACTGTTACTAGATGAACATGTGGTAGGGCCAGGTGAGGAGGGACATGTGTCCTGCAACAGCCTGTTCTGTCTGTTCTGTCACCTCCAAGAGCCCACATCCTGCCTGGGATTCCCGGTACGGGCAGCTCAGCTCCTCAGAGCCTGGCCAGACTCCCCCCGCCGCCCCCCCATCCCTTGCTGGGGCTCCCTCACTCGCATGGGTCTGCTTCACTCCCTTGCTGTTCTCCAGCTTTGCCAGATGCCTTTTCCAAAAATAAGACAGAAAAACTCTGTCACCTTCTTTTCATCCCACTTATCACCCTGGGGTGGGGGTGCTCCCTCCCAGATGCCATAAAGATACCTGTGGCCCTGACTGCTGGGCGGGTGGTGCTACTGCACACTCTCCAGACCACGGATGCTCACAGGGATGTTCCTGTGCTGAGTGCCAGCCTGGCACAGTACGGGTTCCCTTTTCTTTTTAAGCCAGGTTCCTGTTTTACCACATTAAACCAGCTGTAAATTGCCACTTTATAAAATAAGCAGGTGATAGGGAGCCACTCTGGCAGGGCCCAGGGAGCAGAGCAGTGCCCCCCAGCCCTGTGCCTGTGTGTGGTGGGTGTGCAGCCACTGGAAGTGCCGAGCTGCCTGCCTGGAGCGCTGGCCTGCCCTGTTAATAACCGACGCTCTGCTGGGCCTTGGCACACCCGGCCAGGTGGCCCCGGGGTTTCCCCAGACAGGGGCTTTTGGATTCCGCATTGATGGCCCAAAACTTCTTCCCTAAGTTGTCTCAGAAGCAAAAACAGGAAGGTCATTGGGTTTCTTTGCAGAACACTAACCCATGCTGCCATCCCGTGTTCCCACTCCTCCTCCTGGCATCTGCAACATGACAAGTGGCAGGTGTCTGGTGTTTGTTGTCATTGGGCCCTCTTTCTCGTTTAAACACCGTGTCTTCCTCCTCGGCTTCTTCAGTTGTTTTCCCTCAGAGATGGGATTTTGGGAAGCCCCGTGTGTGGATTACTGGGACTTTTGTGGTTGGGGATATTTGACCTTTTAGTTGCAAACGTCTGCTCCTAATGCGGCTGGTTGCAGGATTTCCCTGGCAGTGGGGGTGCCCGCTGGCAGAATTGACTAAGGTGAGCTCGCTGCTGGGTTCTGGCAGCCCTGCCCACTGAGAGGCACAGTCAGCACAGGCCTGGCCCTCACCTGGGACACCTCCCTCCCCTCCTGGCCTGCCCACAACCCAGAAGACGTAGTTGGTGCTCTCCGCGGGTGATGGCTCCAGGGAGCCTTTCTGTATCCACAGCTGTTCCCATGGTCCACCCTAGGGTGGTCATGTCTCTCCCTTGCTGTCCTGGAATCCTTCATTCACCTCTGGGTGCTGGACTGGGGGTGTGCATCCTCAATGGGCTATCCGGCTGTGGTGGTAGGAGCCTCCTGGGTGCTCCTGCCCCGTGGAGCTGTGGGGCACTGGGCAGCTTAGTGTAGAGCACCAGAGCACCTCCCATTTGCTGTAAGCTCCTTGTCCCCGTGCCAGGTGCTGCTCATGCCTCTGTGGGACGCACTCCAGCAGCCTCTGGGGGCTCTCTGGGGGTGACGCCTGGTTCCTGATTGTGTGTCTTCTGAGCCCAAACCACCCTCATGAGGCTCCAGGACCTGCCCGCCAGGCCCCAGTGTTTCCTCCTCTTCCTCTTGACTCTGTTCAGAGCCTTCTTTTGGAAAGGGCTGCCCTGGTCACTGGTGCCCATGCTGCCTCCCCTCCTTCCTGCCCACCCGCAGACATGTAGCTGGAGGCCGAGGATGTGGGGGAGATGCTCCCCAAGGATAGACCATTTGTGGGAGAGTCCGAATTTGCCTGGATTGGTGGTTTCAACTTTCTTTTGCTTTTATGTGATGCCATCACCTCTTGGGCCCCCAGGTGTGTCAGATGGACCAGTGGGACGTGCCTGGGATTGGGCAGATCCTGTCCTAGTGAATCCTGGCTGTCCTCGTGTGCTCCCCGATTAGCTGGCCCCTGGCTTGGCCCCCATCTCATCCGCCTGGCTCTGAGCTGGCTGTGCCGTGGACCAGTGTCTTGCTCCCTCCTGCCAGTGGCCCCTCACTCCAAGGCCCCGGCTGGCCTGGAAGAGCTGCCTTGAAGTGTGAGGCAGGTTGGAGGGTCCGCCTCATTGTCGAGGTGTGGGCCCCTCCTCGCCAACAGTGGGCCCATCCCAGGCCCTTTCCCACGTCCTCTCGCTCAGCAGGGGTTTTGATTCCTCTTAATTTGGTGTTGGTGCTGGGCACACACAGTATTGTTCTCATCCGGGTCTGCTTGATGGCTTCTCATGTGTTTTGCCCACTTGCGTTACTCTCTGTGGTCCATGGCTGTGCTCACCACTGTTTCCCATTGGGTGGTTTGGCGCGGAGTGGGGTGCACTGTGTCACAGGTTGTGCACCGTGTCACAGGTTGTCTGCGTGGCCCCTGGAGGTGTGCTGCTTGCTGCCCGCAGGCATAGCTGGCGAGAACAGTGTCATGGCCTGCTCGTTCTTCTCCCAGGTGTGCACCCACATGCTTGGGGTGGGACGGCATTGCCTCTCCCGCTGTGAGTTTTGGCCCAAGTTCAGTGGTTGGAGGTTGGCCTGCCTTCCCTGCAGGTTCTGCTCTGTGGAGTCACAGAGTCAACTCTGTGGAGTTGAATTTGGCAAGCAGCCGCCATGTGTTCACTTTCCTGAGTGTGATCTGTGTGCAAATTGGCTGGTATTTTTTGAAGCACTCAAACCGTATTAGGCTGTTTTTGAGAGTCTTGGATATGCTTTAGTGTACCTCAGTGACGTATTAAAAGGCTAAAGCAGTGTTTTTGAGTTGAAAAATAGTGAGCTTTGTATGGCCCCTGACAGTTCCCAGAGCTATTTTACACACATGGTATGTTCCAGCCCAAGACCACCCTCTGCCATGCTGCCCGGGGCCTGGCACAGGGAGAGCTCGCTAAGAGGTTGCAGGGCACCAGTGTTATGCCAACCTTCCCAGGGGACCAGTCGACCTCTCCATCGGCCCCAACACACAGCTGCCTCCTTGAAGGAAGCTCCCAGTTCCCGTCTCCTTTTGTGAGAATGGACTCTCTGGGAACAAAGCTGCGCCAGGTCCTGCCTGGAGAAAACTGGATTCTGTGTGCAAGATTTCAAATGTCACAAGCAGCCAGTTAGTTGATGGAGCGGCTGTGAAGGTGGTAGGAGAAGTGGACCTCTTGAAGAGCACTTGGTACAGCCCAGTGGGGTTCATTTACAAACCCATGATATGCACAGGAAGCCTCATGGTCACACCTGTCTCAGGAGTGAGGAAGGCGGGAACAGGAACGTGGCTGGTGGTCTCACCTTTTTTTTTTTTTTTTTTTTTTTTTTTTGAGACAGAGTCTTGCTCTGTCACCCAGGCTGGAGTGCAATGGTGCGATCTCAGCTCACTGCAACTTCCGCCTCCCAGGTTCAAGCAATTCTCCTGCCTCAGCCTGCTGAGTAGCTGGGGTTACAGGCACCCGACACCACGCCCAGATAATTTTTGTATTTTTAGTAGAGATGGGATTTTGCCATGTTGGCCAGGCTGGTCTCGAACTCCTGGCCTCAAGTGATCTGCCCACCTCAGCTTCCCAAAGTGTTAGGATTACAGGCGTGAGCCACCATGCCTGGCATCGTGTTTTGCTTAAGCACTTAATGGGTTTGCTCTCACCTTGCTAAATATTATTTGGGGTCATTGATGCAGTTTTGAGAAAGGTCACTGAGCATGTTCTGTGGTCAGAGGGCTCCCTCGGCCCTGCTCTTCCTCCGTTTGTGGGACCTGTCCTATCAGCCATCCCTGGTGGGTTCTCCTAGAGACCCAGAGCCCCCCAGTGTCCTTTCTCCCAGCCCTTGTCCCCTGTGCCTCTCTGTTCCTCTGTCTCGGGAGCAGATGCCGTGAGGTGGTGTGGCTGTGGCTACTCATGCCCTGACTGTGGCCCCTGAAAGGGAGGATGGGGTTATTCCCATTTTACAGATGAGAAAACTGATGAGTTCAGATGTCAAGTCCATCACTCACGGCCACACGGTGGGCTGAGGGACCATCTCCCCAACCCTGGGAAGTCTGCAGGGGCCCTGAGGCCTTGCCCCCTTGCTCATGGCAGGATTTGTATTTGTGTTTTGTTTTGTTTTAAAGAGCGTTGCTTTATTTCCAGCATTTAGAAGCTTACAGGCAGATGCTGGAGGTCACAGGTGTGGTAGGGTCCAGTTTGTGCTGTTAATATGTTGTTTCAGTAGCCTTGCAAGTTAGATAATCACTCTATGTGACAAAGCCCAGAGAGGTTAAGTGTTTTGCTGAGGTCACACAGCTTTTAAATGGCAGATCATGAGTTGGAAGTGAATCTTCTGATCTCAGTTCTTGGGCCCCAAGATAGAAGTTTTGCTTTCAGTTCCCAGCAGCTGCTGGTGGCCTTTGTGTCATTCCTGTTGAGCCCTCCCATCCCTGCTGGGATGGGTGAAGTGTGCTGCTGGGATCTCCAGCTAGGAGAGGTCGTGACACTGCCTCAAGAGCTGCCTCAGCTTTAAGGCCGAGGCCCGGCTTCCCTCCTGGCATCCTGGGCTTGAGAATGAGTAGCCTAGGGTGGCGTGCAGGAGGGAGACAGCCTTTAGCTTTGTCCCTAGTGTACACATTTGTGTGGGTTTTGTTGTTGTTGTTTTTTGGAGAAGGAGTCTCGCTCTGTTGCCCAGGCTGGAGTGCAGTGGTGTGATCTCGACTCCCTGCAACCTCTGCCTCCCGGTTTCAAGCGATTCTCCTGCCTCAGCCTCCCGAGTAACTGGGACTATAGGCGCCTGCCACCACACCTGGCTAATTTTTGTATTTTTAGTAGAGGCAGGGTTTCACCATGTTGTCCAGGCTGGTCTCGAACTCCTGAGCTCAAGCGATCCTCCTGCCTTGGCTTCCCAAGTGCTGGGATTACAGGCATGAGCCACCACACCCAGCTTTCTGTGTTCTTAACCCAGCCTGTCTACCCATCCGAGGGCAGTAATGTCCTGAGAGGCCGGCCCAGCTGCTGGTCGTTGGGGAGGGTCTCATAGGGTCCCTGAAGCTAAACCGGACCTTCTGTCCTGGTCCTGACACTGCCAATTCTGTTTTCCCAGAATCATAGAAATCTAGGAGTTTGGATGGTACTGTGCAGTCTCACACCGTTGAGTGCAGCTGCCTGGCGTCAGAAAGAGTTTTGTTTTCCCTTCCTAACTGAATAGACCTCCTGGTTGTCTTCTAGCTGAGGCGGCTGCTCTAGGGTCCCGTCAGGTCCTGCTACTATGAAGCCCTTCTCAAAATCTAATTTTAGGTCAGAAAGAAATAGTTTTAGTGATCCAGGTTGGCTCTGGCCAATACTGAGCAATGTTGAGTGGAAGGTAGAGTTCCTATATACTTCGCCCCACCTCCCCGCACCTGCAGCCTCCCCCATTCTCAGTGTCCCATCCACCCCACAGAGTGGCACATTTGTTTCCAATGGATGAGCCTGCATTGACATCTTTTTTTTTTTTTTTTTGAGACCAAGTTTCACTCTTGTTGCCCAGGCTGGAGTGCAATGGTGCAATCTCGGCTCACCCAACCTCTGCCTCCTGGGTTCAAGTGATTCTCTTGCCTCAGCATCCCGAGTGGCTGGGATTACAGGCATGAGCCACCACACCCGGCTAATTTTGTATTTTTAGTAGAGACAGGGTTTCTCCACGTTGGTCAGGCTGGTCCTGAACTCCTGACCTCAGGCGATCTGCTCTCCTCAGCCTCCCAAAGTGCTGGAATTATAGGCATGAGCCATCGCACCTGGCTGACATCTTTTTTTTTTTTTTTGGAGACGAGATCTCACTCTGTTGCCTAGGCTGGAATGCAGTAGCATAATCATAGCTCACTGCAGCCTTGACCTCCTAGGCTTAGGTGATCCTCCCGCCCCAGCCTCCCGTGTAGCTGGGACCACAGGTGTGTGCCACCATGCCCAGCTAATTTTAAATATTTTTTTTTAGACAGTCTTGCCATGTTGCTCAGGCTGGTCTGAAACTCTCTGGGCTCAAGTGATTCTCCCGCCCAGGCCTCCTAAAGTGCTGGGACTACAGGTGTGAGCCACCACACCCAGCCTGACGTCTTTATCATCTGGAGCTCTGAGTTTCCATTGGGTCACACTCTTGGTGCTGTACATTCTATGGGTTTAGACAAATGTATCATGGCATGTCCACCATAGTAGTGCCACACAGTCATGTCACTGCCCCAAAAATCCTCCCAGCTCTACCTGCTCATCCCATCTTCCCCTCTACCCACTGGCATCCACCAATGCTCTCACTGTCCCCATAGTTTTGTTTTTTTCCAGCGTGTTCTGTAGTTGGAACTGTGCAGTGTGCAGCCTTTCTAGACTGGCTGATTTAGTCATATGCTTTAAGGCCCCTTCATGTCTTTGCATGGCTTCCTAGCTCATTTCTTTTTATATCCTGTTGTCTGGATGTGACATGGTTTATTTATCCATTCATCTACTGAAGGACATCTTGTTTGCTTCTGAGTTTAGGCAATGACAAAGCTGCTGTAATTAGTATTTTTCGTGTGGACGCACGTTTCCAGTGCCTCTGGGCAAATACAAGGCGTGCAATGATTGCATTGGATGGTGAGAGTATGTTAGTTTAGTTTTTCAGGAATCTGTTGAGGCCGCACCATTTTGCATGTCCA
This sequence comes from Symphalangus syndactylus, assembly GCF_028878055.3. NCBI lineage: Eukaryota > Metazoa > Chordata > Mammalia > Primates > Hylobatidae > Symphalangus > Symphalangus syndactylus. The sequence goes on along the minus strand of NC_072435.2, from coordinate 44,659,028 downwards.
CCGGCAGTGAATGAGGTTCCTGTTGCCCCGTGTCCTCACCAGCACTTGGTGCTGTCTGTTCTGGTTTTGGGCATTCTTTTTTTTTTTTCTTTTCTTTTTTTTTTTTTTGAGACGGAGTCTCGCTCTGTCGCCCAGGCTGGAGCGCAGTGGCGCAATCTCGGCTCACTGCAAGCTCCGCCTCCCGGGTTCACGCCATTCTCCTGCCTCAGCCTCCCGAGTAGTTGGGACTACAGGCGCCCGCCACTACGCCCGGCTAATTTTTTGTATGTTTAGTAGAGACGGGGTTTCACCATGGTCTCGATCTCCTGACCTCGTGATCCGCCCACTTCAGCCTCCCAAAGTGCTGGGATTACAGGCGTGAGCCACTGTGCCCGGCCAGGGGTTTTGGGCATTCTAATAAGCATGTGGTGGTATCGCATTGTCATTTCAGACTAGACTTTTCCTTCTGGATTTTTTATATTATTGAAGTGATGTCTGCCCATAGTGGAAGACTTGGTATCACAGGCCACAACCACAGGTTCCTGTGCTGCCCGCCTGGCCTTGGCAAGGACCTCCCCCAGTCCCCACCACCTGAGTGGACAGCAGCAGCTTGGAGCTGGCCCCACCTGCTGGCAGGGGACACTGGGGGAGGGCCTGTGCCTGGGCTTGTGCCAAACCCCAACCCTACTCCACGCCTCCGACTCATGATCTCTGTAGCTACTGCCAAACTATATATTTCTAATAATGTCAAAAAAAAAAAAAGTTGTTACCTGCACTTGACCTGGTTTTATTTATTCTCGAGCCCAGGAAGACAGGCTCTGTTACCACAGGAAGTAGAGGAAGTGCTCTGGGTGCAGTGTGAGGCTGAGTCTGGTCAAGTCTCTGTCTCCTGAGTCATCCCTCAGGGAGATTTTGAGCTCTTTCCTCACCCAGTGTCTCTGCACAGCAGCCCTCGAGCTCTTCCTGCATGCAGGGGAATTTTCTGGATGAGGCAGTGGCCCGGCCACCTCGTGGGGCTCACGGGTGGCTCTTTTCACACCCACACACACACACTCAGGCATGGCCATCACAGCTCCGGTATCAAGTTCTGATGTTTGGCCCAGTAGTACTGAAAGGTGCTTGTGTGGGGCGCAGCCATGGCCTCACCTGAGCCTCAGTTTCCCCATCCATAAGGAGGGAGTAACCCCATTTGTCCGGGAGGTTGTGGGGACTGAGTGGAGTGTCGGTGGCACTGTGCCTGCATCTCCACACCCTCTGCAGTCCCCATATAAACCTCCCACATCACCTCCAAACGCCCACTGTGTGGAGCAGGTAGGGTAGGGGCTCACGGAGTCTAGTCCCTTTCAGGCCCATGTGGCGGGAGCCTGCTCCTCAGCCCTCCACCCTAAGCCTCATAGTCCAAGGTAAGATCAGAAGAGGCCTCAGTGGGCCTGCCCTGGCTGGCGCTGTCCATGTCCAAGTGTCCCCTACAGCCCAGGTCTTGGTTGGTATTGGGAAGCTGAGGCGCGTGGGACCTGCCTGCCTCCCCATCCCCCCACTGCAGTGCATACTGCCCCAGAGTGGCCACTCGTACAGGGGGCGGGGGACTGGCTTCTGCTCACTCAGCCGGGGCTTGTGGCTCCTCCTTTTCTCCTCAGTGGGGCAGCCACTGCCGCTTGTCACTCTGCCCACCAGCCCTGTCTCTGCAGCCTCTCGGCCCTCCTCCTTCAGCTGCAGTGGGAGCTGGGCACCCTCATGTGGGGCGCTGCTTCCAAGAAGCCTTTAGGGTCCTCCTGACGTCTGAAGCAAGGAAGTTGCAAGCTGTGCTACCCAGGGCAGCCGGGTGGGTGCTGCGCCCTCCCTGATGGGGATGTGAGTGAGTGGGTGGGAATGGTGGGGCCCACCAACTCCCACTGGGGCTTTTTGCTGCTGTTGCCCGTTCCCCTCCACACCCCAGCAGCCCAGGGTGCTGGTGATGTGCACGTGGGGCCAGGCCCTCCCTCAGATGCTCCTGAGCCTTGTCATGCCAGACACTGACCCTCCCCACTCCTCCACAGACCACCCCACAAGGCCTGCAGTCTCCTGGGGTCAGCTCACCTCCTGCACTTCTGCTCTCGGCTCAGTGGCCCCTAACCCTTGGCAGTTAGAACAGCCCTGCCAGGGGTCCCTGTGTCACTCTAGTTTTTGTCTACCCCAAAATTTGTGCCCAGGGGTTCTGAATGGGCAGGGCCACATCTGTCTCGTTGGCCGATGAGTTCCCAGGGCCTAACATGTTATAGCCCACACCTTGATTGAGTTAACGCCAGCCTTCTGCCCTGGACTTCTGCCTTGCTATCTTTTTCAACTCTCAAATCCTGGGCACATGGTGGTTCTGAGATCACATCTGCCTAGAGGTACAGGGTAGAGCTGTCCAGATGCCACCTGGCTAGGGAAGTGGAAGAAGGTGAGGCTCCAGCTCAGGTATGGGTGGAGCCTCCCAAGTTCTGAAGGCAGAGACAGAAAGATGCCCTACCTGGTCGGAGCCCAGAAGGCTGAAGAGTGGGGTCTGTCATCAGCACAGGTGGGGAGGGGGAGGGGAGGGCAGAGAGTGAGAATCAGAAATTAACTTCTGGCCTGGTGCGGTGGCTCATATGCCTGCAATCTCAGCACTTTGGGAGGCCAAGGTGGGCGGATCACTTGAGGTCAGGATATCAAGACCAGCCTGGCCAACACGGCGAAACCCTGTCTCTACTAAAAGTACAAAAATTAGTCAGGTGTGGTGGCAGGCACCTGTAATCCCAGCTACTTGGGAGGCTGTGGCAGAATTGCTTGAACCTGGGAGGAGGAGGCTGCAGTGAGCAGAGATCGCACCACTGCATTCCCATCTGGGTGACAGAGCAAGACTCCGTTTCAAAACAAACAAACAAACAAAAAAGAAACTAACTTCCTTCCCTTCCTTCCTATGTGGGCTGGGAGCTGATGCTGCCGTGGCTGGCACCATCTACATCCAAATCTCTCCTTTTTCTCTCTTTCTTTTTTTTCTCTCTCTCTTTGATCATCCCCTTCCCTTCCCCTCCCCTCTTTTTAAAATTTTTTTCATGGCAGGGTCTTGCTCTGTTGCCTAGGCTGGAGTGCAGTAGCTTGATCACAGCTCACTATAACCTTGAACTCCTGGGCTCAAACGATCCTGTTGCCTGAGTCTCCAAACAGAAACTTTTTTTTTGTGGCGGTTCACTCTGGGCAGTGGAGAGGAGGGGTGAAGTTGGAGTAAGGGAGAAAGACCTGGAGATATCTTGGGGGCCTCTGGTCTGTGTGGACCTGCCTGTCCTTGGATGGATTTCTGGTACTGATTGTTGTTTCTGTCTACCTGCTTGGGACAAGAGGCCATGAACTCACTTTACTGTGCCCTCATAGGTTAGATCACCTTTCAAGTGTCTTCAGGATTGTCCCCGCTGGGGGACCTCTGTGTGTGGGGACAAGAGAGCAAAGAGCTATGAGGAGTGGTCAGTGACCCAGCACGCCTTTCCCAGTCCATGAGAAAGGGATGGGGTTGCTGGTGGGCCTGTAGGCCACTTTCTTCCCTAGCCCTGTTAGGGAGCTGGGCACTTCTGGGGCAGGGCCTGAGGTGGGGCCGACTGAACCTTGGGAGTCCAGGTGGAGGCAGCTGGACACACGCCTCCCTTTCAGGCGTCTGTGGAGTGTGGGGGCTGTCTGGCTGCAGTCGCTTTACGTGCCCTGCCTGTCGGGTTGCCGGCATGGGTCAGAGGTTGAGAGTACACCGTGTTCATGTCATTCTCTCCTCCCAAGTGCGGCAGCTCACTCCCAGTTCAGGGTCTCTGTTTTCCACCCAAGATGGAGCACCAGGCCCTGCATTTGGGGAGCCAGCCCTCCCTGCCCTGGCCAACAGTGACAGCACAGCCCTGGCCTCAGAGGGGCCAGATGCATTGTTATGCTGCCCAGGGCCCAGGGCAAGCCCCTCAGGGCCGCAGCATAGAGCGCGTCTTTTCTGGAAGGTGTGGGCACAGCTTCCCCCCGGCCTGGTGGGCCACTCTGGTGACAGCGGCCCTTCTTTTCACCAGGGTTTCTGAATTGCCCTGATGGGATCCCTAGCCCCATTCCTTTATTATCTCAGACAAATCCCTGGACTTGTAGAAGTGGCTTGTCTCCATGGGATAAGCCCCATCTTTCCTTCTCGGTCGCCCTTGTGGTCTGGTCTTGGAGGGGAAGATGAAGGCAGCCTGCTCTTCCCTCTGCTTGTCACTGTTGGCTTTAGAAGCCACCTGGGGATTAGGAGCAGCAGGTGACAAGGTCATGGTTTTCATTTGGAGTGTGGGAAGCAGGTCTTGGGGAGGAATCATAAGAGGAGTGGGGGAATGAACTTGTCCTAACCTTTCCTGGTGTCATTGCAGCCTGGCCAGTGGGACTTCATGGCCCCATTTTTCCAGAAGAGAAAACTGAGGCTCAGAGAGGCTCACTCATCCACCCAAGGCCATGCAGCTTAAGAGGGCAGTGGAGCTGGGCCTGGGCCTGGCTGCTGGACTCCAGCCCTGCTCTCTGACTTGAGCTGCCCTCTGCCAGCTTCAGCTTCTGTCACTTCCCCTCCTTGGTAGTTGAGAGGTCTGGGGATGCCTTGGCATAGAGGAGGAGAGGGCACACTTGTGTGTCAGGAGAGTTATCAGTCGCTCAAAAGAAATATGTGACCCAGTAACAGATTGACTCTTTTAACATGTTAATAATGAGATTGAGTCGCAAGTCTCACTGCCATAATTAGTGGTGAGCTGAAGTGGCATTTCCAGATAGCAGCACAGCCATCGTTGGATGCACTAACAGCACGTCAGAGGCACAGATAGTGCTGATACCACTGTAGCTTATTGCTTATGTTTCAAACGGAAGGAAATGCTACGTTTTAGTTTATGAAAAACAGATATGTTCCTTCATCCCACTCAAATTCAAGGACACCCCTAGGCTGAGCCGTGCAGGAATGGCCGTCCTTGCACATAGGGCCCTGGGGAGCTGTCCTGTGCAGGAGACCTCTGTAAGCAGCGTCACCATGGTGGATGAGGAAGCTTCCAGGTCTCCGAACCTGGCCTCCTCACAGAGGTAGGTAACCCCATGGTGTGGCCAGAACAGGCCAGGTGAAGCCTGGATCCTCTCCCAGTGTCACAGTCTCAGTGGGGGCTCAGAGGAGGTTGGGGAAGAGCCAGGAGCCAGTACAAAAAGCCAGCCTGGGACAATCTGAACATGAAGACTTTAAGGGCAGTGTTGTGCTCCAGGCCATTTGCAAAAGGCAGTCTGTGAGTCTGTATTGGTCAGGGCTCTCAAAACAGAATCTAAAGGGAGTGTGTGTATATGTATATTTAGAGAGAAGAGAGGTAGGTAGGTAAATATAAAGTCATCTTTATTTTATTTATTTTTTAGACTGGGTCTCACACTTTCACCCAGGCTGCACCGCAATCTCGACCTCCCAGGCTCAAGCAATCCTCCTGCCTCAGTCTCCTGCATAGCTGGGACCACAGGTGTGTGCCATCACACCCGGCTAATCTTTTGTTTTTTTTGTAGAGACAGGGTCTCATTATGTTGCTCAGGCTGGTCTCCAACTCCTGGGCTCAAATGATCCTCCTGCTTTGGCTTCCCAAAGTGCTGGGATTATAGGCGTGAGCCCCTGTGCCTGGCCCATCTTTATTTTAATGAATCGGCTTAAGCATTTATGGGGTTGGAAGGACAAGGCCAAAATCTGCAGGGCAGGACGGCAGGCTGGAGACTCAGGTTACAGTGGATGTTGCAGCTGAAGCCTAGAGTCCTTCTGCCAGAGGCCCTCAGTCGTCTTCTCTCCAGGCCTTTGACTGATTGGACGAGGCCCACCCACACTTTGGAGGGTGATCTGCTTTACTCAAAGTCTACTGATTTAGGCCGGGCACAGTGACTCACACCTGTAATCCCAGCATTTTGTGGGGCTGAGGCAAAAGGATTGCTAAAGCCCAGGAGTTCGAGACAGCCTGGGCAACATAGTGAGACTCCATCTCTACTAAAAATTAAAAAAAAAAAAATTAGCCAGGTGTGGTGGTGAGCACCTGTAGTCTCAGCTACTTGGGAGGCTGAGGTGGGAGGATTGCTTGAGCCAGGGAGGTCAAGGCTGCAGCGAGCTGTGATCACACCACTGCACTCCAGCCTGGGCGACAGAGCAAGACCCTGTCTCAAAGGAAAAAACAAAACAGTCTACTGATTTAAATGTTAATCTCATCTGAAAAATACCTTCATGGCAACATCTAGACTGTTGTTTGGCCAAACAGCTGGACACTGTAGCCTAACCACATTGACGTGTGATGCTAGCCATCCTGCTGCCGGTGGTGAGTATGTGTGAGAATGACCTGGGAGAGGGGGCTCCTCCCCAGGCCAGCGGAGATAGAAGCAGGGTTTTATGGCCACCATAGCCAAACTGCAGACGGCAGGCACTACACCTGGGGCTGCGGGTGTGCAGTGGGTACCTGCGGGGAGATGCAAGGGGAGGAGGGTTGCGGCACGGGGCAGCGCTGCCTGGGCCATCAGAGCTCACGGCTGATGAAGGTGGGATGCCTTCCGAGGGCCGTGGTCACTGTGTGGCTCTCGGCTGGGAACATACCATGCATTTGATATCAGGAGACACCAGGCAGATCCAAAATCCAGCACACTCTGATGAAGAAAGTGAGGAGGGGTCTGTGTTACCCAAAAACATTGAATGTTGAAGAATAGCCAAGAAACTTGCAGATTAGAGGCAGCCGATGAGGGCAGCTGAGTGCAGTGTGCCACTGCCCATGGGCTCCTGCTGCAGGGAGGACAATGTGAGGTCACCACCAAGTCAGGCAATGACCTGGGAGACAGACGGTGGCTTGAAGTGTCATATTGATAATAAATGTGAAGCTGGTGCTTGCCGTGTCCGCCCAGAAGAGTATTTTTACTCTCAGGAAACGCTGCGTTTAGGGGCATAGTGTGGCAAAGTCTCCAGCCGGCCCTCAAATGGTTCAAGAAGCAAGTGTGTTGCTACACCTAAGTATGTGGATAATAGGCGTGTGGCGGGGAGGGGCAGGTGGGAGAAACGTCACAGAATATGGCTGTTCTTTTACTGTTCTTGCAGGTTTTTTGTAAGTTGAGATTGTTTTAGATTGCGTCCAGGAGAGAAGGCCACAGCAGGGCTCTCTGCTCTCAGATGCAGCCGGCGTGTAAGCAAGGCTGTGTCTCATCTGGCCTGGCCGGCCTCGCGTGCAGGTGGCTGGAGGCTTGAGGGACCAGCAGGGGCCCCACAGCGTGGTCAGGGCCAGCTGCGAATCTCTGCTTAGTGCGCATCTGAGCCCTTATTCTGTTGTCCTAGTGCCAGGCCATCAGCCCCAGGGGTCAGCAGAAACAGGAGGGACTGCCTCCTCCTGGAACTGCCCTTGAGGTGAGAAGAGACCAACATCGCACCCCAATCAATGAGATGCTCACAGCCAGGGGCCGGGGCCCCAGTGAGCCCTCACAGTTGGAAAGCCTCTCTGATGAGGCCTTGGGGGAGGTGTGGGCCGGGTGGATCCCAGGAGGATCTAGACTGCAGTAGGCAAAGGGGTCACACAGCACTGAGTGTGAGTACCATGAAGGGGCCAGCATGGGCTGCTGGGGGCTGCAGGGCTAAGCCTGCTGGCCTTATCAGGCAGCTGGGGTGTGCAGGGAGTGATCCAACGGATACTTGGGTAAGATTCCCCTGAGAGGAAACTAGAGAAGGTGCCAGAGCTAGCTGGGAGAGGCTCAGGGCTTGGATGGCAGCAGCCAAGAACCTGGGGCTCTTGACGTCCCAGCAGGAGTGAGTGGTGGTTAGGGGAAGCAGGGGCTAACTTGAGAGGGATGGGAGCACCCGGGGTGGCCAGCCTGCGGTCTGCCTAGGCCTGCATGACTTTCTCTAAACCTGTCCGCAGTGGGGTGGTTGTCTGACCTGGCTGAACTTCAGCATTCTCTTGAAACTTCTGCAATTGTGCTAGCATTCCTGGGAGGACGCCCCCTCGCTCACACCTGCACCATGTTCTGACCTAGATCCACAGCACACTTGGCAGAGCTCCTGCTGCCTCCTGCTTTCTGGTGTGTGTCAGCTTCTAGGCAAATATCCAGTCCATGTCACCTTGAGCCGAAATCGGGCGCTTTTATCTGAATGAAGGCAGGTGACAAAACGTTCTGTAAAAAGAGCAGCTGAGATTTCAGACTCCGGCTCCCTCTGGCTGTCAGGCAAGGCTCCTCCACACCCCCTGCAGGCGGGGTGACGGAAGTGGGTCTGCGGATGCAGGGACCCACGCCTGCACAGCTTCAGTTCAGGACGCTGGTCAGCAGGTCCAGGACGCATGACCTGTGCCTGTGAAGAGTCAGTCCGTCAGTTGGAAGGAGAAAAGATACATCCTGACATAGCAGGGTGCCACTGCCTTGTCATTTTGGGAGAGTCCTGTGTTTCAGCTCAAGCCCTGCCACTTACTGAGCTGGTGGCCTTAAGCAAGGCACCTGGCTTCGCTGAGCCTCAGTCTCCTCCTTTGCTTAAAGTTGGCCCCCAAGATACACAGCCCTGTCCATAGAAGGTCCCTGTGATCAGGCTTTCCTTTGCTTGAAGTTGGCCCTCAAGATGCATAAACCCGGTCCATAGAAGATCCCTGCGATCAGGCTTTTGAGGGTGTGTGGGCGCTGAGCACCTGGCAGAGCATGTTCTGTTCTAGCCCCTGCCCCGTGGATGCTGGGAGCATGCAGCCCCTCCCTAGCGCCCTGGATCCTGAGCCCCAGGGCCTTCTGGGTACTCTGAGGTTTGGGGACTTGCCCTGGGCCGGCCCTGGCCAGCACGTGCCCCGCTGGTCACAGGCTGCCCTATCCAGCTTGGCAGTGCCACATGCTTCCTGCTGTGTGGTCTCCTTTGGGCTCTGTGGGAGCTGTGCTCTGGGTTCTGTGCTGCTGGTGGGGAGGAGTCCAGTTTGGTGACATTTCTTGTCAGGCCGTTTGCTCTGAAGGACAGGCATCTTTCTGGGAAGAAGTCAGTTGGCGGATCTTGGTGTACGCTTACCTACGACCTAACCCAATAACAGGGCCAATCCTTTTGTGAGATAAGACCCAGTTGGAGAGGCGGGCTGGGACCCACCTCTCTCCCTGCTCACCTGCCAGGTGCCTTCAGGCATGTTTCTCAGGATGGGTCCACCAGGTGAGGATGCCCACACCATACCACACTGCTGAGGTTATTACTGGGCAGGGACCACGGTGGACACTTGCCAGCCTGGTTGTGGCCAGAGTGAGGCGGGGCCGGCAGGCACAGGGCTCCTGTCAGGGTAGGTTGGAGTCTGGTGGCTGGGGCCACGGCTGGATGGGGCAGAGCAGGCCCTGCCAGCCAGGTTCTGAGCACAGCTCCTGAGTGTTCGGATTCTGAAAGTACAGATTGTACCAGGAAGGCTCTACGTTGTTTTTCTGGGTAATAGAAGATCCCATTGTTCCAAAGGTAAGCACCTGGGCCTGTTAGAAGCCATGTGCTCAACTTTCAGGAGGATGAGGATCTGAAGGGACTGATTCATTCTCTCCAGAGGAACAACTTGGTGCTGTTGGTGATGAACCTGAGCATCAGGCAGCTGCACGGGTCCTCGTCCCAGAGATGTTCCTCAGTGGAAGATGCAGGCAGTGCTTATCTGGCCTGGGGCCTCCCTGAGGGGCTAGTGCAGCCTGGCTGTGGCCACATCAGTTTCTGTCTCAAAAGTTAAAAGTGGGCTGGTTTCATGCAGCTGCCTCTGTCAGACCCAGCAAGGTGGAGGATTTTCCTGAGACAGCACATTCTGGAATCTGTGCACATCCTAAGCGCTCAAGGTGGTTCATGCCATGCTGAGGGCAGCTGTCCCCCAAGCCCAGCTGCTCCTCAAGTGCGAAGGAAGACTGAGGCCTGGCTCTCATGGCACCTCCTTGATGCCCACCTTAGGACACATATGTAACGCTTGCTCTGTCCTCACTGGGCCTGCCCGTTTGAGGGGTGACCCTGCCCTCTGGGGTGGTTGGCTTGTCCAGATGTTCCCAGAAGCCTCTGGAGCCCTCAATGGGTTTTTATGGGGAATGCCAGCCCATATGGGCATTGGCTCAGAAGCAGTTACTCCTTTCTCGGGGTCTCCTGGGGGGTAGCGGGGTCTGAGCAGCAGGGTGTATACACACGGGGCCTTCTTCGTGTTCCTGAGTGATTAGGATTTACCCACTGTGTGATGGTGGAAGCATCGGAGGTGTCAGCATGGCCTGTAGCTGACGGTGGAGGCCAGCATCTTGGAAGGCTTTGGTGGGCTGCAGAGGCGCATGTGGGTGAGGTGGCAGGCAGGACCCAATGCCCACTTTTGTGGCTGGCAAGGTCACATCCCTGAGGTCCAGATGTGGCAGCTCCCAGGTTGCAGGTTCAAACTGGGAAGGGGACATAAGAGCACCCTTGCAGTCAGTACTGGCTGGGGACCACGGGTCATGCCTTGAAGGGTGCCAGATTCTCTTGGCAGCCTCTTTTATTTTTCTGTGATCTGTGCCCATCTTCTGGGACAGGGGTTTGGGTGCTTTGCAGAGGGCGCAGTGAGCAGACAATGAGATGAGGCAGTAAGAGCCTAGTCTGGTGCCGAGCTGTGAATCATCCAGGCGGCTGACGTGACACAGGGGCCGCGTGAAAGGGCGTGGTTTCTGCTTCAGAGACAGGCTCCCTTCTCAGAACTGCCTGGGTCTCTGAGGGCCTCAGGGGCAGCCTTGGTGAGTGTGGCCAACCACCAGAGGAGGAAGGATGGTCCTCCTGGGTCCTGAGTGTGTGCCTTGGGAGCTTGGCAAGCCACCATCTCCTTCTGACCTAGGTCGCATCCACAGTGGACACTCCCAGGACCGCACCCCCGCTCTGGGTCACAGAGTACATCTTGGGTGGGTCTGTTGTACATAGACTGTTAGAAATGGGGCTGAGTGGCCTGAGGACGAGGTGCTCAGCAGCCTGTCTTTTCCTGCCCCTGTTGAGCCAGTGCCTGACACTGACCGCCCCTGGGGCCCTGAGCTAAGCTTCACACAGAAGCCCCTCCCCAGATTCCTTCCCAGGTTGCAGGGCTCCCACCCGAGGTGTAGCTCCCTTTGCAGGATAGCCTGGGAGTGCTTGTGCTGTGGGGCTTGTTGCTTCCTGCCAAGGTCAGCAGGGGGTGGCTGTGCTCTCAGAGAGAAACAGTGGCTGAGGGGCTTCGCGATGCATCCAGGAGAGTGCCTTACTGTTTTCATCCCTGTAGCTTTCTTTTTTTTTTTTTTTTTTTGAAACAGAGTCTCGCTCTGTCTGTCGCCCAGGCTGGAGTGCAGTGGTGCGATCTTGGCTCACTGCCACCTCTGCCTCCCGGGTTCAAGCAATTCTCCTGCCTCAGCCTCCCAAATAGCTGGGACTAGAGGTGTGTGCTACCATGCCCGGCTAATTTTTTGTATTTTTAGTAGAGATTGGATTTCACCTTGTTAACCAGGATGGCCTCCATCTCCTGACCTTGTGATCCGCTCGCCTCGGCTCTCAAAGTGCTGGGATTACAGGCGTGAGCCACCGTGCCCGGCCCATCCTCGTAGCTTTCCCAGTGACTGTGAATGTGGCATGAATTTGGGCAAGGGATACCCTCTGCCTCCAACCACCAGGCCTCATGGGGCACCCTGGGCTGGGCCTGAATCTCGCCTCTAAGATGAGCCTTAGAGTTGGGGGCCAGTCCTGGTCTCCCTGGTCTCCCTGGTCTCCCCTGGTCTCCCCTGGTCTCCCTGGTCTCCCCTGGTCTCCCCTGGTCTCCCCTGGTCTCCCTGGTCTCCCCTGGTCTCCCCTGGTCTCCCCTGGTCTCCCTGGTCTCCCTGGTCTCCCTGGTCTCCCTGGTCTCCCCTGGTCTCCCTGGTCTCCCTGGTCTCCCCTGGTCTCCCCTGGTCTCCCCTGGTCTCCCTGGTCTCCCTGGTCTCCCCTGGTCTCCCTGGTCTCCCTGGTCTCCCTGGTCTCCCCTGGTCTCCCTGGTCTCCCTGGTCTCCCTGGTCTCCCCTGGTCTCCCCTGGTCTCCCTGGTCTCCCTGGTCTCCCCTGGTCTCCCTGGTCTCCCTGGTCTCCCCTGGTCTCCCCTGGTCTCCCTGGTCTCCCTGGTCTCCCTGGTCTCCCCTGGTCTCCCTGGTCTCCCTGGTCTCCCCTGGTCTCCCCTGGTCTCCCCTGGTCTCCCTGGTCTCCCTGGTCTCCCTGGCCCTGGGAGGAGATGGGCCCCCATAGTGGAGTGTTAGCTGTCTTCAGAGGAGAAGTGAGGGCAGCTGGAAAGCTTGGGTGCGCTGGGGCTCGGCAGAAGGGGCCGGTCTGCTCTGTGGTGAGGCTGAGGACGGGTGGCCTTGGGAGTGTGGCAGAGAGGAGGCGCTCTAACAGCAGTTGAGCTTGGAAGGTGCAAAAGTGAGGTGGCCCTAGATACTGACAGGTCGAGGGCACACACGTGGCCTTGTCTGCAGGGGAGTTGAGATGGAGGCCTGGAGGGGCCTCCTGGGGACAGGAGAGCCCATGGGCCACCTCTGCTGGGCTCCAAATAGTCCCATGGAGGTGAATGGGGTTTGGGACCTCCTAGCTGCCCGAGCAGGAAGCACAGTGGCAGGGCATAGCTGCATTCTCAGGGATCCAACCCCCACAGAGGCCTGGCCTGGGCTCTGATGAGAGGATGGCCCATGTCAGGCCCTAGAGCATTCTCATTCACCTCAGAAACGTCAGGAACCCAGGGCCAAGAGAGGCCCATGCTGTGCCCTGGAGGACCCTGGTGACCTAGGTCAGTCCCTTAGCTTCTTCCATTGTCAGATGTGATCAGATCATGGTCACTGTTGTCTGGGGGAAAGCAGTTGTTATCTGGCACCGCAGACCATGGGCAGAGGGCAGGTTTGGTGAGAGGGCAGCTTCTCGGAGGCCTTCCATTTGAAATGGAATAGGTCCAGTACCTGTTGTTGGTGAGTTTTAGTGAATGATTAAAAAGAAAAACAAAACCCCACCAAACTCTTGCACTCCTCTTGAGGAGCACAGGTGGAGGCAAAAGAGCATTGATTGTGAAGCCTCATGTGCTTCCTTGCCTGTTTTGTTTTTTGTTTTGTTTTGTTTTGTTCTAAAGACAGTATCTCTCTCTGTCACCCCTGCTGGAGTGCAGTGGTGGAACCATGGCTCACTGCAGCCTCGATCGCCTGGGCTTAGGTGATCCTTCTGCCTCAGCACCTGAGTAGCTGGCACTGCAGGTGCACATTACCACACCTGGCTAATTTTTAAAATTTTTTTTTTTCTTTCTTGAGACTGAGTCTCACTCTGTTGCCCAGGCTGGAGTGCAGTGGTGTGATCTTGGCTCACTGCAACCTCCCCCTCCCAGATTCAAGCGATTTTCTTGCCTCAGCCTCCCAGGTAGCTGGAATTTCAGGCACCTGCCACCACATCTGGCCAAATTTTGTATTTTTAGTAGAGACGGGGGTTTCACCACGTTGTCCAGGCTGGTCTCGAACTCTTGACTTCCAGTGATCCACCCACCTCGGCCTCCCAAAGTGCTGGGATTGCAGGCGTGAGCCACCACAGTGTCTGGCTGCCAAAGGGGATTCTGTGCCTGTTACACTGGCACTTGCAGGTTTGCTCTGTTTCAGACACTGCAGAGTGCGCTAGAGGGGACAGAGGGGCCTGACACTGTGGTCCAGGTGTCCGTGGAGTGTGCTTGTGCAGCAGGTGCCCACATATGACAGCCTCTTTTCCTGTTTGAAGAAAGGCAGATGCAAAAGGTGGAATAATAAGGGGAAAGGCAAAGTTAAGGTTTTGGCAGGAGGGCTTGTGCCAGGCATGGGTTGCATGGTTCTGAGATGCACTCTCCTGGAAGCAGGCCTGGGCTGTGCCTGGAGATTGACCCATGGAGGTGCAGGCAGGGTGGGCAGGGCAGGCAGGGCGCTTGTCCCTCCCTTGGAGGGAGACTTCTGTCTGTCTGATGAAGCAGGGCTCAGGGACATAGAAGCACTGTAACTTGAAGAATAGTGTAGTAAATGTTTGTCATATCCTGCTACCCTGGGATCATGTGAGTTTGGATAAGTTGTGAAATCCTCATAGGGACCCCAGGGCTCAGTTTTCCTGTGAGGTTGGGATGAGGTCTGCTGTGACCTCGGGCAGTCCTGTCCTCTCTCAGTACCTCATTTTCCTCAGTTGTAACAACTGGAACCCGATCCGATGCAGTTAGGATGGGAGTGGGTTAGTGATGGAGGCTGGCCGTCTGTGGTACCACGAGTCCTTGTGTGTGATTTGGCTGTGATTTCTATGGACAGGGAGTCCAAGCAGCTCCCCCACCCCCAGCTATGACGCAGGAATGGACAGACATCTGAGGGGCTTCCCATGCGACACAGGCCGCTTTCTGCTCACCTGCTGAGTGCCTTCTGGAAGAAAGGCCTGGATAGTGTCCAAAAATCCTGCACTGCAACTGCCAGGTGGGTGGTGGCATCCAGGGACTATCCAGGGAGCATCTGTCGTCATGACCCAGGGTGCATGCAGACAAAGGAATCTGAGAGACCGTTCACTGGGGGCTGTGGCGGCCATGGATGTATGCAGGAGTTACCCGGAGCTGCTAGTTTGGGAGGGGAGAGGGGAGTTGGTAAAGAATGGCAGTTTGGAGGATTTTCCTAAAATAGAGCTATTTAAAAAAAGATGGGAGTGTGATGGCTCACGCTTACAATCCCAGCACTTTGAGAAGTTGAGGTGAGAGGATTGCTTGAGCCCAGGAGTTTGAGACCAGCCTGGGCAACACAGGGAGACCCCCATCTCTACAAAAGAGTTAAAAAAACAATGTAGCTGGTCATGGTGGCACACGCCTGTAGTCCCAGCTACTTGGGGATAAGCTGGGAGGATTCTTGAGCCCAAGGGGACTGTGGCTGCAGTGAGCTGTGATAGTGCCACTGCCCATTGCCTGGGCAACAGAGTGAGGCCCTGTCTCAATACAACAGCAACAACAACAGCAACAACAACCAAAAAGATGGGAGGAACTAAGACACAAAATTAAGACCAACCCATAAAAGAAAAAAATTGAAAAATTCCACTTCATCAAAAATAAGAACTTCTGTATTTTGAGAGATACTGTTAAGAGAATGGAAAGACAATCCAGGCACGGTGGCTCAAGCTTGTAATCCCAGCACTTTGGGAGGCCGAAATCACTTGAGGTCAGGAGTTTGAGATCAGCCTGGCCAACATGGTGAAAACCCGTCTCGACTAAAAATACAAAAAAATTAGCTGGGTGTGGTAGCATGCGCATGTAGTCCCAGCTATTTGGGAGGCAGAGGCAGAGGCAGGAAAATCGCTTCAGCCCAGGAGGCGGAGGTTGCAGTGAGCTGAGATGACACCACTGCACTTCAGCCTAGGTGACAGAGCGAGACTCTGTCTCAAAAAAAAAAAAAGAATGAAAAGACAAGCCATGGACTAGGAGAAAAATGTAAAATTTATCTGATAAAGCTCTTGTATATAAAAAACCCTCAAAACTTAGTAAGAAAATGACCCAATTTTTAAAAATGGGATAAAGATTTGGACAGCTTCACCACTGAAGCTAGAAGAATGGTGCATTAGCCTGTAAAAAGATGCTCAACATGCTTAATCAGCAGGGAAACCCAAACATGAACCTCCACGAGCTGCACTGCACCACACACCTACCAGAATGGCTGACATTTTAAAGAAGCTGACAGCACTAAATGTTGACGTGGATGGGGAGCAACAGGAACTCTCATTCACTGCCAGCGGCAGTACAAAATGGTACAGCCACTTTGGGAGCCAGCCTGGCAGTTTCATATTAAATTAAATGTATACCTACTCTGTAACCCAGCAGTCAGGCTCCTGGGTGTTCACCAAGTGAAATGAAAACACGTCCACAGAAAAACCTGTCCATGAGTATTTATAGCTGCTTGATTCATTAATTCTCCAGACTGGAAACAACCTGCGTCCTTCATCCAGCAAATGGATGCACAGGAAGGTGGCGTATTTATACAGTGGGGCAACACACAGGATGGATCTCAAAGGCGTCATGCTGAGTAGGTGGTTGGCTGAATCATGGCCACAGCAGATTCCAGGAACCTGTGAGTGTAACCTTCTGTGGAAAAAGGGACTTTGCAGATGAGATTAAGTTAAGGATCTTGAGATGGGGAGGTTACCCTGCATTATCTGGGTGGTCCCTGTTTGTCATCACAAGTGTCCTGGTAAGAGAGGGACAGATTTGATGCAGACAGAAGAGGACTTGAAGGCTGCATGACCCCAGTGGGCAGAGATTAGGGTGATATAGCCACAAGCCAGGGAGTGCCTGAGCCTGCAGCAGGTGAAGAGGCCAGGAAAAGTCCACCCCTAGAGCCGCCAAAAGGAGGAAGCCTGCTGACACTTGGATTTCAGACTTCTGGCCCCCAGTCTGTGAGAGAACCAATTTCTGTTGTTTTAAGCCACAAGTTTGTGCTCATTTGTTGCAAGGACCACGGGAAACTCATCTTGTGTGATTCCATTGATAAGACTTTCTGGAAAGGCAAAACCATATGGACAAAAAAACAGATCCAAGATTGCTGAGGGTGCGGGGAGGGTCAGGCTCCAAGTGGGGACATGGGAAACTGGGCAGAAAGGAAGGTGGCCTGCTCAGCGTGCTCTCCCGGGAAAAGCAAGCAAAGTGCGTGGAGCGTGTGGAGGCCATGGTTTTGGGCAATCTGCATATTTTTGTCTACAAGATTTCTGAAAAACCCTTTCCCATAAGCTTTCTATGCACCTTTGTAAATGTAGATAGAAATATCTGCTGTGGGCTGGGTGCGGTGGCTCACACCTGTAATCCTGGCACTTTGGGAGGCTGAGTCTGTCGAGTTGCTTGAACCTAGGAGTTCAAGTCCAGCCTGGGCAACATAGCAAAACCCTATCTCTACAGAAAATAGAAAAATTAGCCAGGTGTGTTGGTGTGCACCTATGGTCCCAGCTACTCGGGAGCTGAGGCAGGAGGATCACTTGAGCCTAGGTGGCTACAGTGAGCCGTGTTCACACCACTACACTCTAGCCTGGGTGACAGAGTGAGAGCCTATCTCCAAAAAGAAAGAAAGAAAAAAAAAAATACTTGCTATGCCGGCCACTGAATTACACTTGGCTTGTAGCCAGTTGGAGTCCCTTTCCTGCTCTTACAGGCCCACCCGGCCTGCTGAACACACCACCTGTCCTCCCAGGCTGGCAGAGGAGCTGCCGTGGGTCTTGCCCCCTGCTCTGCCCTGACCGTGGCCACCTGGCTCCCTAGGCTGGAACCAGTGAGGTCCACAGTGTGTCTGTCCAAGTTCCCTAGCTCGTCCCTGAGCCAACCAAGCCCACTGGGCAGATCTTCCTTTGTTTTGTAGTTCATGGAGACAGCCCCACTCAGTCACTGTCTAAACTCTCCGTGGCCTCAGTGTCCTGCTCTAGTCCTGCCAGGAAGTCTCTTGAATAGCGTTTCCCAATCATTTGTGCTTTACTGGAAAGGGGGGCCTGTTGTGGGGAGGTCACCGTCCAGGGCTCTTCCCGGGACTTCACCTTCCCTCTGCTGGACCACACGCTGTGGCTTGGCAGGGTGACCCAGCTCTGTAAGATCAGGACGTGTGTGCTGACACTGGTGCTTGGGAGAGTCAGCAAGATGGACTTCTGAAGAAGGAACAGATGCCTTCCTTTCTGTCATTTCCTGCATCGGGGGTGGGGTGGCAGGCCTTGCCCAGTTAGACAGCAGGGAGAACGTGCTGCCTGGGGAGAGTGGGCACTTCTGCTGAGTGGGTGCTTTTGGAAGGTGGTGGGAAGGATCGTGTGTCTTTGGGGCAGCCTTGACACCTGCTGCCTTGGGCCTCATTGTCCCCAGGCTGGTAGCAGGTGTCCTGGGACCTGGCCAGATTGGGCCCCGTCCATCTGTCTGTGTGTCTCATCTCTTCACTGTGCCCTCTCCCTAGTTTTTATCTTTGCTGGAGAGTTTTTAAAACAATCCTAGATATTTTTTTTTTTTTTGAGATGAAGTCTCACTCTGTCGCCCAGGCTGGAGTGCAGTGGCATGATCTCAGCTCGCTGCAACCTCCGCCTCCCGGGTTCAAGCAGTTCTCCTGCCTCAGGCTCCCGAGTAGCTAGGATTATAGGCGTATGCCACCACGCCTGGCTAATTTTTGTATTTTTAGTAGAGATGGAGTTTCACCATGTTGGTCAGGCTGGTCTTGAACTCCTGACCTCAAGCAGTCCACCTGCCCCAGCCTCCCAAAATGCTGTGATTATAGGCATGAGCTACCGTGCCTGGCCAACAATCATAGATATCTTCTTATTCACCCGTAACTTTTCCATTTATATTTTATATTTGTTGAAGAGAGCAGGTCTTTTTTCTCATAGATTTTTCTGCTTTCTGCTCTGATGGTCGCTTCCCGTGGCAGGGTCAGCCCAGGGCTTCTCGGCCCCTGCACTGCTTGACATTTGGGGCAGGAGGTTCTGTGTTGCCTGCAGTGTGCTGAGCAGCATCCCTGGCCTCCCCCGAGCCAGATGGTGGGGACTGTCCCCGCCCCCAGTGGTGAGGACCAGAAATGGCTCCAGACGTTGCCTCGTGCCCTGGGGAAGATTCACCCACCACACTTCCTGTAAACTGGTCACTCGGCCTGGAGGTGGATTTCGTAAGCCACTTCCTGTTGCTTCATCCCCAGAAGTGCTCTTTGCCGGAGGGGAGAGGATCAGGGGATTCTGGCCCTGGAGAGGTTCCTCCTCACGCTTTCCTCTGTCTCAGCATTGAGGGCTCTCGCTGCCTCCCAGGCCCTGCACCCTCGACCCTTCTCCCAAAGGCATTGCTGTCTTTACGGGAGTGTCCTCATTGAGGGGGAGCTGCCTGCAGGAGTCTCCCAGTCTGTATTCAGCAGCCACAGTGGGTGCCCAGGCCAAGTGACCGCAGGGCGCAGGCATCACTGCCCTGCTGTGTTGAGGTCTGTTCTCCGAGTCAGGGTCTGAAGTCCAGTTGGGTCTGGGGAGCACCAGCCTCAGCACAGCTCAGTGCCTGCCTGCCCAGCCTTGAAGACCCAGCTGACCTGCTGACTGTGTCAGGCCAGCTGTGGTGGCCCTACCAGGCTCCCCAACTCCCACCTGGGGCCCTGGCCTGAACTACAGCAGCAGGGGTGACTTTGTATCTCAGGAGCTACCAGTTCCATACCTCATACTGGGTAATGAAAGATGGATTTCTGCCACTCGAGGGCCTGGGAGGACTTGTCAGCCAGTGTGGGGTCAAGGGAAGGTTGTCACCTCTGACCCTGCAGTGGGGGTGACGACCCCTCAGAGGGTCTACAGAGACTGGGCAGGCGGTGGCCTGAGGCATGGCTCTCTCCTGCCGGGTGTTCTTGGGTATGAGATGGGCAGCACCCTGCAGGTGTCATGTGCTACTGAGTTACCCCGTTACTTAATTAATGTGGCCTGAGGCCAACCCCAAAGCTTCTAAGGCAGCAGGGAAACCACCTGTGCCACGGTCTGTTCCCGACCCTCTGTCCTGCTGCATAGATGAGGTAACGAGGCACTTAGCCCCCCTGACAAGAGTTCAGCCTTGACACCAGGAATGTTGGCTCTGGAGGGAGCAGCCAGAAGAGGGTGCGGCGGGCCACGCGCTGTCAGGCGTCCCCACCAGACCAGGCTGGTGAGCACAGAGGGTGACAGCTGGTCCCACCGTGAAGGGACCTAGCTGGCTCTGCCTGTCTGCAGCCGACACTCACCTCCTGGGTCCTTGATTGGCTTGTCAGGGTACTGCACCCCAGCTGCTTTCTGTGTTTTTACTCATCCCCCCCACCCCGTCCTTGTGTTTTCATCACCATCTATTTAGCACCCAACATTCAAAACCCCAGCCTCACTACTGTAATTTATGCCTTGAATGATCTTTTGCAGAAACATCATGAGAAAAAAGCCTTTTCTATTCATGCATGCTCACTGTGCCCCCGTCATCCTCTGCAAATCCACAGGTCCATCTAGGGTCACTCTCCCTCCTTCTGAAGAACTTCTAGAACCTTCCTCACAGTGCAGGCCAGCTGCTGACAGAAGATTCTCTCAGCGTTTGAGCGAATCTTTATTTCCCTTTCTCTTTTCACTGGGCATGGAATTGTGGTCTGGCAGTGTTTCTCCCTTAGCACTTTGAAGATGCCCTCCCAGTCTTGGGGCTGGCTCCTGATGTGCAGTGTCGGCCTCGGCACTTGGGGCGACTATTGTGGCTGTGCTGATTTGCTCATGATGCGCCACGACCTGGTAGTTTTCCTGCTAGGGGCTGACGAGGCTTCTTGGGTCTGTGGATTTATAGCATTTGTTACATTTGGGAATCCCTGGCCACTCTTTTCTCAGATCCCCCGCCCGCCCTCAGGACTCCAGTTACTTGCACGTGGGATCCCCTGCTGTCGTCCACAGGTCACCGAGGTGGTGTTCGTTTCCTGTAGGCTTCTTTCTGTGGGATTCATCTAGGTGGCTCCTGTGGCTTTGTCTTCAAGTTCTCTGCCCTTTTCTTCTGTGGTGCCTGCTGCGACTTCCACCTAGTGGCCGTTTCATTCCGATCCTCCGTGTCTCAGCTCCAGAAGCCCCTCGTGGCTCTCTCACAATACCTGTATGTCTTCCTCTTCAGCTGTTTTCCTTTAGGCGTGGAGCATTCCAAGTTCACAGTAGCCGTCCCAAAGCCCCTGTCTGTTCAGTCAGCATCTCTGTGCTTCCCACGTCTTTGTGCTGACTCATTTTCCCCCTGGCTTAGGGGTCTCGTTTTCCTGCTGCTTCACGTGTCTGTAGGGTTCTGCTTGTAGATGCCACGTGGCGTTCTTATGAGGTGGGTCCCTGCCCGATGGTCCGCACAGGGCCGGCCATGATTTAGACAGGAGTTAGCCTTAGTGCCCATATCTGTTAATGGCTGGATGCGTCCTGTGTCTGTCACCCTCATGCGTGTGTGATGTTAGGAGTGAATTGCTCTGTTGTTAACAAGGGCCTGGTCTCCTGCTGGAGGGTGGGGATACAGTGTGAGCCAGAGTGGCTGGGAGCCTGGCCACGGTGATGGCCACCTCTCATGGGGACAGGCACTTGAGGTTATAGAGAAAGGCTGGCTCTGGCCCCTCAGCCCTTCTCCTCTGAGGCATGAAGTCTTGTTCTCCATACCCTTGGGGGATAAGCAACTTGGCAAGAAAGGAGTCTTGCAGGTAACCCGCCTGACAGTCAGCTACCAGAACCTGGTTAAATGCCTCACTGGATGGCATGGCCCACAGGGAACGTAGAGCCACGGGGTGGGTGGGAGGGCCAGTGTGTTCAAGGCCTGTCACCCTCAGCCTTGCACAGCTGGGGCTGCCCAGGCACAGTTCCTTGGGGGGTTGTACACCCTAACTGGTTCCTGTCCCTTGTCACCCTAACTGGCCTCAGCATCATCACTGTTTTCTGAGCCCTCATCCCTGGCTCACAGCTGCACATGCAGAGGCCTCGCATGGACAGTAGACAGGGTGCTTGTGTTAGCCCCGGGCCGACCTCTCTGCAGAGATTTGCACCGCGAGAGACGGGCCCCACCTGCTCTCTGCAGCCGCTGCACTGCGTCCCTGCTCCACTCCCCTGCTGCTCCCTCCTCCAGAACACCCTTCCCACCTGGCCTTGGTCACGTGCTCCCTGGGCCTGTGAGGACTGGTGCCATGAGTTTTTGGGGGCTCCCTGAGTGGGGTGGGCCGGACCATTCTGTCTTGGTGCTTCCTTTGCTCCGTATGGTTCTTGTGTCTTACGCCAGTTCCTTTTCACTCGTGCATTGAAAATGGTTAAAGGACAGGACTCTCCTCCGCCTGTTCCAGAACTCGCCGTGTGTGTGTCAGAGAATGTTGCTCCTGTGCCCTGAGTCAACAAAGACGACCCCTGTGAGCTCAAGGGCAGTTGGGAAGGTGTAGCGAACATCCTGTAAAACGTCCCATCTTGTGAGTTTTGACCCTCTACCTTCGCCCGGCTGCAGCCACTCCCCACTCCCACCTCCAGCCCTGGACACCTGCTGGTCGGCTTTTTGTCTCTTTGGTTTTGCCTTTCCTGGGGATTTATAGAAATGGAGTCATACAGCATGTGGCATGACGTGCAGCCTTCTTTCACTTGGCATGGTCCTCCGTATTCCATCGTTTGATTCTCTCTCCACCAGTTGAAGGACATTTGGGCTACTGCCGCTTTTTGGATACTCTAAATAATTCTGCTATAAATGTTCAGGTGTAAGTTTTTGTACGGAAGTGTGTTTTTGTGGGTGTATACCCGGGAGTGGAATTGCTGGGTGTGTTTAACCCTTTGTTTAACCTTTTAGAAAACTGCCAGGTGGCTTCCACAGTGGCTGAGCCTTGTCCATTCCCACCCACGATGGCAGAGGTTCTGGGTCCTCGCCAACACTTGCTCTTGTCAGCCTCTTTTAGATTAGCTGCTCTGATGGGTACAGAGCTATCTCAGTGTGGTTATGTTTTTTTTATTTTTTTAAATATTTTTATGGCTATCAATCTAGGTCACTATGGTTACAGTTTGCATTTCCTTGATGAGTAATGGCATCCGGTGTCTTTTCACACCTTTATTGGTCCCTGCAGGTCTCTTTTTCATGTCTGTGTTTAACCAAATTCTTTTTTGTTGCTGTTGTTGAGACAGGATCTCACTCTGTTGCCCAGGCTGGAGTGCAGTGGTGCAATCTCAGCTCACTGCAACCTCCACTTCCTGGGTTGAAGTGATTCTCCTGCCTCAGCCTCCGGAGTAGTTGGGATTACAGGCGCCCACTGCCACGCCCAGCTAATTTTTGTATTTTTAGTAGAGACGGGGGTTTCACCATGTTGGCCAGACTGGTCTCGAACTCCTGACGTCAAGTGATCCGCCCACCTCGGCCTCCCAAAGTGCTGGGATTACAGGCGTGAACCACCGCACCTGGCCTGTTTAACCAAATTCGAAGCAAAGGTCACTCAGGTGCTGCTTCCCCAAGGTCCCAGCCAGGCCGAGGTCCCCTGTTCTCTGCAGTAGCAGCACAGGCTGGTGGTTGAGTCGTGTTTTGGGGTACAGGGCCAGCCCTTCCCGAGTTGCTCTAGACGAGCCCCCCTTGTCACAGCAGCACAGTGGCCCTTGTGACTGCAGCAGCTGTTTCCTGGTCTTGGAGCAGGACAAGGGAGTGGGCCGTGGATGTGTTGCACCATGGACAGTGGTGGCTTGCACAGTGAATTGTGCTTGCTGTGGAGTGGGCCTGTGTACTTGTTGAGGGGTGGCGTGCTTGAGAAGCATGGGGCAGTTTCTGGGGCATCATGGCCTGGGTGATGTTAGCGTGCAGGGGCACCATCCCTCTGTTCTCCCCTAAACAGCAGAAGCCTTGGGGAGTCTTGGCAAAATCCTTGGAGAGTCTTGGCAAAGAAGGGGGCTCCTGTAGACCAAAGTGAGGCACTCGGTGCCTCCCACTCTGGGCACTATGCATGTCATATGTATACGGCTGCGTGGTCTAAGCTGGCCAAGCAGACCTATGGCTCAGGGCACACATGGAGCAGGTGCTGAGAGGCCAGCCATCTCTTATGTCCCAGGCGGCTTCCACTGCTCCTAGCAGCTCCTGTCGTACCCAGCTGATGGGCACTGGATGCGAGCAGTTGGAGGGCCCTCTGCCACCTCAAGCTGGAGTCCTGGAACAGTGCTGAGTGGCTCCAGAGGGCGGACCCTGGGCTGACCCACGGGGTGGGTGTTGTCTCTGATACTGTCCCAGGTGTAGAGCTGTTCCGTTTACCCTGGGTCTTCCGACAGGCCTCACCAGACTCAAGTAGTGCTTTGCCCTCTGGGGAGAGCTATGGGCAGACCAGGGTGGGAGGGAGTGAAACCTGAGCAGTGGAGACGGAGCCCAGGACGGGGTACTATGAGGACAGGAGCAAGGCCTGGGTGGGAGGGCATCTCAGTGAGCTGGACCTGAATGGGGCAGTGGGGCCAGGTGGTGCAGGGGTGGGTTTAGGGACCGAGAATCATGGTGACCAGCCAGGGCTACGCTGTGGGGTAGCATCTGGGACACTGAGATCTATGCTTAGGGCCCCAGGTTGGGAAGAGGGAAGAAGATGCAGAGGTGCAGTCCTCCTCTGGATCCCAGTTCTTTTTCAGATACTGCCAGAAGGCTGGTCTCTGAATAGCTGAAGCGTCAGTATTTATTTTGAGCTCTTTTGTATATTTTTTCCTTGGAAATTCCACTGCTCCAAGCTCAGTGACCAGCTGCCCAGAAGCCATGTGGCTGCCGCAAGGCCGTGTGGTGGAGCTGTGCAAGCCTCAGGCTCCCACCCCAGGCTCCAAGGTGGCCCCACCGCACCTGCTCTGATAGACAGTGCTCAACCACCTGGTTGTTAAAAGCCAGTGTTTGTGAAACAGGACTTAGCCTGGTTTGTGGTTTCAGGGGGTCATCTGGGGCTGTGAGAGTGGAGGGGGGATGTGAGAGTGGAGGGGGGCTGCTTTTGCCTGTATGGGTCCTTGGGAGAGTCATGATCCAGGGTCAACCCTGACCTGTCTTTGCTTTTTCCTAGCAGGGCTGTGAGCACCTTGAGCCTTGCTCTTCTCTCCCGGTGGATTCACAGGCTGGTGGTGGCTTCCAAGGATGGCACACTCCCCGCCCCTGCGTCCTGGGCCCGCTGCCAGCCTGTTGCCTGTGTCTGGAGGCCCCATTCTTACCTGTCATGTGGCCCCAGCCCTCTGTCCATCTGAGGAACTCCTACTGATCCTTCTAAAACCCTGCTCCGGTGACCTTGCCTATAATTTTCAGAGTGTGTGCATTTCCTTTCCCCTCTCCTGAGAACACCATCTTCACCCTGCTCCTTCTATACCTGGGGAGGGAGTCTTTGGGTTTCCCAGTGTCTTTATTGACGTTCCTCTCACCTTTTTTTTTTTTTTTTTGTAGGATTCTGTTTCACTGAGGCCGTCTATCCGATTTCAAGGAAGCCAAGGGGTGAGTTTTTGTCTTAATCATTCATATTTGGAATCTTGGGACTGGTATAGTCTCAGGTCTGTCCTTGCTCGCTGGGTACAGCAGCAGCTCATGGCAGTGTTTGGGCCCTGTCTGCCACCATGCAAGGCTGGGTTCTAGGCCCCCAGGATAGCCCTTTGGCTGGGGCCACACCAGGACGTGTCTGGTGCCCATCACAGGCTGCCTGGGCAATGGGCGGCTCTTCTCTCCCAGTGGCCCCCTTCATGCAGTGATGTGCACCTGGCTTCCAGTCTGATAGGGCAGGGGCCCCCAACCCCCAGCCCTGGACTGGTTAGGAACTGCCCACACAGCAGGAGGTGAGCTGTGGGTGAGTGAGCACGACCACCTGGGCTCTGCCTCCTGTCAGCTGAGCGTGTTATTAGATTCTTACAGGAGCGTGAACCCTATTGTGAACTGTGCATGCCAGGGATCTAGGTTGCGTGCTCCTTATGAGAATCTAATGCCTGATCTGAGGTGGATCAGTTTCAGCCTGAAACCATCCTCCCCTATGGCTTCCCATCCCCCTTCCAGCATCCATAGAAAAATTGTCTTCTGGCCGGGTGTGGTGGCTCGCACCTATAATCCCAGGACTTTGGGAGGCCGAGGCGGGCAGATCACCTGAGAGATCTGGAGTTTGAGACCAGCCTGACCAACGTAGAGAAACCCATCTCTACTAAAAATACAAAATTAGCTTGGCGTGGTGGCACATGCCTATAATCTTAGCTACTCAGGAGGCTGAGGCAGAATTGCTTGAACCTGGGAGGTGGAGGTTGCAGTGAGCCGAGATCGCGCCATTGCACTACTGCCTGGGCAACAAGAGCGAAACTGTCTCAAAAAAAAAAAAAAGAAAAAGAAAAATTGTCTTCCACGAAACGAGTCCCTAGTGCCAAAAAGGTAGGGGACTGCTGCATTAGGGCACACAAGGACCATGGACATTTGTCTGGATTTTGGTTGGGAGAGAGGTTCATAGAAACTCATCACCCTCATTTTTTGAAATATGTTTTCTTCTAAATGACCATCTTATAGAAAAATCAGGTGAGTGAGAGAAAGGGTGAGTGGTCTACCTTCCTTGACCCCCTGTTTTAGGACTCTTCATCTCCCCCAACCCACCCAATATGCCTTAGAATGGTTTGATTTTTCTTCTAGCCTTTATCGCAGGTTCCCCTGCATCTAGGCTGGAGTGTAGTGGTGCAATCTCGGCTCACTGCAACTTCGGCCTCCTGGATTCAAGTAATTCTCCTGCCTCAGCCTCCCAAATAGCTGAGATTACAGACGCCTGCCACCATGCCTGGCTAAGTTTTGTACTTTTAGTAGAGATAGGGTTTCACCATGTTGGCCAGGCTGGTCTCAAACTCCTGACCTCAGGTGATCCACCTGCTGCAGCCTCCCAAAGTGCTGGGATTACGGGTGAGCCACCACGCCTGGCCTTGTTTTGTTTTTTAAGAAATGAGTCTCTCTGTTGCCGAGGCTGGAGTGCAGTGGCACAATCATAGCTTACTTCAGCTTTGAACTCATGGGCTCAAGGGATCCTCCCACCTCAAGTTCTCAAGTAGTTGGGACTACTGGTGTACACCACCATGCCAGGCAAATTTTATTTTTATTTTTCTAAAGATGGAGTCTCATTATGTTGTCCAGGCTGGTCTTGAACTTCTAGGCTCAAATGATCCTCCCACCTTGGCCTCCCAAAGTGCTAGAATTACAGGTGCAAGCCACTGCACCCAACTTTTTTTTTTTTCTTTTAGAGTTACCATGTTGTACCTAAATCAGTTTCTGTCCACAGCCTGAGAGTGCTGCACAGCTGGGTGTGGGGATATGGACATGATGATCCGTGGGCTTCCAGGTGTAGCCCAGGGTTCCGCAGAGACATGGAGCCTCTAGGAGACATATGTCTGTGTGTGCTGATAAAAAGATGCATTGCAAGCAGTGGGCTCAGACGACTGTGGGCTGGGGAGTCTGTAACCCTCAGGGTTGGCTGCAGACTCCCAGTAGGAGCTGATGGAGCAGTCCTCAGGCAGAGTTTCTTCCTCCTCCTGCCAAACCCCAGTTTCCCTCTTAAGGCCTTGGGCTGATTCGATGGGGCCACCCAGACCATCGAGGGTCATCTCCTTTACTTGCCTTCAGTATCTGGGTTGTGGATGGTAACCATGTCCACAGAGTACCTCCAGGGCACCCCTAGATGGGATGTCATGGAATAACGAATCCCCAGGGGCTGCAGCCTAGCCAGTTGACGCAACCCCACACTTCCATCAGCTCCAGTTGGGTCTTGTGGTCACCCTTTGGCCACCTGCTTTTTACCTTCCCCAGGACATTCTCTCAGGGGTCAGAGGTTGGGGGCAGGGGTGGGCTGGCCTGGGCTTGCTGCCAGAGCAGCCCCACAGTGCCCTCTGGTGTTCTACAGCAGTCACTCTGTGCCTTCCACTGCTGCCTGACCACCCATGCCCCTCCACCCAACCTGAGCAGTAGGGGGGCCCCTCATCCCCAACCTCCATCTCAGCAAGCCTGTCAGATGACACACTGCAGCCTGGCCATGGCCGAAGCACACAGTGGTATCCTTGCGTGCAGCATGCCATGTGCCTTGACTTGGAGCCTAAGAACATGTGTAGCAGGGGCCCAAGTCACTGACCCCACTGGGGTGGCTACAGGGCTAACCTCCTAGAGACAGGGTTTTGCCATGTTGGCCAGGCTGGTCTCGAACTCTTGACCTCAGGTGATCCACCCACCTCAGCCTCCCAAAGTGCTGGGATTACAGGCGGGAGCCACCTCGCCTGGCCAGCTGCTTCACTTTAGTGGGCTGTTAGCTTTGGGGCTCTTGGTCCTGGGCCATGCTGCCGGCAACCTGCCACAGAGCCTGCACTGGGCTCATCGTTGTCGGAATGCCCCCTGGAGGGTGTTCCTTCATGGATCCAGTCAGCCAGCATCGCCCAAGCTCCTGCGGTTCACTGTCTGGGTCTTGGGGCTGGAGGGACTACTCTTAGGTTGTCATCAGGTACATGTGCTGATTCGATGTTCAGGGTCCTGTGTGGGATGCAGGGACCCATTCCCCACGGGCCCACTGGACTCGAGCTGGAGATTTTGTGACTTAGGGACCTTGGCCATGTTTCTCCCTCTGTTCATCACCTTCCTTGTCCACCTGGAGGGCATCTGCAGGTTGAACTTGAGGTCAGGAGAATCAGTATCCTTCCTGCAGCACAGAATGAGCTCAGCCCCTCATGCGCCTCTCCTCTTATGTGGGTGCACCGTGGCCAGCATAGGGTCTCGGCCTACGTGCTTCTGGGGTGGGGGTCTGATCTCGCCCAGCCACCTCCCTGCCTGTGCAGCAGGTGCCCTCATGATGGCCAGGTGCACCTCTCGCTTCCCCTGCGCAGGCAGATTCGTCAGAGTCGCTTCATGGCATTTGCTGATTCCCTGAGAAAGCTGGGCCTGCTGTGGTGTGTCCTGCCCCAGAGCAGAGTTCTTGGCGTCATGGCATTTCCCTTGTCCACGCTTGTGTCTAGAGCCTCTGCCCTTTCCCAGACCCAGAATAGGTCTGACCTAGGTCTCAGTGGTCTGGGGATTCCTCCTAGGATTTAACCCTAGAGAGGCCAGTAGACTCCAAAGGGGAAAAGAAACCCACACCTTGCTGGCCCCAGCTGTGAACTCCAGCAAAGTCCGAGGTGATGATTAAAAAAAAAAGAGGGGGGCTGGGTGTGATGGCTCATGCTTGTGATCCCAGTACTTTGGGAGGCCGAGGTGGGCGGATCATCTGAGGTCACCGGAGTTCGAGACTGGCCTGGATAACGTGGTGAAACCCTGTCTCCACTAAAAATACAAAAATTAGGGCTGGGTGCGGGGGCTGTAGCCTGTAATCCTAACACTTTGGGAGGCTGAGGCAGGTGGATCACGTGAGGTCAGGAGTTCAAGACCAGCATGGCCAACATGGTGAAATCCCATCTCTACTAAAAATACAAAAAATTTAGCCAGGTGTGGTGGTGTGCACTTGGAATTCCAGCTACTTGGGAGCCTGAGGCAGGAAAATCGCTTGAACCCGGGAGGAGGTGGAGGTTGCAGTGACCCGAGGTCGTGCCACTGCACACCAGCCTGGGCAACAGAGTGTGACTCCGTCTAAAAAAAAAAGAAAAAGGAAAGGAGCAGTTGGTGTCCAGGGATGTTCCAGGTGTCAAGACTTCTGTGCGCCGAGGGAGGACCTGTATGGCCGTTTCTAGAAGGAGGTTTGGCAGGGCTTGTCTCTACCAAGCAAAGACACAGCAGTGTCTTGGCAGCTAGGAATCAATTCTTTAGGAGTAACCAGTGTAATGTGCTCAAAGACTTAGCCACACGGAGTGCATGTTGCTGTGTTGTTTGTGACACAGACAATTTAGAAACAATCTAAAAATGCCTAAATTGGGAGCCATCCATGTGCTGAGGCTGAGCAGTCAGGGACCCTAGGTGGGCACAGCACATGGCTCTTCTCCGGCTGGCCATGGTGTGCGTGGCTCCTGGAGTGGAAGCAGGTACTTAGAAAGTGCCCTTGGCTTGGGGCTGAGGAGGTAAGGCTCCCACTAGGCCAAAGGGGCTGCCTCCCTCCTAGAGGTTGTATTCAGCCACTGGGTCATGACTCTGTTTACAAAGAACAATATATCTTATTCTGAGAGTTCTGTGGGAAATAAAAATAATGTAGAAAACATTTCTGAGGCCGGGCACGGTGGCTCACACCTGTAATCCCAGCACTTTGGGAGGCCGAGGTGGGCGGATCACGAGGTCAGGAGATCGAGACCATCCTGGCTAACACAGTGAAACCCTGTCTCTACTAAAAATACAAAAAATTAGCCAGGCGTGGTGGCGGGCACCTGTAGTCCCAGCTACTGGGGAGGCTGAGGCAGGAGAATGGCGTGAACCCGGGAGGCAGAGCTTGCAGTGAGCTGAGATCACGCCACTGTACTCCAGCCTGGGTGATGGAGTAAGACTCCGTCTCAAAAAAAGAAAAAAAAAAACCATTTCTGGCCTGGAAACCTCCCAGGCCAGAGAGAACCTGGTCGGTCCGTTATTTGGGCTCCTGTGTGTGTTGTATGGATAGCACCTGGGGCCACCTAGCTCATGTTCTTATTTCTGTTTTTGTTTTAGAGATGCTCTGTCTCCCAGGCTGGAATGCTGTGGTACAATCACGGCTTACTGCAGCCATGACCTCCCAGGCTCAAGCCTCCTGAGTAGCTGGGACTACAAGCGTGCGCCACCATGCCCAGTTAATTTTTTTTTTTTTTTTGTAGAGACAGGGTCTCACTGTGTTGCCCAGGCTGGTCTTGAACTTCTGGGCCCGAGCGATCTGCCTGCCTTGGCCTTCCAAAATGTTGGGATTACAGGCATGAACCCCTGTACCCCCATCCTTTTTTTTTTTTAACTGCCCAGAATAGCGAGTGTTTTTCCTTGTTTTTCTCAACCATTTTGCTCTGCACCCCCACCCCAAGGTTCTTCAGAACCTTCCTCCTCCCCACCTGCACTGTAAAAGAGGCCATGCAGATTTTAGGGGGTCAGGTGGGGAGTGCAGCAGGCCCCAATTTGGGATGGATTTCAAAGGGAAGAGATGAATGGACTCTGGCGGTGACTTGAGCGGTGGTGGAAGCAACGCCCCCTGGTGGCCATCGTCAGGTCAGCGGGAAGGGCAGTGGGCCTTTGGGCCCTGCGGAAGCCCCTGGGATGAGCCCCTGTGGCCTGGGCTCTGTGTCTGTGAGCATGGACTAGTGCTTAGGTTTATGGCAACTCCTCCCCACCCCCCATAACCTGGATCCGGGGCTGACCTCAGACATACCCAGACCTGCTGTGCGTGGGCCATCTGAGGGCCCCATGGCAGCCCAATGGTACGTGGGTCACTGGGCCCATGAGCAGCCCCCAAGGAGCAACCAAGACCCCGTTCAGAAGGCCGAGCAGGGGCTGCGTTTCAAACCTTGTCCCAGAACCCGGGCAAGCTCTTGGCTAGTGCAGAGAAAGTGGCCACATTCCTGGGCTGCTCCCATCCCGCTGGCTTCCCCACGGTCCCGGACTGGTAACCATTAACCAGCAGCAAAACAGCCCGTTAATCGGAGGGCTCCATAGCGCTGTGTGTGCTAGGGGAGGCAAGGCCTGTGAGAACCTCGGTGTCTGGCTCCGGGAAACCTTTCCTAACACTCTCCCCACCTTCTCACCCCCGCATCCTGAAGGATGCCAATCGCCATGCCCTCTGTGTGTCTTCCCATTGTCGCCAGCAGCATGACACTCTCCCGAGCATCAGCTTTGAGGCTGCAGCTCTGTAAACAGAGTGCCCCCCTTCATGCAGCCCCTACTCCCCACCACAGCTGCACACTTGGCCCTGGGCTCTGCACCTGGCCCCTGCTTCTAGGATGGAGTTTGCGGGGCAGATGTCTACGCCTGTGTGGAAAAGATCCAAGCAGGATGAAGGGCCACTGTGAAGCCTCTACCCACAGAGAAGCAAGGTTGCTGGGCAGGCTCAGGCAGGGGCCCTGTCAGTGCTGACTGGGTGTACAGCTGCCCCCGGCCACAGTTAGTGCACACACCCTCCCATGGAGGCATAGAGGGTGGGCCTTGCCGTGTGAGATTCCCCACCTCTCCAGCTGGCAGTGGCCTGGTCTCACTGCCAGCTCTCTGCTGAGTGGCATCTCCCCTGAAGCCACAGTGACAGAATGAGTCCTGCCCACCTGGGTGGAGCTGGGGTTTTCCTGGGACAGGGCTGCACGTGAGAGTGCCCAGCCCTCAGTCACTGTGGGGCGGAAGCCACTGGCAACTTGGGCCTCAGGCCAGGACCACAGGGGCAGTGGGGGTTAAAGAGATGACAGAGGAGGGCGGGAGAGCCACCCAGGCCGGGCTCAGGTTCCCACAGCCACTCCTTTTGGTTTCCCTGGACGTGTGGTCCCCAGCTTCCCTGGGTGGCTCATTCTGGGTCACCATGTCACCTGTGCACCTGGCCACCACAGAGCCTCTCAGAAACTTGAGCTTCCCTCATCCCAGCAGCATGTTTCTAGTTACTTGTAAGAATGAGAATAAAAGTCACATCTGGGAAGGGAGGTGCAGGCAGGGCAGGGTGGCACCTGTGTGTGTTGGGTGAAAAAACACCTCAGTGGTGTCAGAGCAGGACAGATCTGGATGGCCAGGGTCGCCCACATGGCTCTGGCAGAGGCTTCAGGGGGTGTGTTGTTGTGTTTGTGTGTGGGAGGTTGTGTTTCTGTGTGTATGGATTGTGTTTGTGTGTGGGGGGGTTTGTGTGGGTTGTGGTTGTGTGTGTGGTTATGTGTGGGTTGTGTCTGTGTGGCTGTGTGGGGGTTGTATATGTCTGTGTGTGTGGTGTGTGTGGTTGTGTGTAGTGGTTTGTGTGTGGCTGTGTGTGGGGGGGTTGTGCATGTGTGGGTTATGTGTGTGAGTTGTGTTTGTGTGGGAGGTTGTGTGTGTGGTGCTGTCGGGGGGGAAGTTGTATGTGTGGCGCTGTGTGTGGGGTATTGTGTGTGTATGGTTGTGTGGTTGTGTGGGTTGTGTGTGGGGAGGTTGTGTGTGGAGGGGTTGTGTTTGTGTGTGGGGGTGGGATTGTGTGGTTGTGGGGGGTTGTGTGGGGAGATTGTGTGTGGAGGGGTTGTGTTTGTGTGTGTGTGTGGTTGTGTGGTGAGGGGGGGTGGGGAGGGTTTCTCTGCCCGAGGGTGAATCATCAGAGCTATATGTGTGTGATTTCTCCGATGCTGAGTGCAGGCCGTTTCTGCCTTCTCTGACCCTGATAGAGATGTGTGTTTGTGTTCAGGTGTGGCCTGGTGTGGTGGGCCCACAATGGACTTTGGCCTCACCCTCCACCAGCACACTGGGCCCTGACCCCTCAGCTTGCGTTTCTGTGTCAGCATGACAGGGACAAGGGCGCCTGCCTTAGGGGGACATGTTCGAGGCTGAGAGGGGATGCTGGGCAGACCCCAGCAGATGGGACGGCTTTTTTCCTGGGGCAGTGTTCAGCCTGGGGGAGGGGCAGGATGGGCGTCTGGAGAAGGGTCTGCAGGCCGGGCAGACTGGCTGGTACAGGGACTGCCTGCAAGCCCAGACCAGACTCTTCCTGCCCGAAGTGGCCAAACCCAGGAACTGTTCTTGTCTTGGGAGCAGGGACTGGCACTGGGCTGGGTGCAGCCATGGCTTCCCTTGTGGGTCCAAACACTACCCCAGGGGACAAGTCCCAGCCAAGGCCACACAGCAGGGCCAGGGATTGGTGCTCCTCCACGTGCCTGGTGGCAGGAGCCCCGTCCTCTGTCTCACAGGTGGGGCACAGGCAGGCAAAGCCTCCCATGGGCGTATGAAGCAGCTCGGCAGGGGCAAGGGGGCAGGAGATTCAGCCACAGTCTCTCCCGCGCTCATGGTGTCACGGAGGAGGAGACGGGGCTTGGGTGCCAAGGGGGTGCTGCAGCCAGGGGACAAGACCTGAGGGCTCCCCCCATGTTGTCCCCTCCTTGTGGACTATTAGAGCGCCCTTCATGTGTCAGTCTAACTGTGAGGAGCTCATGCCAAAGCCCAGGCATTAGTTTAGGAAGGGCCACCTCTGTTGACAGAGGGTCTGGAGTCAGCCTAGAATGCAATGGCCTCTGATGCGATGCCGCCCTGCACTGAGCCTGGCCGGGACCAGCATAGTCCGTCCATCCGCCTGCCTGCCCCTGGCCGTCCGTCCTCCCAGGCAGGGTCGGAGCTTTGCCCAGCTGGGCTGCAGGGACACAGCCAAAGTCAGGCTGGTGTGACCCATGACAGGCTTGTCGGGGGCCAGTGCTTCTGATCTGTGAACCCCTGAGACACAAGCCTACCTGATTCACAGCTGCAGCAAATGGAGACTCACGTGGAGTCCCTGTCCTTTGTGGGGGGATGCTGAGACGGGGTCGCCAAGGAGGGGCGCCAGAGTTGCGGGTGGCTGCCCAAGCCCCTCTTGTTGCATTTTACCTCATAGGGTGTCCCAGGCCAGGTCTGTCCATTTGGTGGTGGGGAAAGTGAGTCATGGTCCAGACAAGCCACTTTCCAGGGGTCACACGATTGGGGTGGGGGCCCTGCATCTGGGCAGGTGCTGAGCACTGTCCTCAGACAGCAGGGCTGTTGCTGCTGAAAACGGCCTCTGGCCCCATGCCCACCCGCATAGGTGCCTGAGTCCCCTCTCTACGCAGTGTGTGTTGCTGAGGATGGGCTGCCCGTCCCGTCACTGGCAGAAGAGCAGGGGTGTGTTTTAGGGAAAGGGGCCAGCCAGCACATTCCCGTTGTGAGGGTTGCACTGTGGGGACTCGTGCAGGAGATGCAGGCTGGGGCCCGTCCTGCCGAGGACCTCCTGGTGACACCCCCTCCCCCTCCACACAGCACATCTCCATCCCCCAGCCCGACTGCCCCGCAGAGACGCGGACGTTCTCCTTCTACCTCTCCAACATCGGCCGTGACAACCCCCAGGGCAGCTTCGACTGCATCCAGCAGTACATCTCCAGGTGAGGCACCGCCCCACCCCAGAGCACCCGCCAGCTCTTGAAGTCACCCTGCCACCTCTGGCCCAGGGTTGAGATGTGCCCCATTGAAACCGTGTTGCCTGAGACAGTGCAGACAGAGCCCATTTTCCAGGCCAGGTGGCGGGCTGGGGGCATGGGCCCTCAACGGATCCTCCCTGCATTGTCCCAGCTGCTGACCCCAGCTCCTGGCCTTGTCTTGCAGTCATGGGGACATCCACCTGGACTGCCTGGGCAGCATACAGGACAAGATCACGGTGTGTGCCACCGACGACTCCTACCAGAAGGCGCGGCAGAGCATGGCCCAGGCAGAGGAGGAGACGCGGAGCCGAAGTGCCATTGTCATCAAGGCTGGAGGCCGCTACCTGGGTGAGCAGCGGGTTTGGCAGGGCTGTAGGGCGGCCGGGCAGCTGCCAGTGTCAGGAGGCATTTGGGGCCTGTCCAGGCTGGGCACTGGCTGTGCCCTGCACAGAAATGATGGGTCAACTGAGGAGTCGGTCCCTGAGCAGGACGTGCCTGGACCAAAGTCTGGGTTGGGAAGAGAGGTATGGCCACATGGGCCTGGGGGTTATGTGAGGGGTAGGGGGTTGGGTTGTGGCAGCTGCTGCGTTGTGAAGCCTGAGGTGGACAAAGGGGCCTGAGAGCTCCAGGAGCTGTGAGTTGGTGGTCCCTGCTTTCAGGCTGCAGCCTTGGGGACCTTCACCTGTCAGGGAGACCAACAGGCTCCCCGAAGACGGGCATGCAGCCTAGGGCAAGGCCCATGTCTGTCTCTGGAGGCTGCCTCCGCCCTCACTTGACCAGCCAGCTCCTCCCCAACGCCACCACAGCCGGCAACAGGCAGGAAATGAGCCTCACAGGCCCTGTTGCCAGCGACCCAGCACTGCAGGAAAGCTCTGGCCGCTCAGCATCGACTTGGAAACGGTTTCAGCAGTTGAGAAGCCAACAGGCCTTGACAGTGGGAAGCAAAGTGCTGTTTGTTTACAGAGCTGCAGCACCCCGCCTCTTAGTCCAGGCAGAGCTCCAGGAGTCATGGGAACTCATTACGGCGGGAGTAGGGTGCCGGGCTTCAGGGAGGAGGGAGATGGCTCAGAGCAGACGACAGCCTTGATGGCTTTTTGAGTTTTATCTTTAAGAAAAGGCGGGAGCATTTCAATTCCTCTCTCTCCTGCTTCTGAAGAAAGCACGTGATTTCCCTTTGCTGAGCAGAGGGATTCCCTCTGAATGAAACCCCAGATGTGGGTGCAGGGGTTGGTCCTCCTGGTCAACACTGAGCCCGGGTGGACGTGTTGTATGGCCAGGGAGCCCGGGTTGTCCATGATGTTGAGGCCTTGGGCTGTAAGCCCCAAGCACAGGGCTGCTGTGGGGAGAACAGTTGAAGAGACAGCTGTACACGTGTTTTGTTTTTTATTTTTTCTTTTTTTAAAGACAGGACCTTTCTCTGTCACTCAGGCTGGAGTGCGGTGGCACAATCATAGCTCACTGCAGCCTCAAACACCTGGGCTCAAGTGATCCTACCTCAGCCTCCAGAGTAGCTGGGACCACAGGTGTGTGCCACCACACATGGCAAACTTTTAGATTTTTTGTAGAGACAGAGCCTTGCTATGTTGCCCAGGCTGGTCTCTTGACTCC
This sequence comes from Symphalangus syndactylus, assembly GCF_028878055.3. Taxonomy (NCBI): domain Eukaryota; kingdom Metazoa; phylum Chordata; class Mammalia; order Primates; family Hylobatidae; genus Symphalangus; species Symphalangus syndactylus. The sequence continues at coordinate 44,623,103 of NC_072435.2, read as the reverse complement.
TGGGCTCAAATGAATCCTTTCGCCTGGGCCTCCCACAATGCTGGGATTACAGGCATGAGTCAGCGCACCTGGCCCCATATACATGTTAATAAATCTATGGGTCCTTCAGCCAAAAACTTGATCAGAAGTGTATCTTAGCACACCACTTTGGGTACAGCGAGGGTTTTTTTTTTTTTTTTTTTTTTTGAGATGGAGTCTTGCTCTGTTGCCCAGGCTGGAGTGCAGTGGCGCAATCTCGGCTCAGTGCAAGCTCCGCCGCCTCCCAGGTTCATGCAATTCTCCTACCTCAGCCTCCGGAGTAGCTGGGACTACAGGTGCCCGCCACCACGCCTGGCTAATTTTTTTTTTTTTTTTTTTTGTATTTTTGGTAGAGACGGGGTTTCACTGTGTTAGCCAGGATGGTCTCGATCTCCTGACCTCATGATCCGCCCGCCTCAGCCTCCCAAAGTGCTGGGATCACAGGTGTGAGCCACCGCCCCTGGCCCAGTGAGGGTTTTTGAAACAGTTTATGTTCTGGTAGGGGACGCTGTCTGTTAAGATGTGAATGTGGCCAGATGCAGTGGCTCACACCTGTAATCCCAGCACTTTGAGAGGCCAAGGCAGGGAGATCACGAGGTCAGGAGTTCGAGACCAGCCTGGCCAATATGGTGAAACCCTGCCTCTACTAAAAATACAAAAATTAGCCAGGTGTGGTGGCATGCGCCTGGAGTCCAAGCTACTCGGGAGGCTGAGGCAGGAGAATCGCTTGAACCTGGAAGGCGGAGGTTGCAGTGAGCTGAGATTGCACCACTGCACTCCAGCCTGGGCAACAGAGTGAGACTCTGTCTCAAAAAAAAAAAAAAAAAAAAAAAAAAAAAAGATGTGAATGTGCATGTTCCTCTGTTTCACAGTGCCCCCCTCAGGTTGCTCCTCCTCCCTGTCAATCAGCCTGGCCCTATATGGGTGAGTCCGGCCCTGCTGTCAGGACCCCACTGAGCAGACCCCAGAGGTATGAGCGCTGGCCCTGGGTATTCTGAAAGCAAGGCTTTCTGGATTAATTTGACAGATTAGATTTTGAGAGATAAGATCAAAGTGATGTTGTTATGAAGAGCTTTTGGGGGAAGGATTTGAGGCACTGTTGAGCTTGCTCGGCCGACCCTGTTCCCAAGGATGCCAGGGCATCATCGTTCAGGACAGAGCAGGGGAGCAGCATGCTGGACCCTGCCCATGTCTCTTCGTCGGGGATAGAGGGGAACCTGCTCTCCCCAGGGCTCTGGGCACAGCCATGCCTGCCAGAGGAGAGCTTGACCAGGCCTAAGGCTGAGGTGCCACTTGCACCCCAGGGTCTTCAGAGCAGCTGCCGAAAGTGGCTCCGACATCTTTATTGACTTTAGAAAAACAAAAATGGCAGCCACAGGGGGCCAGCATAGGACTCTGAAGTGCAGGCTTGGGAGTGACTGCCTCTTGCAGTTCAGGGACCCCCAGTTTAACATCAGAAGGTTTACAAACAGCCCCAGCCTCAGGGTCGGCAGGATGGCTCTGGTCTATAATTGATTCCAGCACTTTGGGAAGCTGAGGCAAGAGGGTCCTTTGGGCCCATGAGTTTGAGACCAGTCTGGGCAGCATAGTGAGACGCCATCTCTACAAATAATAAAAAATAAATTAGCCAAGCATGGTGGTGCGTACCTGTGGTCCCAGCTACTCCAGAGGCTGAGGTGGGAGGATCGCTTGAGCCCAGGAGTTTGGGGCTGCATTGAGCCATGATTGTACTACACTCCAGCCTGAGTGACAGAGCAGGATCCTGTCTCAAAAAACAAAACAATCCTCGCCCCCCCCACCCCGAACACACACACACACACACACACACACACACACACGCACACACACACACCCCACCAGAGTGATCAGGTGATTTTGCTGTCCAGGATTTAGGTCACCTGTGAAGTAAGTTAAGGTTGTAACACAGTTCTGCTGCCTGCACCTTCCACTTCTGAGGCTGGGTGCCCTGCAGGTGCCAGCCATGGGCGGCAGGTGGCGCTCTTGGCCGCCCAGGGTCCCCAAGGAGCAAGCTGGCCTTTGCTGTGGTTGGTGTGGTGCCTGCTGCCAGCACTGTCCATAGTCTCAAACCTTTGGGCACCTGCTCAGCAGCACTGGCTTAGGACACGGCAGCGCCCTCTCTGTTCCCTAAAGCTTGGATTCTTGTTGCAGGCAAGAAGGTTCAGTTTCGGAAACCGGCCCCAGGTGCGACAGACGCAGTGCCCTCCCGGAAGCGGGCAACCCCCATCAACTTGGCGAGTGCCATCAGGAAGAGTGGTGCCAGTGGCGTGAGTGGGGGCAGCACGGTGTCCCAGAGGCCCTTCCGTGACCGAGTACTGCACCTCCTGGCGCTACGGCCCTACCGCAAGGCCGAGCTGCTGCTGCGACTGCAGAAGGATGGCCTGACGCAGGCGGACAAGGATGCGCTGGATGGCCTCCTCCAGCAGGTGCGTGCCGCCCCGATGTCATGTCTTTACCAGTAGTCTCCGCAGATGGTCTTGTGTGGGTGGGATGGGCCAGAGCATGGAGACTGGGATTGGGACTGGCAAGGAAGAGCCCTTCCCGGGGTCTCTCCCAGGTTCAGAACTTGCCTGAGAGCCAGGGCCTCCTGGATTAGAACAAGCTTAGGGGGCCATGGATGCATTTCTGGGCATGGCCCTGACTGTCCAGGGTTGAGAGGTGGGCTCAGCATGGAGCCCAGGCCCTCCTTCACTGTCTGCCGACCCACGGGCCGTGGGGCCTGGCACAGTGGATTCAGGCTTCGGCTGCAGACGATTTGTGGACTCAAGGCCTGGGGAAGGAATCTACACGTGCCTGCCAGAGCCTGGCGGGCCTCAGTGTGAATCAGCTGCCTGCCACTCTCCACCTGCGCCTCCGGGCGAGGGGCTTCACGTCTCGGACCATCAGGCTTCCATCTGTGACCTGCAGTGCCCCTCCCTGGGATTGGAGGCTAGGCCATCTGGAATGTGGTGCTGGCGAGTGGAGCCTGCTGTTGAGAAACACCCCGGGCATTGGAGCAGGTGCGATGGCCCTGTCTGCCTTCCACCCCCGCTTCACCCATGGAGGTTCCTGAGGCTCCACCTTGGCTTCCTGGGGTCCCTGGGAAGGGGAGCGACTCACACTGGCTTCAGAACATTAGCCAGGCTATGCAGACGCAGCCTTGAGGTGAACTGAGGATGGGTCTCCTCGGATCTCAGCTGTGGTCGAGGAAGAGACATGGCTGAGCCTCTTGCACCTTTTAGGATGATGGAAGTGGGATGTTTGGGGTCACATCCAGCACCTCAGGAACACAGGTGATACCTGCAGCAGAAAGCACATGCTGTGGCATGCCGGGATAGCAGCTGTGTAAAGGACGTTCTTCCATGTTTACGGAGCTCCTCATAGGCGTCGCTCTTGGGTGCGCGGCTAGTGGGACCGTGCTGCACATTCCTTGGGAGGATGTCAGCCTGGCCCTCATCCACCCCCATCCTGCTCCCGAGGCAGGGCTGGCATGGTGCCAGCAGGAGTTGCTGAAGGGAGCTTGATGGAGTCATCAGATGTGGGACCTGCATTGGCCTGGCCAGGAGGTGCCTGTGCTGGTGCCTGGCTTCTCCAGGTGACTTTGGTTCAGCGCCTCCTGGGAGCAGGCCTGGCCAGCGTCTGCAGACAGAGTGTCCCTTCCCGTGCCACTGCGACTTCCCCTGATCAGCTCGTCTGCTTCTTGCTTCTATATTCATTATGCAGCTGCTTCCCCCCAAGCAGCTGTGGGGGTCAGCAGGACACTGTTGGCTTGCAGAAGAGGAGGGGGATGTGTCTCACCCAGACTGGTCATTTCCAGCCCCTCACAGGCCCGCAGACATTCTGAGGAATGGCAGTGACAAAATTGCATGCCTCAAAGGTGCTTGGCCCTCCCTCTGTGGAAAAATCTAGAGCAGAGATGGAAGGTGTCCACCTCTAGGACTGGCTGGGCCCCAGGGAAGCCCACAGGCCTATCCTTCAAGGGGAGGAGTGTTGATGGCTGAGTAATGTTTAGCAAAGCCTGTCGAGAGCCATAAAAATATTCAGCCTTTGACTTACTAATCTGGCTTCTGGGAATCCCGTGGAAGGAAACTGTTGCCAACCTGAGAAAAACCGCACACAGTAATGTCTGTTTATGCTACAGAGAAACTGGCAGAAGTTTGGAGGTGGAATATTACTCAACTGTTAAAAATGCTCCCCATGGGCCGGGCGCAGTGGCTCACGCCTGTAATCCCAGCACTTTGGGAGGCCGAGATGGGCGGATCACGAGATCAGGAGATCGAGACCATCCTGACTAACACGGTGAAACCCCATGTCTACTAAAAATACACACACACACAAAAAATTAGCCGGCCGCGGTGGCGGGTGCCTGTAGTCCCAGCTATTCCAGAGGCTGAGGCGGGAGAATGGCGTGAACCCGGGAGGCGGAGCTTGCAGTGAGCTGAGATAGCGCCATTGCACTCTAGCCTGGGCAACTGAGCGAGACTCCGTCTCAAAAAAAAAAAAAAAAAAAAATCCTCCCCATGGAATACGCTGTGATGCAGAGCCATGTCAGATGCAGCAGAAAACAGTGGCTGTGGCTGCTGTGCCTGCAGCAAGATGGAGACCAGAGTGCCCTGCAGGCCAGCACGCAGCGCCCACTCTGGGCAGTGACCTGGAGCTTCCTCAGATCCCTCTAAGGCAGATAGATGTTCTGAATCCATCATTGTTAGCAGTCTGGGAGATGAACTTAGCTTTTCTCAACCGGCAACAGCAAAGCAGGCTGGTTGTAGGGAAGGTGGGCTCAGACCTGGCCCCGGAGGTACCCCTCACCCAGCATCCCCAGCCGTGGCTGACTCTGCCCTGGGAGTTGTGATCAGAAACGGGATGGAGCCCAGCGTGGTGGCTCACGCCTGTTTCCAGCACTTTGGGAGGCTGAGGTGGGAGGATCCTTGAGGCCAGGAGCTCAAGACCAGACTAGGCAAAATACTGAGACCCTATCTATACAAAAAATAAAATTAGCTGGGTATGATAGTGCATGCTTGTAGCCCACCTACTTGGGAGACTGAGGCAAGAGGATTGCTTGAGCCCAGGAGTTTGCAGCTACAGTGAGCCTTGATCACACCACTGCACTCCAGCCTGGAAGAAATAGGAGCCAGGTGTGGTGGCTGGAATCCCAGCACATTGGGAGGCTGAGATCAGAGGATCGCTTGAGCCAAGGGGTTCAAGACAAGCATGGACAACATAGCAAGATCCCATCTCTAAAAAAAAAAAATTAGCTGGAGTATAGTGGTGCACACCTATGGCCCCACCTACCTGGGAGGCTGATGTGGGAGGATCGCTTGAGCACAGGAAGTCTAGGCTATAGTGAGCTAAGATCTTGTATCAAAAAAAGAAAAAAAAACAGGCTAGGGGGGCCAGGGGGCAGGTGATGGGGTCTCAGGACTGCAGGTGGTAGCCCTCCCCTTTTTGGAGCCAGCCTGTCCCCAGCACCTGTAAGACAGTTGAGTCTGGACCTGGCTTCATGACCCTCATTGTCCCTTCTGCGCCCTGAGGGTTGTGTGTGGGGGAACTGGGGGTGGGAGACATCATCGATCGGTAGTGGGCCATCCTCTTTCCTCTCCTCTGTCTCTGTCTGTCTCCCACTGTCTCTGCACACCCTCCCAAACCTGCCAGCAGATCTTTTTTCTCTAGTCCCCCGTCTTTCTCAGGATTCCCACAAAGTGATGGCTGGCTCTGTCTTGCAGGTGGCCAACATGAGTGCCAAGGACGGCACGTGTACGCTGCAGGACTGCATGTACAAGGATGTGCAGAAGGACTGGCCCGGCTACTCAGAGGGGGACCAGCAGCTGCTGAAGCGGGTGCTCGTCCGGTAATGCTGCCTCCCGTCCCCCAGCATGTCCCCGCCCGCATGAAGGCAGCCAGAGCTTACCCGGAGGATGCTGGGGTGGTCTTGTGTGGTCCTGAAGGCCACAGGGCTTGGGAGCAGGAGGGAAGGGTCCAAGTAGGCCTCTCTGGCCATCCTCCTTACTGTCCACATGGTGCCCCAGGGCGTCCCGTGGTGGGGGAAGGCCAACGCCCACAGAGTGGGTTGGAGGTGTGAGTCACTGGCCTCAACCCCCGAATCTTCAGACAAAAGGCCTCAGTCTTTTGATGAGACCCTTATCAGCTGTCCCCAACTTCCTCTCATGCTTCCCTCCACAACCTGGGCATCCCCACAGGGCCTCGGAAGTTCATTGACTTTTTGAAAAGAGCCTCTCAAGAACCTGAAGTAGAAATAAGGCCAAACAACACTCCGGGCAGGCGTCATTAAGCAGCGTTAATTAAATGCATCCCCTCAGGCTAATTGGGACCCAGGGTCAGGAGTGGCAGCAGCTCAGGGGAGCAGTGGTTAAGGAGGCAGGCGGCTAATGATTTCCTTCCCCACTGCTGCCAGCTAGGGAGCTCGGGCTGTGAAGCAGGCCAATCTGCTAATTAGTCCGTAAGTGATTTCTCAGGGACTCGGAGGTATTTATGAGTTTGTAGTTGTTTTTTGGAAGTTCAGCTGTTTAAAGCAGTAATTGCCTCTGGAAAGCAGAGTGAAGTTGGGGGTCCACTCTGCTCCCCTGAGAGGGTAGTGCCTGCCTCTCCACCCTGGGTGTGCAGGTCAGGGGCCTGCGGGGCACTGCCCTGGCTTGGCGGCAGGCTGGCGGAGGGCACAGTCTTGGCAGAAGACCTGCCCCCATCCTCGTACCCTGTGTCCTCTCCCTTGGCTCCCTGGGTTCCTCAGACCCTTAGGGCACTGGAAGGAGAACTGCCCAGAGCTAGTGGAGTGAGGTGGAGAAGCCTGGGCTGCATCTCTGGGGCGTCGGGGAGCTTCCCCGGGATGCAGGCTCCAGAGCTGCCTCCAGCTCCCCTGATTCAGGGCTCATGTTCCATCTGCTGAGTGAGCTTGCTGGGCTCATGCCAGCCCCTTGGCACTCTGCTTTCACTCTGGGCCGGCATGGGGATCAGCACTGCCTTCACAAGCTTCCACTAGCGTGCAGGGGGCAGGGTTGATGTCCCTGGGCCATAACCACATAGAAGGTGACCTGCGGTGCCCCTCTGCACAGCTGTTTCTTTTTTTTTTTTTTTTTTTTTTTTTTTCCTATTTAGCACCCCATCCCTAAGAAAGCCCCATTTATAGCAGTTTTTGACACTATGGCCTCATGTATATCAAAGCAGGGTGTTGGAGTATTTGTTAGCAGCTGGGCTAACCCAGTGCAGGCCGTTAGCCTAGTGCAGGCCGTGAGACAGATGGGATGTGGGGGCCCAAGTCACTGCAGGAGCCTCCCCAGCTGAGCTGGCACCACATGTGGCTTTGTGGGGTGGTTTCTCCACTCATGTTCTCTTTCTTCATGATGTCCAAACCCGATCTGTCCCTGGTATCCAAATCTCCTCTCATCACTGTCCATGGGTCAGGGGTCCTGCAGGTCCCCCCAAGAGTTCCTGATTCCTCTGCCCAAGCCACACACTGCCTGGTGCCCTTACCTCCAACCTGAGCCACTCCCCTCTCCTGTGAGCCCCATGCCAGAGTCTATACTCCTGCTTCCTGCTCTTCCCTGGTGCCAAGGGAGCACAGCTCCTGGAGCACCTCTCTGAGGACAGGGCTCCAGGAGGACTGCTGGCCACATCTTCATGCCCAGACGATGGTCCTGCTGAGCCGGCGGTTGATCACATCTAGACTTGTAGAGTCCAAGGGGCTTTCCCTCCACGTTGAAGGTCAGAGGCTTCCTACCCCAAACCTGTGCTGGTCCACAGAGCCAGGGACTGGCCAGGTACCCACCCTGGGATGGTGGGCACCATGGCCCCCGCAGGCTGAAAACTTGCCTTATCCGTCCATCCGTCCTCCTGTCCTGTGTGTGGTAGTGGAAAGGCCTATCCTACTGCACGCCACCTCAAACTGCCATTGGCAGGCTGCTAGAGTCTGTCCCCCTCTTCCTGGTTTTCATCTCTTTTTTTTTTTTTGAGACGGAGTTTCGCTCTTGTTGCCCAGGCTGGAGTGCAATGGCATGATCTCGGCTCACAGCAACGTCCGTCTCCCAGGTTCAAGCCATTCTCCTGCCTCAGCCTCCGGAGTAGCTGGGATTACAGGCATGTGCCACTATGCCCGGCTAATTGTATTTTTAGTAGAGACGGGGTTTCTCCCATGTTGGTCAGGCTGGTCTCGAACTCCGGATCTCAGGTGATCCGCCCACCTCGGCCTCCCAAAGTGCTGGGATTACAGGCGTGAGCCACCATGCCCGGCCAGTTTTCATCTCTTGCTCTTTTTTTGTTCTTCTTTTAGGAGACTTCTTTGACATTTCTCATCCCGTCTCTTAATTTACTATTATTTGTAGTTTCTTTTTTTTTCTTGAGACAGAGTGTTGCTCTGTTGCCTAGGCAAAGAGACTGGGTTTCACCATGTTGTCCAGACTGGTCTTGAACTCCTGACCTCAAGTGATCTGCCTGCCTCAGCCACCCAAAGCACTGGGATTACACGTGTGAGCCGCCATGCAAAGCCTATTATTTCTAGTTTCCGAGAGTCTTCCCCATTGCGTTTTCATAGCAGCATGTTCTTTTTTTTTTTTTTTTCCTGAGTCAGAGTCTTGCTCTGTCACCCAGGCTGGAGTGCAGTGGAATGATCTTGGCTCACTGCAACCTCCGCCTCCTGAGTTCAAGCAATTCTGTGCCTCAGCTTCCCGAGTAGCTGGGATTACAGGTGCCCGCCACCACACCTGGCTAATTTTTGTATTTTTAGTAGAGATGGGATTTCACCATCTTGGCCAGGCTGGTCTTGAACTCCTGACCTCATGATCCACCCGCCTCAGCCTCCCACAGTGCTGGGATTACAGGTGTGATCCACTGTGCCTGGCCATCGTGTTCTTATTTCATGGAAAGGATGTCTTTTTCTTCCTTTTTTTTTTTTTTTTTTTTGAGAGGGACTCTCACCCTATCGCCCAACCTGGAGTGCAGTGGCGCAATCTTGGCTCACTGCAACCTCTGCCTCCCCAGTTCAAGCTTCAAGCAATTCTCCTGCCTTAGCCTCCTGAGTAGCTGGGATTACAGGCACGCGCCACCACGCCCAGCTAATTTTTTGTATTTTTAGTAGAGCCGGGATTTCACCATGTCAGCCAGGCTGGTCTCAAACTCCTGACCTCAAGGGCCTCAGCCTTCCAAAGTGCTGGATTTACAGGCGTGAGCCACCATGGCTAGCCAGGATGTCTTTTTGTTTGTTTTGTTTTGTTTTGTTTTGTTTTGTTTTGTTTTGAGACAGTCTTACTCTGTTGCCCAGGCTGGAGTGCAGTGGTTCAATCTCTGCTCACTGCAACATCTGCCTCCCAGGTTCAAGTGATTCGCCTGCCTCAGCTTCCCGAGTAGCTGGGACTACAGGCGCCTGCCACCATGACTGGCTAATTTTGTATTTTTAAGTAGAGACAGGGTTTCACCATGCAGGCCAGGCTGGTCTGGAACTCCCAACCTCAGGTGATCTGCCCATCTCAGCCTTCCAGAGTGCTCGGATTACAGGCGTGAGCCATCATGCCCAGCCCAGGATGTCATTTTTAACCTACTCTAAGGATGTTTATTTTATTTATTTATTTATTTATTTTGAGACGGAGTCTTGCTCCTCGTCCAGGCTGGAGTGCAGTGGCGCGATCTTGGCTCACTGCTAGCTCCGCCTCCCGGGTTCATGCCATTCTCCTGCCTCAGCCTCCCGAGTAGCTGGGACTACAGGCATCTGCCACCATGTCTGGCTAATTTTTTGTATTTTTAGTAGAGATGAGGTTTCACCATGTTAGCCAGGATGGTCTCGATCTCCTAACCTTGTGATCCGCCCGCCTTGGCCTCCCAAAGTGCTGAGATTACAGGAGTGAGCCACTGCGGCCAGCCTCTAAGGATTTTTTTTTAAAAATAACAGCTTTATTCAGATACAGTTCATGTAACACAAGTCATCCATTTAAAGTGAGCAGCTCAGTAACATTTTGTACATTCATAATATTGTGCAGCCACCACCTCTGTCTAGTTCCAGAAAATTTTCATTTCCCCAAAAGGAAACCCCGTCCCCATCAGGAGTCACTCTCCCCATTCCGTCCCACGCTCCCAGCCCCTGGTAACTACTAATCTGCTTTCTGTCTCTATTGATTTGCCTGTTGTGGACATTTCAGATCAGTGGAATTATACACTATATGGCTGACACGTAATCTGTGGAAACTTGTAGCTGTGAGGAATGTTGAACCAGGACCGGGCGTGGTGGCTCATGCCTATAATCTCAGCACTTTGGGAGGCTTTAGGCGGGAGGATCGCTTGAGCCCAAGAGTTCTAGACAAGCCCAGGCAACATAGTGAGACCCTCATCTCTCCACAAAATGAAAAAATTAGCCAGGCATGATGTTGTGCTCTTGTGATCCCAGCTACTCTAGAGGCTGAGGTGGGAGGATCACTTGAGCACAGGAGATCCAGGCTGCAGTGAGCTGTGACTGGGATTAGAGGCGTGAGCCACTGCACCCAACCTATTTTCTGTTTTTTTTATTCCAGTCATCCCTGGGTGTGTGTGAAGTGGTATCTCGTTGTTTGTTTTTTGTTTGGTGGGTTGGTTTGTTCATTATTGCTCCTTGCAGGGCAGGGCTAACCCACAGGCAGTGTGCCCAGAGTAGCCAGTGTCTCGTTGTTTTGATTTGCATTTCCCTGATGACACATGGCATTGAGCATCTTGTTATGTGCTTTTGGCCATTTGTATAGCTTCTTTGAAGAAACGTCTATTCAGACGTCTTTTGTTTTTCCAAGAACACTAAAACTGGCATTTTTAATTTATTTATATTATGTTCTTGAGATGGAGTCTCGGTCTTGTTGCCCAGGCTGGAGTGCAATGGCATGATCTCTGCTCACTGCAACCTCCGCCTCCCGGGTTCAAGTGATTCTCCTGCTTCAGCCTCCCAAGTAGTTGAGGTTACAGGGGCCCACCACCACGCCCGGCTAATTTTTTTGTACGTTTAGGAGAGACGGGGTTTCACCATGTTGGCCAGACTGGTCCCGAACTCCTGACCTCAGGTGATCCGCCTGCCTTGGCCTCCCAAAGTGCTGGGATTACAGGCGTGAGCCATGGCGCCCGGCCTGTTGATTTATTTTTTAACGTTTTCATCTCCCTGTGGAGTCTCTTTTCAAAATACTCCCTGTGGAGTATTTTCCTGTTCCTCTGTTTTGAGGTCTGACGTTTGTTGCCTGGAAGCTGTAGTGCAGCCCTTGGGGACACTCTGCACAGCTTGGGGCCTCTGAATCCCGATGTGCCCTAGTCCTGGGCCCTGTTTCTTCTTCTCCTGAGGCCACACATCTGGCCATCCTATTGTCCAGCTGTGGCCCAGGTAACTTCCCAACTGCCTGGAGGAGTGGCCCGAGCCTCTTTGCTGCCTGACAGCCCTGGGCTCACTGTCCTGCAGTCCCACCAGCAGTGATGAGGACCTGGAGTAGAGCTGTGGGGGATGGCCCTGCAGCAGCCTGTTGTCCCCTGAGGTCGTGGTGCCTCTTGCTCTGGGCCCTGGGTTCTCTGGATCCTGCAACAGTCACCACTCATGCTTCTGCTATGCTTTCTGGTGTCTTCGCTCCTCCTTTTGTCTCTGCCTTGCCTGTTCAGTGGATGCAAATGCCTGTCCTCGGTTTTCTGTCTTTAAGTGGGAGCTCTGTTTATATCCACATGGCTGTCCTCTCAGGCCACCAGGGAAGTGACACCTGCAGTGGTCGGTAGCCTAGCCCATTTGTTAGGGAGATGGGCTCTGGGTGTCACTGGCTGGCAGAATGGTCATGGCCCTGGACTTAAGTCTCTCTGCAGGGCCTGGAGAGGCTCCCCTGAGATGTACAACCCCCAAGAGTTGAACAGTTGGGTCAGAGAGGATACCCGTAAGCTGCAGGGTTGCTGGTGGGGGTGGGGGATTCCACTTGCCTAGATCACATGGAGCGGGAGGAGGGGCATGCACTGGGGTGTTTCTTCCCTTCTTCCCCAGCTACATCACCTAGTCAAGCTGGTGGCCACTCTGCCGCCCTCCAGATCCTGCTGTGACCTGGGCTTCCAGGAAGGCTGTCTCATCCTAGGCCAGGGCCCTCCGTTCTCTTCTGCATTTTGGACAGTTTCTGCAGTGAGCGTTCTGAACAGGATGAACAGCTGTCTTTAAAAGCAGGGTCCAGCACCCTAGCGTGTGTCCCTGGTCTCTCCGGTAGCAGGCACCTACACAAAGTGACTCTCCTCTGGGCTCAGGGGGACAGTGAGTGGGGAAGTCCTCCTTTGGATGAAGCCGGGGGCAGGATGGATTCAGGCCCAGGCTCCTGTGACCCCTTGGCCCTGCTCTGGATTTGGGAGGAGGGGGGTCCCTTCCTTGAGGCATCTCCACCAGGCCCCCATGTGGATACAGGCCTGGGGCCCTTAGGCCCCCTCAGCACCTTCTGACCTAGCCCTGCCTCTCCTTCGCAGGAAGCTGTGCCAGCCACAGAGCACTGGCAGCCTCCTTGGAGACCCTGCTGCCTCCAGCCCCCCAGGCGAGCGTGGGCGCTCAGCCTCGCCCCCACAGGTAAATGGGGCATGCCTGGGGTGACTGTCCCAAGCACCTGCAGGGCACCCTGTGCTGCATCAGTAACCCTTGTTACCTTCCTCACCAGCTCCTTGGAGCATGAGCTGCTCCGAGTTGAGCTGCCTCCCTCCGCCCAGGGACCAAGGGGGAAGCTGTTGGGTTGGGGTTGGGGGCAGATTCCTGCCAGTGTGGCCTCAGCACCCCAGTGTCACAGTGCAGAACCTGGGACGGGGGGCGGCTCCCTGATGTGGGCTCGCCCCTAGGCCACCTGCTCCTATGTCACAGTTATCACTGGGGAAGCATGCTGAGCACAGCAGTGCTTTAGACCAGTCCCCAGGGGTGGCCTGCTCACATGCTGGGCCCTGCCCTCCCGGTGCATCGATCCCAGCAGGCTGATGGGCCCCAGCTGAGGCCACCCTGAGCAGCACCTGGGACCTGACTTGGTGCTCGGGTGCCCCCATGTGGCCAGCCTGGGCCTTGCAGGTGGCGCTGGGTTCTCTAGCCAGGCCAGGGGATTGCCTGTTGCCGCTCAGCCACTCTGTACTCCCCTCTAAAATGGTCTCTGCTCCTCTCCAGAAACGGCCCCAGCCTCCTGATTTCATCGACCCCCTAGCCAACAAGAAACCCCGGATATCGCACTTCACTCAGAGAGCTCAGCCTGCCGTCAACGGGAAGCTGGGCATGCCCAATGGCCGTGAGGCCTTGCTGCCCACCCCGGGCCCACCAGCCAGCACGGACACCCTCAGCTCCAGCACTCACCTGCCCCCGCGGCTGGAGCCCCCGAGGGCTCACGACCCCCTGGCTGATGTCAGCAATGACCTGGGCCACAGCGGCCGGGACTGTGAGCACGGAGAGGCGGCTGCCCCAGCCCCCACTGTGCGCCTCGGCCTGCCCCTGCTGACGGACTGTGCCCAGCCCAGCAGGCCCCACGGCAGCCCCTCGCGCAGCAAGCCCAAGAAGAAGTCCAAGAAGCACAAAGACAAGGAGAGGGCGGCTGAGGACAGGCCCCGGGCCCAGCCTCCAGACTGTGCACCTGCCATCCATGCCACCTTCGGAGCCCCAGCAGACACCCCAGGTAGGTGCCTAGGCAGGAGGGTGTTGCTGGGACTCTAAGTACTGGCCCCACACCCGCCTCCCCTTCATGGGGTGTCGAGGGGGCTCAAGCTGTAGAAGCCAGGGGAGGGGGCCCTGTTGCCCCAGGCCCCGTCAGATTCGCCCTGTGTTCCTGGCACCTGGCACCCTATGTTCCTGCACCTGGTCCTCTCCCTGCCTGTCTGGAGTGCCCAGTGCCACTTGCAGTCAATGTGCCAGGCCAGCACTGGGGGGCCGGAGGCCCAGAGCCTTGTGGGGAACTGAGGCCACGGAAGGGGCTAACATGTAGAGGGGAATGGGGCCCAGGCCCCACCTCTGACTGCAGAGAAGCCCCAGGAGCCAGGGCCATGCTGAGGTCTGCTGGGGTTCAGGGAAGGCAGTGGGGGGCCAGGCAAGCCAGCCCTATTCAGGGAGAGGCAGCGCAGGTGCAGATGGGCAGATCCTGGTGGGAGAGGGATAGCACCTGGACCTCCGTAGGCCCCGTGCGACTGTTGTGGACTGTAGGTTTCTGCTGTGGGGACAGGGCCTGGCAGGCTGGGGTTGGGGAGCCAGGAGACCTGGGCAGCTCCGAGCCCACAGCCCAGGCACCTGAACTGAGCAGCAGTAGCACCTGCCCAGCACCGTGGCCATGAGCCTGTGCAGCTGTTCATTTATAGGAACCAGCAAAAGCAGTGGCCAGCGTGCAGCGGCTGTTCCACCACCATGTGCAACAGGGGCTGCAGTGGTCCCATGTGGCGATGGCGGCCAGTTGCAGATGGCCACCTCGCTGTCAGTGCCAGCTGGCCCAGGGCAGCCCAGGTGGTGTCACCTGCTGTGCTTTTGGGTTGTGTCTCTGGGGAGGAGGCTGAGTCAGGGGATTCCTGGGATGAGGATGGGAGCCCTTCTTTCATTATAGCTTTGCGTTGCTCAGAGGGCCATGCCCCGTCCCCTGCTGTGGCTGGAGAGCAGGTCCTCACAACTGTGGCTGGGTCTTATAGGAAGGAGGACTTTCGGGGTTGGGTCAGCCCTGCCTCGTGCTGGACTTCCCACCTCCCGTGGGACTGCATGTGGGGGCGACAGGGAGAAGGTGGCCTCACTCCCTGGGCAGCCCCTCTGACCAGGGCCATGCTCAGGGCAGGACTTCTGATTCCCAGGACACACCCACACCCCACAGCCAGACCTGGGCCAGGATCTGTCTCAAATGGCAGGTTATGCCATTTGAGGCCCTTGCCCGGGTCCAGGGTCCACAGACCACTCTGGGCTGTCCCTTCCTTGGATGCCGAGTGCCTAGGTGCCAAGACAGGCCTGGGGACTCAAGGTGGTTTCCTATCTGGCCTGGTGCGTGTCGGCCCCTAGGCAGTTCATCCCCGGCCCAGGGGCTGTCATCTCTACCACAGGTGAGAAAGTGCAAAGCAGGGGTAGATGTCCCAAGCACCAAGAAAAGGACAGTGGAGGCACCAGAAGCTGAGCCTGGTGCTGGTGGTCCATGTTACCCAGAGTCCCGAAGGTGGTACTTGTGCAGGGCATGTCTTAGCTGTCCTATGCCCCTGCCTGGGACAAGCAAGTAGAGAGACGTGGGCTGTGAAGGGGAGAGATGGGGAGAGGAGCTGCTGTGTGGGTGTTCTCCAGGGCCCCGAAGCAGGGACCAGCTTGGCCGGCCCCACACAGCCAGAGCTTGAGTAGGAGTCAGGGGCCGCTGAGGTTTGCCAAGGGCTGGACTTTGAAGGTCCCACTGGTACCAGGTTGAGCTGACCCTGAGCCTTGATTTCCCCATTTGTCATCCTAGCTGGTGAAGATCTTGGGCCATGTCAAATGAGGTGATGTTGACCAGCCTGACACATGGCAGTTACCTGTTCTAGAATACCCACGGAGGCCACTGTGTGGCGGAGCACAGGCTTGGCCTTCGCAGCTGCGCCTTGCCTCTCACTTCCTTCTGGCCCGGGCCAGGGTCAGACCCATTCAATACATGCCCAGTGGGTTGCGTCCCTGGGAAGGCCACAGCCTCTTAAAGACAACCCAGGTGGGGGTGTTGGCGATATTGAAGGCAGTTCCTGGCCCAAAGTGGGGAGGGTTAGAAACTTTGTGAGGAGTGAGCTTTGTCCACTTTTGGGAATTTGGCAGCAGAGAAGCTGCTGTGGTCGGCCCAGGTGTTACACTGAGAGAGAGGGCTCAGAACTGGAGATCGCAGACTCCTGCTCTCTCGGGATAGTGCAGAGGGCCCCTGAAAATGTGCACTAGGGCCAGGCACAGTGGCTCCGCCTGTAATCCCAGCATGTTGAGAGGCCAAGTCAAGAGGATCACTTAAGTCCAGGAGTTCAAGACCAGCCTAGGCAATATAGGCAAGCCTTCTCATCTCTACTAAAAAGTAAAAAAAAAATTCGCCACGTGTGGTGGTTCACGCCTTTAATCCCAACGTTTTGAAAGGCCAATTCAGGAGGATTGCTTGAGGTCAGGAGTTTGAGACCAGCCTCGGCAACACAGTGAGACCCCATCTCTACAAAAAATTTTTTTAATTAGCTGGGCATGGTGGCATATGCCTATAGTCCCACCTACTTGGGAGGCTGAGGCGAGAGGATCACTTGAGCCCAGGAGTTCAAGGTTGTAGTGAGCCATGATCACACCATTGCAACTCCAGCCTGGGTGGCAGATAAAGACCCTGTCTCTAAAAAAAAAAAAAAAAAGAAGTGTATTGAGGATACATCTGAAATTGATAAAATCATTTCTGTATCGGAAAGAAAGCCACTGCAAGAAGGTCTAGGAAACGCACTAAATTGTAGTTGTGGTCTTAGGCGACGGGCACTTCAGTCTTCCTGCCCCTCCCCTCCCTGATTTCCAGACCCTCAGGGGTGTTGCCCTATGTGGCCGGGGGACCCCACCACATGGCTCAGGAGCAGGACAGCTGCCTGGGGTCCCATCTGGCCATCAGCTGTGCAGCTTTGGGCAGGCCCCTGAAGGGCCGAAGGGCTGAGGGTCATCATGGACGCTTTGCTCACAGATGGCTGATTAGGGTGGCCCATGGGCCCCTCTGGCTGGCCCTGTCCTGGAGCTGCCTTGTGGAGCCTGCAATTCAGTGTCTAGTGGAAAGGACGGGACGATCTGGGTGGGGCGCACACCAAGGGCCTGGAACTTTGTCAGCAGCAAGAGATGCAGGCCCTGCTGGCCATCTTGTCTTTGTCCTGTCTGGTCAGAAACTGGGACGCCCCAGAGACTCAGGTCAAGCCAGGGGTCATTTGTTTTCAGCTTAGTGACCTTTGACATGCAGTCAGTGGAGGCAGCAAGGGCCTGGCCTGGGGGAAGCTCTGACCGGTTGTGCAGGCTTTGGCCCTGCAGTTCCCTGACCTGTCCGCAGTTTGCCAAGAATGTGACTGTGGTGATGCCTGGGCGCTCTGTGTCCTGCAGGGCTTTGCCCTGGACACGCAGGTGCACGCTGAGCTCTGCTCACCACCTGGAGGGCACGTCCAGGTCCAGCAGCCCACAGTTGCCAGGTGCGAGGGGCTCAGCCCTTGCACCTGCCACACAGTCATCCCCTCTGCCGTCCCTCCATGTCCCTCCAGCAGCAAAGTGTGCACTTTTCACGCGTGTCCCCATCCTGGCATGCTTCCTGTAGACCGGTTCCATGAGCACAGACTCAGGAGGTACGTGTTTGCTCTCGTAGGTTTAAATGGAACCTGCAGCGTTTCCAGTGTTCCCACGTCCACGTCGGAGACGCCCGACTACTTGCTGTGAGTGTTTGTCCGGGCCCTGCAGGCCAGGCCTCCCTTTTCTGGGTTCAGACCCCCTCCCCCAGCACTGCAGGTTATCAGAGGCAGAAGCCACTGCAAGTCTGAGTATGTGAATTCCAAACATAGCAGCCTCTTCTGGGCCAGGCCCCCTCATAAGCCAGGGAATCACCCGAGAGGCCAGGCTGCCGGTGGAGCCAGGATGGAGCTGGTGGAGCCAGGATGGCCACTGCCTAGATGGGGCTGGGTCCTTCCAGCCTCCACTCAGTGGCCCCTCTCTCCTGTTTCAGGAAGTATGCAGCCATCTCCTCTTCAGAGCAGCGCCAGAGCTACAAGAACGACTTCAACGCCGAGTACAGCGAGTACCGCGACCTGCACGCCCGCATTGAGCGCATCACGCGGCGGTTCACGCAGCTCGACGCCCAGCTCCGGCAGCTCTCCCAGGGCTCCGAGGAGTACGAGGTAGAGCCCCCCCGCTGCCTACTGTGCCCTGGCTCTGGCGGGAGCCAAGACCCACTTGGGCACGTACCATCGCCACCACGAGCCTACTGGCCTGCTTGGTGGCCCCAGAGTCTGGCCCTTCCCCAGGCAGCGCTTCTCCCCCGGTGCACTCCATGCGGCAACCCCATGGTTCTGGCCCGGCCCTGGGGCCCTGTTGTGGGAGTCCTTGAAGGCAGCCCAGCTTGTCAGCCTCCTTTGCAGTGGGGACAGCTGTGACCCACCTCCTTGGGTGGGGGCGAGCTGGGGTACATGGATCCCCACATGTTTGAGCACCTGGGGTCCTCTCTCAGCCTAGGACACGGGGCTCTTGGTACCTGTGCCAAACCCTCAGGAGACTCCACAGCTGAGCTCTGTCCAGCACCCTGGAGCCCATCCATGCTGCCACAACTGTAGCAGGGGGAGGTGACAGGTCCCTGTGGTCCTGGGAACCAGGACTCCTGTGGTCCCCTGGCTTGAGCTGGCAGCTCCTTCAGCTGCCCTGTGTAGACAGAGTCTCCACCCTTAGCCATAGCCTTGGACGCAGCCTCCCCACCTGCCACCTTTCGGAACTGGTGACCTGACTGCAGGGCTGGGCCCCGATTAATCAGATGCCGGGGTCTCTCCTGGCCAAGGCCCCTTTGCCTTCCAAAGATGACGACTCATGATAGGGTTCTAGGGGCTGGGAGCCATGGGTTCTTGGGGCATCTCTCCCTCCCCTTCCCTCCCTCTTTGCTGCACCCACCCACCGCCTCCCCACCCCCTGCGACATGGATACTTCCTTGTCCTCCCACGCCCCCACAACAGCAGTGCCCCACCTGCTCTTGCCTCTAAGGGACCCGGCAGCCTTTCCCTCATGCCCCACCCACTCTGGAGCTACAGCTGCTGTGGGCCCCTGGGGCGTTACTTGGCCTTGTCCTTGAGGCTGCCCCACCCTCCCACCCCTCACCCTTCTCAGAGCACCTGGGACCACTCAATTTGGGTTTCCTGTAGGCGGGGACGCATTCTGTTTTCTCAAAATTTTGTTTTTCTTCTAGACTACTCGAGGGCAGATTTTGCAGGAATATCGAAAAATCAAAAAGGTGAGTGTCTCTTGTTTTGGTGTGGGCTCCAAGTGAGCCATGGGAGCTGGAGGGAGGAGGGTGGGCCCAGAGCAGCCTCCCTGCCCGCTACTTCCAGGGTGTGGGGGAAGAGCCTTTGAGTCTGAGGCCAAAGTTGCCCCGCCACCCCCAGCCAAGTCTTCAGCTGTGGCATCCTGGCCCAGCCACACAATCTGCGGAGGTGCGGGGGACCAACTCCCACTCTGCCCTTGGACGACAACCCTCCTTGCTGGGCACCTAGCCCAGGTTTTTGGTGTGGGGGCGGGGCACTGGCCTGCTTACAGCAGGGAGCAGCACCCAGGGCGGCTCTGTCCTGAGCATGACTGTGCTGTCCCACAGACCAACACCAACTACAGCCAGGAGAAGCACCGCTGCGAGTACCTGCACAGCAAGCTGGCCCACATCAAGAGG
Source organism: Symphalangus syndactylus (assembly GCF_028878055.3). NCBI lineage: Eukaryota > Metazoa > Chordata > Mammalia > Primates > Hylobatidae > Symphalangus > Symphalangus syndactylus. The sequence continues at coordinate 44,603,781 of NC_072435.2, read as the reverse complement.
CTCATCGCCGAGTACGACCAGCGGCAGCTGCAGGCTTGGCCCTAGCCGCCCTCCCCGATGGCAGAGATCTGGGAGGGTGGGTGGAGCAAAAGGCGGGGAGAGAGGATTTATTTAAAAAAATAAACCCGAGGAAGATGCTCATCTGAGCCAGAACCGCCGGCTTTTAGGGCAGCCCCTGCAAACGTCTCACCCTGGCAGGTGGCTGCAAGCCCACCTCGGCCCTCCCTGCACCTCCTGAGCAGTCCCTGCCTATGATGGGCTCCCCAGGAAGCCCACTGCCTCCTCCCTGGCTGCAGCCCCCGGGTTCAGCCTCCTCTCTCGCCAGAAGACTCCTAGGCCCTTGGGGTGGCGCGCCTGCCTTTTCTAGTTTTATACAAAGCAGCCACTTTTAGCTACTGCTAATGAGACTTGAGTCTATTTTTGTACAAAAGAGAAGCAAAATCTTTTTTCTAAACCTGTGCCTCCCTCTCCTCGGACACCCAGGGTCTAGCCGCTGCCCTGGGTCCTGCCTGCAGTATTACAGAGGCCGTCAAAAGGTGCAGCTGCGTTCTGAGGGCGCGGGGACTGGGCAGGTGGCCTCTGCTGGTCTCTGGCTCTATGTTTAGGCACCCCCGTCCCCAGCCTCTCCTCCTCGGGCAGAGTCTCTGCTCCAGCAAGCAAACGGGGTGGCCCGGGTGGCTATTTTGAGAACTCCAGCTAGTGCCCCCAGACAGCTGCTCAGAGCCAAGGGGGCAGAGGGCTTTCAGCGCCCCCAGGCCTGCCCTGCTATTTCAGGCCCTCAGCTGTCGGGGGCCACTGTGTTTCTGTGCTCCAAGTTGAGACTCGGCCGCAGCGGCGTCAGATTTTTCTTTGCGATGTCCTCGGTTTCCCATTTGCTGCTGCTGCTCATTCCACACTGTTGAGACCTTGTGGTCTCGATGCTGCTGGCCTCCCTTCGTCCCTCTGTCCACTTGTGGGTCCTGGGGTCGTCTTAGCAGAGCCACCGCCAAGGTTTGCACTCAGGGAGGGGCTGATGGAGGGCTGGGCGCCATGGGGTCAGGGAGGCCCCAGGGACCCGTGGGCAGAGCTGGGGAGCCAGGAGGATGGGTCTGCCTGCTCTGGGGGTGCAGGCTCTGCAGATACCCCAATTGCTGCTTTGTTGCTGTGCCTAGTCTAGTGTCCCCCAAAGCATCGGGGGGCCACGCAAGTGTGCGTGTGTGAGTGTGCGTATGTGGGGACCCCCCAGGGCGTGGTGGGGTCTGAGGCGTGTGTTCCCATTTAGGGCTGAACGAAGCCATGACTTGGGAAGGTGGTGGTGGGGGGTGGCGGCTGTGACTCAGGGCCCAGGGATCACATGGGGGGTCACTGCTGCCATCAGCAGTCAGGCAGGGAGAGCAGAAATGCAAAAATACAGATGTGTCTATTTTTCTAAACTAGGGGGTGGAAGGGTGCCTCTTGACGGCTTCCAAAGAGCTGACTGTGGAGAGCCCACAGTGCATCCCACCCCTGCCCGAGAGTCTCTCTCCTTTGGGACCCCCGGGTTCCCAGAGCTCAGAGGAAACTGATCCTTCATGTTTCAATAGCTGTTGTTGTTCTTCTCTTTTGGGCCAGGCCGGGGAAGGGCTGAGCAGGCTCCAGGGGGCCTCCAGAGTCAGCTGGACCCCGCTGTGTCACCCGCAGGCAGCCCTGCAGACACTGGTGAGGTGGGATGATTTCAGGAGGTCCCAGCCCGGGACTGCCTGTCCCTCTGCCCTGGGAACCAGTCCAAGGGGCTGTCAGTTGAATTTGCCTTTTTGTTGTTGTTGTTGTTGTTGTTATTTGTTCTCCTTTTAAGGAATTATGAAGCTAAGAAAAGTTTTGTGTTTTGGGGGTTGGTGGACAAAGTTCTAGCTGATTAAATATGGTCTAACTTATTGATACTATTTTTTTTCTTTTGATGTTGTACTGTGGAGAAAAACTGTTTTGAGCCATGGGGTTGGTGTTTACAAGGACTTTCCACTTTTGCCAAAATGTTACAATTGAAAGAGGCATCTGCGTCTTCAGTTTCCTAATATTTTCTTATAAGATCTAGTGTCCTTTTTGTACACTAAACAGGTGAATGCTGACTTTTTTCATTCTCCAATAAATTTCACTGAACTGAACCTGGCAGCCCAGGCTGCCTGGCTGGTGTGTGTGGTGTGTGTGGTGTGTGGGTGTTGGTGTATCTGTGTGTGTGTGGTATATGGTGTGTATTGTGTGTGTGGTGTGTGTTGGGGTGTGTGGCTGTGTAGTATATCTGTGTTGGTGTGTGTTGGGTGTCGTGTGTGTGGGTGTGTGGTGTGTGATGTGTTAGGGTGTGTGTGTTGTATGTGTGGGTGTGGGGTATCTGTGGGTGTGGTTAGGGTGTGGGTTGTGTGTTGGTGTGTGTGGTTTATCTGTAGGGGTGTTAAGGTGTGGGTGTGGTGTGGTTGTGGTGTATCTGGGTGTGTTGATGTGTGGGTGTGGTGTATCTGGACGTGTGTGTATTAGGGTGTGGGTGTGGTGTGTGGGTGTGGTGTATCTGGGGGTGTGGTGTGTTAGGGTGTGGGTTTGTGTGGTGTGCGTGTGAGTGTGGTGTATCTGGACGTGTGTTAGGGTGGGTGTGTGGGTATGGTATATGTGTGGGTGTGTGAGGGTGTGTGGGTGTGGTGTGTGTTAGGGTGTGGGTGTGTTATGTGCAGTGTGTGCTAGAGTGTTGGGTGTGTGGTGTGTGTTGGGTGTGGTGTGTGTGTGGTATATGGTGGGGTGTGTGGTGTGGGCGTGGTGTGTGTTGGGGGTGTGTGTGTTGGGTATGTGGTGTTGGTGTGTGGGTGTAAGGGGTGTGTGTGGGGTGTGGTGTGTGTTGGGGTGTGTGTGTGTGTAGTGTGTGGGTGTCACAGCCTGGTTTCTGTGGTGGCTGTCCCTGTCCTGTGGTTGGGGGTGGGCTGGCATCAGGAGGTGATGTGGCCTGGGGCCGCCATAGTGATGAGAAAGGGTTGTTCAGGGGCTCTGGCTGGGACCAGAGAAGAAGGCAGTTTGCAGCCTACCTGAGCCGTTGCCTGAGAAAGGACCAAATCAGAGGGCCCTGTAGGTGATGGGGAGAGCGGGGGTGGGGGCAGGCTGGGTCAGGGCGGAGGGATGGTGAGCCATAGCAGGTGTGTGAGCGCAGCAGTACCCTCTGGTGTGGATAGGGTGGGCTGAATCCAGCACTGGGATTCCTTGGCCCCCTGTGGCACCAAAGGCTACAGGAGTGGGGCTGGGGGGTGGGGGAAACCAGCTGTGACTGTCTCTCTCTGATGAAAACAGCAGCAGGTAACGGTAATATTTTATTACCTGTTCTTCCCACACTGGGGCAGGGGCATCCCCTGTGCCACTAGTGGGGATGGGGAAAAGGCCTGACAGGAGCGGCGGTGGTGCAGGTGGAACTGGAGCCAGGGGCCATGGAGAACATAACGCTTATCCTGCCAGCCAAGGACAAGAGGAGGTGCATTTAGTAATAGGACCGTGGGCAGAGGTCCTGGGCCTGCAGCTGTGGGGCCTGGCCTCCCTGCCCGTCCGCGGCCTTGGCCCAAGTTCTAAGGCCACCCAGGAATCTGAGGGACGCGGGAGGGGAAGTCATGGAGCCCTGTGGGGCAGCGTGTACCCTGCTCCCAGCATAGCCTGGCCACGCTGTTCTCCCAGGGTAACATCTCTGTCCCAGCATCCCAGGGCCAACACCAACCTCCTGCAGCTCACGGTCCTGCCTCCCCCGGCCCTCCAACACCAGCCCTAAGCCAACTGCCCAGCAATACTCTGGCCGTCACCCCCGCAGCCTGCAGAGGCCACGGTCGGTCCCCTGACCTTCCTGAGCCATGGATGCCATCAGTCTAGTGCCCCGGGTATCCAGGAGAGCCTTCCCACCCTCATGGCCTGGGCACCCTGACAGAGAGGGGCTCAGGGCTGTTAAGCCCTCTTCCGCCACCTGCCAGGGGCCCCAATTGTCCTTTTTCAACGGGCACCCCTGTTCCTGCAGCCCCCTCCTGTACCAAGCTCCGCCTGGGCTCTGCAACACAGCAGTGACTCAGAGAGCCTCATCCCTGCCTTCAGGGAGCCCACACTTCGCTGGGGAATGACAGTGCATCTCACCACTGACTTCAGCACACCCAGGCCTGACTGTAGGGGCCAAACCCTCTCCTTAGGCCTTGTCAACTGCTGAGGCTGGATTCCCTCCAGCTGCCATGTGCCAGCTCCCATCCTCCGGCACCCCCTACAGGTGGCCCTGTGAACACAGGCTCCCCGGGGCTGGGTCTTGGGACCTTCCTCATGTCTCAACTACACAGGTTCCTGAATCACATGTCGCCTCGAGGCACAAGCTCCCCGATTCTCTGATCCTCTGATACCTACAGGATGTCCAACAGTTCCATTCCCAGAGATGGTATGGGACTCCACAAGTTATGGGGGTCAGTCCCACGGGGCTGCACCCATGTCAGATGCCACCTATACTTCTGGCAAGCAGGCTAATAAATTGCGAGTTCCCACGACACCCACTTCAGGTTTGGTAATTTGCTGGAACAGCTCACAGAACTCCAGAAAATGCTCACAGCCAAATGGAGGAGGCGCAAAGGGCAAGGTATGGGGCGGGCCGTGAAGCTTCCATGCCTTTTCCAGGCATGCCACTCTCCCAGCGCCTCCATATTTTCCCCTAAACCCCATTTTTTTTTTTTTTTTTTTGAGACAGGGTCTTACTCTGTTGCCCAGGCTGGAGCGCAGTGGTACAATCACGGCTCACTGCAGCCTACACCTCCTGAGCTCAGGTGATCCTCCCACCTCAGCCTCCCACGCAGCTGGACTACAGGCGTGCACCACCAAGCCCGGCTATTTTTTTGTTGTTTGTATTGAGACGGGGTTTCCCCGTGTTGCCCAGGCTGGTCTCAAACTCCTGGGCTCAAGTGATCCGCCCGCTTTGACCTCCCAAAGTGCTAGGATTACAGGCATGAGCCACCGTGCCTGGCTGACTGCCTATTTTTCGGCTTAGGTTCTATGAAGAATGTGTATCAGTGTGATGAAACACTTTGTAGATCTTAAAGGGAGCAGACTGGGAGGGGGAGGGGGGCCAGCCTGCCCAGACTTCCTGGACTCTGGGTAGCATTCCTTCCTCCAGGGTATGGGCAGGACCCTCCTGGAATGAGGGTCTTCAAGGGAGCAGGCAGAGAGTGACCTTTGCCAGCTTTGTGGCTTTTTTTTTTTAGGGGAGAAGGGCTCCAGTTTCTCTGACCTGCCTTGGAGAAGAGGAATTCTGGTTTCTATGGTTTCCAGGGGAGAAAGGGGCTAGAGGCAGGAGGGCAGGATAAGGTCGGAGAGACTGGATTCTGAGCTTTCCAATGCCCTGCTCAAAGCGCTGGGCAGGCCAAGGCCCCATACTTGAGGGCGGGGTGAGTTTCTGTGTTCTGAGCCCCAACCGTCTCATTTGCATATATGTGATTGATTAAATCATTGGCCGCTGGTGATTGAGCTCAATGTCTAACCAAGAACCATGAACAAACACCAAATACTCTTCACACTCCCTTATCCCCAGCCCTCAGGGTCTGCCCAAGACCCCAAACTGCCTCCCACGTAGCCAATTTTTCATCTGCCCTGTCCGGGTGGCTTAGGTGGCTTCGCCTGTAGTTTTCTTTCAGCGAACTCCTCTTCATGTCTCAAAACCCTTGCTAGCAGCCCCCTCATCTGGGGAGCCTGTCTTGCAGGGGCCCTGCCTGTGAGTTCCCACCCACTGGGGACGGGGGTGTCCCAGTCCACTTCCAACTCCCTCAGACTGGGGCCCCTTTGAGGGTGAGGCCTGGACCCAGAGTCTTAAGCCCTCATCCTCCAAGGTCAGGCCCTGTCTCTTGCAAACGTTCCCAACTATCCACCTTTTGGGCCAGCTCCAGTGGTGGAAACTTTCCGGCCTCCAGGCGCTTGTTTTGGAAAGTTCCTGGGGGAGCTGCCCCGGCCTGCCCGCTGGGTTCCCACGCTCCCTTATCAGCGCGCATGAGGGGGGCGCCCTGCAGTGCAGGCCTCATTCCTCCCCTGCCTCGGCCCTGCCCGCCTGTGCATCCCCTCCCCTTTCCAGCGAACAGCCTCCCCATTCGGCCCACTCCTGCCAAGCCCTCCTGCTGCAGGTGGGGAAACAGGCCAAACAGGCCCCATCCTTGTGAGTCCCGTGGGGACAGAGTGACTTTGTCCCCCGAGATGGATGGGAGCGGACATGCGGAGCCAGGGGTTGGGACTGCCTGGTAGGGGCTGCTGCCCACGAAGGGGGAGTAGGTGGCAGCGTGGCTCCGAGGAGATTCTGGCTTTGGAGTTCTGGCCCTCTGCCTGTTTCCCCTGCAGTGTCTCTGACCCAGACCTCCTACCCCCCGGAGGCCCAGCTTCCCTGCCCAGCTCCACCCCCTGGCTGGTGGCTGGGCTCATGTGCAGCCTCATTGTCCTCTTGTAAAGGGGGAATAGGCAGCCATGAGCCCCTGGGGGCTGCGGAGCGAGCGAGGTGAACCTATACGCGCCGCGCTCGTGGACGCCTGGCCACTTCCGCCAGACGGGGACCCGATGGCCACGGTGGCTCTGGGTTGTCGGGCCTCGAACCGGGGTCTCCAGACGTTGGGCCCCTCCCCCCCAGCGCGGGAGAGGCGGGGAAGGGGGCGGGGCGGGGGAGGGGCCGCAGCGCTTTTCTCCGGAGGTCGCGCGCCCGAGAGCCCGCGCTGTCCACCGCCGCTGCCTGAGTCGACTCTGCGCCGGTGAGTGCGGTTCGGGGCGGGGACGGCCTCCGTGGGGACCCAGGCTGGCTTGGCCCGGCCGCTTAGAGTCCCCGCTGACCCCCTGCTCACCCCGGGCCCCCAGCCCGCCGCGATGGAGGCCGCCGCCCAGTTCTTCGTCGAGAGCCCGGACGTGGTCTATGGCCCCGAGGCCATCGAGGCGCAATACGAGTACCGGACGACGCGCGTCAGCCGCGAGGGTGGCGTTCTCAAGGTGGACCGGGGGCTGGGGAAGGAGGCGTGCTGGGGAGAGTGGGGCGGCGCGGGGAGAAGGGCACGGGACCCGGAGTTCACTGCGCGGTCTGTCTTCAGGTGCACCCCACGTCCACGCGCTTCACCTTCCGGACCGCCCGGCAGGTGCCCCGGCTCGGGGTCATGCTTGTCGGCTGGGGCGGGAACAACGGCTCCACACTCACCGCCGCGGTGCTGGCCAACCGACTGCGTCTGTCCTGGCCCACGCGCAGCGGCCGCAAGGTGGGGGCGGGAGGGGCGTGGTGGGTAGGGAGGCTTGGTGGGGGTCCTTGCGGGCCGGGGCGGAAGCCTGCAGGGGGCGGGGCTCTGCGGGACCGGGGGGGCTGTAGGGGGCGGGGTTCTGCGGGGCGGCGGGCTGCAGGGGCGAGGGACCTGCCCGGGGCTGGAGGCCTGTAGTGGGCGAGGGACCTGCAGGGGCGAAGCTCTGTGGGGCGGGAGGGCTTGCAGGGGGCGGGGCCTGGCTGCAGGCGGACCCCGGGGAGGGGTTTCGCGAGGTAGCGGGGGCTCCTCGGGAGTCTTACAGGGCGGAGCTTAAGGTGCCGGAGGTCTCGTGGGAGGGGCCTGGGGGCAGCGGCTTCCGTCCTGGCTGGGAGTCTGGAACTGAAAAATGCCCGAAAGTGGGGCAGGGCTTGAGAGCCTAGGTGGGGCCCAGGCCGGGTCGCGGCCCCTTCGCCACTCCCACCCGTCACCTCACCGTGTCTGCTGCCCCCCAGGAGGCCAACTACTACGGCTCGCTGACTCAGGCGGGCACCGTGAGCCTGGGCCTGGACGCCGAGGGCCAGGAGGTGTTCGTCCCCTTCAGCGCGCTGCTGCCCATGGTGGCGCCCAACGACCTCGTGTTCGATGGTGGGCAGAGCCCTGGGCCGGGGTGGGGCGGGATGGGAGATGGGGTCTGGAGGGGCCCAGGATCCGGGCAGGGTCGAGTGTGAGGGTCCCCCCAGGCTGGGACATCTCGTCGCTGAACCTGGCCGAGGCGATGCGGCGCGCGAAGGTGCTGGATTGGGGGCTGCAGGAGCAACTGTGGCCGCACATGGAGGCCCTGCGGCCCCGGCCTTCTGTTTACATCCCCGAATTCATCGCGGCCAACCAGAGCGCGCGCGCGGACAACCTCATCCCAGGCTCGCGTGCGCAGCAGGTGCTGTCCCATCCCGCATCCCTTGCTCCCTGCCACTTGTTCTTCGCCACTTGGTTCCCCCTTTTTGCCCCACCCTGCGAATCCAGGCCTCACTTGACACCCGGGGAACTGAGTGGCCCAGGCCTCTTTGAGTCCGAGAGCATGTACAACCAACTTCCCTACACCCTCCATCCTCCCCACACCCTCTCCATCCAACCCACAGCTGGAGCAGATCCGCAGGGACATCCGAGACTTCCGGTCTAGCGCGGGGCTGGACAAAGTCATCGTGCTGTGGACGGCGAACACGGAGCGCTTCTGTGAGGTGATTCCAGGCCTCAACGACACAGCCGAGAACCTGCTGCGTACCATTGAGGTGGGCGCACGCCCGGGTGGAGCAGGTCAGGCAGGGCCAGTCCCAAACACAGCTCTGTGCTGACTGCCCGCCTTGCCCACAGCTTGGTCTGGAGGTGTCGCCCTCCACGCTCTTCGCTGTGGCCAGCATCCTGGAGGGCTGTGCCTTCCTCAATGGGTCCCCGCAGAACACCCTGGTGCCTGGAGCCCTTGAGCTCGCGTGGCAGCGCCGGGTTTTTGTGGGCGGAGATGACTTCAAGTCAGGCCAGACCAAAGTCAAGTCCGTGCTCGTGGACTTCCTCATTGGCTCCGGCCTCAAGGTGCGTGGGCCTAGGGGGCTGCCGAGTGCAGGAAGGGGGCTTGGGCCGCAAGCACCTGGCCTGTGGGGCCGCAGGGCCTGCAGCTGCTGGGGCTTCCCTTGTACCCACAGACCATGTCCATCGTGAGTTACAACCACCTGGGCAACAACGATGGGGAGAACCTGTCGGCGCCATTGCAGTTCCGCTCTAAGGAGGTGTCCAAGAGCAACGTGGTGGATGACATGGTGCAGAGCAACCCAGTGCTCTATACACCCGGCGAGGAGCCTGACCACTGCGTGCGTGGGGCGCGGGCGCGGGCGCGGGGTTGCCCGGCGAGGGGTGGCAGGGACCCGGGCAAACTCCTGCTGCACTCCAGGTGGTCATCAAGTATGTGCCGTACGTGGGAGACAGCAAGCGCGCGCTGGATGAGTATACCTCGGAGCTGATGCTGGGCGGAACCAACACACTGGTGCTGCATAACACGTGCGAGGTGCGGCGCGGCTTCAGGGGCTGCTATGGGAGGCAGGGCTTGGCCACCGCCCCCATCTGACCCACCCGCCCCGCAGGACTCGCTGCTGGCCGCACCCATCATGCTGGACCTGGCGCTGCTGACTGAGCTGTGCCAGCGCGTGAGCTTCTGCACTGACATGGACCCCGAGCCGCAGACCTTTCACCCCGTGCTGTCTCTGCTCAGCTTCCTCTTCAAGGCGCCACTGGTGCCGCCGGGCAGCCCGGTGGTCAATGCGCTTTTCCGTCAGCGCAGCTGCATCGAGAACATCCTCAGGTGCACCCCAGCCTCCAGGTTCCCGCCCGGGGCCCAGATACCCCCTGGCTAAGCTATGCACAGGGCTTGGGGGGCTGTAGGCGCAGGGATACCCCCCCTTCTGCCTGTGGGGTGTCTGGCTCTGCTAAGCTGTGTGGCCTCTCCAGGGCCTGCGTGGGGCTCCCGCCACAGAACCACATGCTCCTGGAGCACAAGATGGAGCGCCCAGGGCCCGGCCTCAAGCGAGTCGGACCCGTGGCTGCCACCTACCCTGTGTTGAACAAGAAAGGGCCGGTACCCACTACCACCAATGGCTGCACCGGTGATGCCAATGGGCATCATCTGCAAGTGGAGGAGCCCCCGATGCCCACCACCTGAGGCCCTGGTCACACAGTTTCCCGGTTCTTCCTCCCCGCTGCCCCCCAGGACCCTACCTTGAAGGCCCTCACAAAGACAATAAAGGCGCTGCCACTTTTAGCCCTCCTTCCACCTGGGGTTCTTGGGGCCTGTGACCTGACTCTGCCTCTCTCTACTTCCCTGACTGTTGAGCGCCCAGCTTCAGTCCCACCCCCTCTGCCCATGGTCATCACCCCAACTCCCAGGGAGAGCCCAGAACCTGGAGCCTTGCTCTGCCCCCAGTTCTCAAAGGTGGGGCTAGATGGGGGCGGGGGCGGAACAAGACCACAGGGTGGAGGGTGTGGTGGCAGAAGGCCAAAAAGGGAATCTGAGACAAGCTACCAAAAACCAAAACCAGCTTCCATTTATTGACGGGCCCCACCCCTTGACGTCCTGGGGAGAGGGGCCCCCCAAAGAGCCTTTCTCTCTGGGACAAAATACAAATGGCAGGAAGGGTCCATACAGAAAAGAACGTCTCTGAGGTCCTTGCGTTTTTAATAAAATGGTAAGAGTCTTTCGTGTGGGGCCTCCCAGCTGGGCAAGCCTTGATTGGCCAGGAGTCCAGGTGCCCGAGGTGTGACCTCAGCCCCTCGCCCTGAGCAGGGGCGCTGGGCAGAAGCCTAGGCCCGCAGAGAGGCCCGGGGCTGCCACCCCATCACACGCTCATGGTCATCCCTGGCGAGTACTGCGGAGAGAGGAGGGGGCAGCGCGCAGGGGCCGAGTTCAGCTCCGGAAGAGGCTGGGGCCCGCCCCCAGGGACAATGGGGGACAAGGCAGGGCTGGGTCCTGGGCAGACATGGGGTGGGGACAGGAGGGAACGGGGGAGGGGCGATGCATGGGAAGGCCGCCCTGGGGCGCGGGTCCCGAGGTGGGGGCGGATGGGATCGGGACGGTGAAATAGGAGCGGGAGGTGGTGGGGGGGGGGTGGGGAGAGGTTGAGGAGACGGGAAGGATGCCGCGGCCGCCCCCCCACCTGGCCCGCCGCGGTCACGGTCTTGCTCTGGCCCCCCGGCCGCCCCGCCGGGGCCTGCCCGCCAGGCCCCTCCGGCCCGACGCCGCCGCGGGGGGGGAGTCGACGCAGTCGCTTACGCTTTCGCTCGGGAACGGGTGCAGGAAGGTCCCGGCGGCCGCCATCTCGCCGTCGTCCCGCGGGGTGCCCGGGGCGTTGCTCAGGCCGGCCACGGCGCCGGGAGAGCTCTGGGGGCGGCTGCGGTCAGCGCGCAACTCCCTGCCCCGCCCCCTCCCCGCCGCCCCCCCGGATCCCACCCCCGGCAGGAGCGCTGCCTCCTTACCTTCGGCAACCCGTCCATGTCGCCCGAGCCTACAGACACGGACAGACACGGGCACCGGCTCAGACGTGCTGGCGCCAGGCCCCCCGGCCTCCAGGGGCCGACGACCCTCGCGAGCTTCCCCTGCCGCCGCGCCCCCACCCCGCACAGCCCGCCAGGAACCCCGGGACTGAGGCCAGGTGGAGGGTTGGGCCTGGGGCGGGGAGGGGCGGTCAGTGCATCCTCTGGTTTGGTCGCTGGATCCCCCTCCAGCTCTGGGCAGCCCCTGTCACTGAGCGGCCCCCGGGGGTCTCAGGATCCCCCTCCAGCTCTGGGCAGCCCGTCACTGAGCGGCCCCCGGGGGTCTCAGGACGCCACTAGACGCCTCCACCCGGCAGGCGGGCTGACGGTGGGGGGAGGCAGCCAGGGAGCGCACGGACCCGGAAGGCAACGTGGGCGGGAGCAGGGACGCCCACTCACCCAGGGATCCGTTCACGTGGTGAGGCTCCATCGCGCTCATGGCGGCCATGGGGCCCTCCGGGCCAGGGCCGAGCGGGAACTGCGGGCATGGGGACAGCGTGGGACTCAGGCCACCCATTCCCCAAGTGGGGTCACCGCCTCGAGAAGCACCCCCGCAAGCCCCCACTCACATTAGCCCTGCCGGCGCCCGGCCCGATGGAGTTCATTATAGTGTACATGTTTTCGCTGGAGTTGGTAGAATCTGGGGGAGACCAGGAGGGTGCCAGGTGTGACAGGGTTTCCCCCAAGCACACCCACCCTCGCACACCCCGCCTCTGCCTAGGCCATACCTCCAGGGCTAGGCATGATGGGTGTTCCAGGGGGCCCACCTCCTCCTGGGGGTCCCTGCACACAGGAGACAGGAACCGTGAGAAATGGCCCCTCATCTGCCATCCCACAGCCCCTGCCCAGGGGTGACCCAGCTTTGCTCAGACTTACCGTGTAGCTGCCAGGGGATGAGGAGGAGTAGGGGATCTGGGGACAGGGGCAGCTGTGAGCGGTCAGCCAGGTGGCTCACCTAGCGCCCCTCCCACCCCGCCCCAGGCCTGCCCACCCAGCCAAAGGCTCACCGAGTTTCCACTGGGGCTGGCCCACGGGCCACGAACTCCTGGGCCCCTGGAAGAGACCGTGGATGACAGACTCTGGGGCTAGTCCATGTGGATCACAACCCTCACCACACACCCCCCACACCCTGCTCCACTGTATCCCCAGACAGACCACAGAGCAGCAGATGTTGCTGGAAAAGTGGCCACCATGAGCTGCCAGGTTCCAATCCCAACCCATCACTGGCCCCAGGGGACTAACTGCTACTTCAAGTCTCAGTTTCCCCTCAACAGTGGCCATGAAATAAACAATATCCAAGGCTGTCCTGAGGATTCAGGGCCTGCCCCAGCTGACCCAGCCATGAAGCTGGTGGTGGCCTGTGAACTGCACACTCCTAGGGTCCCCAAGGTCTTACATGTTCATGGCAGGCAGGCCTGGGCCGGCAAGGGAGTTGGGTGGGGGTCGCATGCCGCCTCCATAGCTCTGCGGAAGCAAAGGGGCTGTTAGGGGCAGACCGGGGACAGCCCGAAGGCCCCACCCACCAGGGCTCCACTCTTACCTGGGGCCCCACGCTGGCCATGCCACGAGGAGGCGTCACCCTCTGCATTGGGCCGCCCATGCTCGGATGCCCTGGGGTGGGGCAGAAGTAAGGGGACTTGGACCTGGACCATTCCCCAGTGTGGACAGTGGGGAGGCAGCAAGGTCGGGGCTCTGAGAGCTGGAATTCTGATTGATGGCAGGATAGGGGCTGGAGCTTCCCTACTCACCCTGGGCTCGTGGGGAGGGCTCCATGGCGCCAGGGAGGAGGGGCTGGGAGCCGGGGAGGCCTGCGGGAGGCTGCGGAGGGGGTGCGGCGGCATTGAGTGTAGGGTGCTCCCTCCCCGGCCCAGCTCCTGCCCCCCCTCCCCTCATCCCTTTCTCACCTGACTCGGCATCCGCAGGGTGGGCCGGGGGCCCCCTGGGAAGCGCGGTGACATGAAGGGCTGGAAGAGGTGGGTGGGGATCAGCACCTCCCCTCACCCTCTGGTCCCCAAAGCTACACCATTCCTGCTATGCTGGGGCCCCCAACCTGGGGAGCCCCCTCCTCCAGAACCAGCCAGCAAAGCCTGGTCGGCTGGCGCCAGCCAGGACATCATGGCGTGAGGGGGCGGCGCTGGGGCGGGGGGATGTGTGTGTGTGAGGGGCAGGCACCACAGCTCCTTACCTGACTGTGAAGCCCCATTATGGGGGCATTGGGGTTGTGGGGGGACGGGTGGGAGCCGGGGGGGCCCTAGGAGGACAGAACCAGGTGGGTTGGGGGGAGTGAGGCCCTACTGGGTTTGGCTGAGGAGGGGAGGTGCTCCATGGAGGCAGAGGGGTGGGCCAGCCTACGGGACAGGGACCCTGTGGGAAGGCTTCAGGGCAGGACTCAGGCACCAGTGGTCACCAAGACCACTGGGGCCACTGCATCCCCAAGCACGCTGTGCGCACACATGTGCAGGCCAGGCGCACAGACATCCACCCTCCACTGCACTCGGGCCCTCCCTCACTGGCTCCTGAAAGGCCCACCTGGGCACACCTGCGGCACAGAGGACCCTCCCACCCAACTCCAGCCTGCCGGCCTCATGATCTCTTCCCACGTGGGAACCCCTACCCTCAAACGCATGTTCAGCCACAGTTGGGGGCCAGTGGATTCCAGCCGGGGTCATACCTGGAAGAAGCCAGCAGCCATGGGGCCTGCGGCCATTGCGTCACCTGGGGCCATACTCCCCATCACAGGGCTGGGGGCGGCTGCTGCGCTCTGTAGGGGTGCAGGAAACCCAGAGGGCCAGGTCAGGACACTTGGACATTTCCTACCTGGGGTGTGCCCCCTCCTGTCTGCAGGTGGCTGGCCCCATGGGACAGCGAGCTGGCATTGGTCAGTGAGCACACTGGGGTTGTCAGCCTGAGGATCTGTGGGTCTGAAGACCCTGTAGGACCCAAGACCCAGTGTTGCCCTCTCTCACAGACCTGCTCCCCACTCCAGACCCATCCCAACTGGCCCTGCATCGTCCTGGCTGGCAGGGCAGCTCAGCTGGGTCCCCAACTCTACTCAGGACACCCCAAATAAACATACACACAAATATACCGGCAGTTTCAAGAGCCTCCCTGAAGGCTCTACCTTAGAGCAGGTGTAGACCCCTGCCCCACCCCACCCTTCGTCCAGGAGGGAGGGGGAAAAGCAGGATTCTGGGGTGGGGTCCCCATCCCCCAGCCTCTCAGATAGAGAAGGGGACAAGACAGGGTGCTGGAGAGGGGGCTTCCTGTATCTGCCAGAAATTCTGGTGGCAGCGCAGACCTGGCCGGGGACCAGGTTCTAGACCTGTCTGCTATGGGGCCTACAGGGTCTGGCAGGGGGAAGGTGGGAAGGGGGATGTGAAGTGGGGAGGGAGGCCCGGTCTATGAGGGCAGAGGGACACCTCTGGGGACAGGGAGGGGAGAACTTCTCTCCTGGCCCGTCTGTATGGTCCAGGCCAAGCCCCAAACCCCAAAAAGAACGGGATGGGCTCTCTCTGGGGTTGGCCCAAGCCAGCACACAGGGACACTCAGGTGTTTGTGGCATGAACTACAGCCACTTGGGCTCAGAGAGGTTGAGCACTCTGCCTGCAGTCACACAGCGTTTCCTGCCCTCAGAGACTGCTGCAAGGGGCCCCCTGCCTAGAGGAGGGTCCCTGGAGAAATCCTCCCTCCCCCTGTGGGGCTGCGGGCTGGCCCCTTCCTGCCCCTTCTCTGAGGTTAGCCTCAAGCCTCCCGCCAGGGTCCTAAGCTGGGGGAGGGGGTGGAGGTGGGAGCCCCCTAAGCCCACCGTGACGGAGAGCACTCCCAAGGCCCAGAACAAATCCTTCGAAAGCCCTCGTGCCCTAGGGGGCCACTCCTGTGCCACTTTCTCGGTTCCAAACTGCAAGGTCCCCTCTGGGCTCTGGCCCCCACCCCGTCCCCTCCCGTAAACACAATGGCCTGGAGCAGCTGCGCTCCCAGGCGGCCCCTCCGGTCCACTCCCGGAGGGTGGGGAGGGGGCACCTTTGAGCCCTGTGTCTATCTACCCTGCAGGGAGGGCAACCCCCTCTCGGGCCACGGCGGGTGCCTGAGCGTTTCCTAGTCGGGGACGCTCCACCGCACCCCCCCGCCCCCTGCGCCCTGCAGCTTCCCAACTCTAGGCCCTGAGCAGTTAATCCCGGGCGACGCGCCCTCTCCGGCGGTTGGCCCGGGCCAGACCCCCTACGTCAATCATCCCTGAAGAGGAGCCGGCCCGGCCCGCGTTGCCATGGCGATGGGCTGGGCGCTCCGGCGTTTCCTGGAGACGCCAAGGTCGGCAGGCAGCCGGGGAGGGGCGGACAGAGCCCCGCCGCCCCGCCCCCGCTTCGGAGGGCGAGAGAAAGGCGCGAGAGGAAGGGGCCGCCTCCATGCAGGTTCGGCGGGCAAGGCGCCCCGAGTTAGAGCGAGAGCAACGGAGGCGACGGCCCGGCATGGCGAGTCCCCGCGGGGATTCGGTCACCCCAGGGCTTGGGCGGCCTCCGCCCTGGGCCCTGCGGTCTACGCTCTGCGCCGGCGCTGCCATGGTAACCGCTGCGCGCCTGGGAAGCGCGTTCACGCCGACTCGCCAGCTCCGCCCTCCTGGCCCGGCGGGGGGCGCCCAGAGAGGATGCTAGACCCAGACGGCAGGGATGGGGGCAGAGTCGCCCAAGTCCACAGCTCCAGACACCCCCGGGGCCCCAGATCTAGCGGGACTAGGACAAGGGGACCACACACGAGTAGTGGGACACCATTGGGGGTGAACAGCAGTGACGCCAGGAGGGCTTCAGCGTGCCCAGCTCTCATGCAGAGTGCTGGAGGTATCTTCAGAGACATGGGCGCCCCACCCCTCGGGCCGCCTCTGCCTTGCTGGGGCCTGAGCTCCGCCGCACAGGGGACAAGGGGGTGGGCGGGACTGGCGCCCCCCAGACGCCCACCGGCAGAGCCCGCACCTCCCCCTCAGACCCAACAGAGGGGGCCAGGTGGCCCAGCGCAGAGGATGCAGGGAAGGGCTGCCATCTGCTGCCCCATGACAACAGGAGGCTGCCATCCCCTGGTGTTAGCCAGGCAGCCTCCACTCCAGGCCGGCCTCTGACCTTTTCCAACCCAGAGGGAAAATGACAGCAGAGAGGGAGTGGGCAGCTCTAGGTACCCGGCAAGGTCAGAAAGTGTCCCAGTGCCTGGCCCATCAGGCACCCCGACCTGGGCTCCCCGCTCAGAGGAGCAGCAGTGGCCCCCAACGCACACACGGCAGAGGAGGGGGAAGGCAGTGAGTTTCCCCCATCTCCACGCAGGCTCACATGAGAGGCGGGGAAATGGCACCCCCCAGTGCCCCGATGGGGGTGGGAGGGCTGTGGGGATCCTCAGAAGCGTGGTGCAGTGGAAAGAGCTTTCCCTTACTCTGTGAGTGACCCTGGACCAAGTGGAGGGTGGAGGGACCCCCAGAAGTGGCCAAGAGCCTGAGTGGCAGCTGCAGCTCTGCCTGTTAACCCCAAACTGCCACCATCCCCAGCCCTCCTCTGGCTGTGCAGCCCCCTACCCCACCTCCCCAGCCACAGGCCCAGCAGACCTCCCTCCCTGGAGCCCCTGAGTCCCTGGGGCCAGGACTCACATAGTCCTGGAAGGCCTTGGCCTCGCCGGAGTGCTCGCAGGCCTCTCTTCGGTCAGGCGCCGCGCAGTACAGGTCCCAGAAGACGCTGTGGGCCGCAGGGGAAGATGGTTGCTCCACGTGCCTCCCTCAACCCCCTTCCACAGCCCACCCACAGCAGCCCAGCACGTACCACCACCAAGAGTGCAGGAACCCGGGGGGCTCCCCCAGCGTGATGTTCTTCTCCCATCGGATCTGCAGGGAGAGGAAGGTGGTGAGGGGGTGGCCCTACCTGACCCTGCCCCACCACGCAGCAGGGTGCCCAGAGAACATCTGGGCAGGGAGGGAGTGGGGAGGGAAGGGTAACGGTGGGCACAGGGTCCCAGGATGTGTGGCAGGTTCCGGCTGGGCATATGGACCAGATGCCTGGATGCCAGCCCAAGGCCCAGACCCTGCGGAGCCCTCAGTTCCCAGGGCCATCAGAGCGACAACGCGGGCCCACGCCCTGGATCCCCAGTGGAATTGGAGGAGGACCCCCCGGGTGTGGGTGAGGAGGGAGGGCCAGGCTGGAGGCGGCGGCTTACCTCAGACAGGAAGGTCTGGGCTGACTTCTGGGCACCGATGTGCAGCAAGTACTCATAGACATACAGCGCCAACCTGCGGGGGCGAGGCAGCCCAGGGGGCTCAGGCTCTCCAAGGCAAGGGCCCACCCCAAAGCCCTTCCATCATCTCTCAGGAGGGCGGGTGGAAAGGTGGCCTCCCCACCAGCTGCTCAGCAGGGACAGCTCATAGTTATCCATCTACGTCCTGCAGGCCCCTCCCAGGCATCCCTGACCGCCAATTCCGGGCCGAATTCAGCTGTGTTCCGCGCTCCCTCAAGGACCAAGTCCTGGCCCTGTCCTGCCAACACTGAGACTCCAGAGAGGCCTCAGCGCTGGGGAGGTCTCCTCCATAGAGGAGTGTCATTCCTGAGTGTGTGCGGGGTGGGGACGACCACTGGGCACCCTGGGCCGTGTAGTGTGCTCAGGGCCCACCTCCAAACTCATCCCCAGTCTCCCCGGCCCAGGAAGGAAGGAGGGAAGGGGCCCTCCGCCCCACATCCCCCGCAGTCCCTGGACCCCATCTCTTCCTTGGGGAAGAGATGCCCATCCACCATGGTGGCTTCGACCCTTTCTGCAGACCGTCCCCAGACAGGGCAGTGCTGAGCCTGGGGCAGTGTCTGGGGAATGGAGGTGGGGGGCCAGGGGAGGTAGGGCCCGCAGTGCCATGTCTGCAGTGGTGCCGCCCTACCCAAACGCCCACAGGGCTCTGCGCGAGTCCCCAGCCTGCCAGGGACCCCTGGACTCACCCTCTCAACCAATGCGCACCCCAAGAGCTTGGACCTGGGCCACCCTCACCCAGCCAGGTGGCTCCAGCACGGCCCTCAGCAGGTCACAGGGGGAGGCCGGACTGTCCACCCCACTCCAGTCCAGCTGCCACACCAGAGAGCAGAGGACAAACCCCCTATCCAAAGGGTCGCCCAGTCCTGTGGCACCAGCCCTTCTGGACCTCCCTAGAACTGAGCTGCTCCCCGCTCAGAGCTCTTGTACTGCCCAGCTAGGGACCCACGAGAGTCTGCTGGGGGTTGGGGGACTCTTAGATTCAAGACGGTACCAGAGGGCCAGCCTGAGGCTGAGCCCTAGAGGCGAGAAGCAGGCAGGCGTGGGGGCCCTTCCAGCGCCTCCAGCTCAGCTGCACCGCCCTCTCTGGCTGCCGGCCCCATCCTAAAATAACCTTCCTTTGACTCACGCTCTGCTCCCTCCCAGCCAGGCTGCTCCAATCCCAGCACCCACCACCCATCAGGCCCCCCAGGTCCCTTTCAGATTTCCAGTCCTCCTGTTCCTGCCCCGGCGCCTAGAGAACACGGGGACTTCCTGCCCCACCTGGTCCTCACGGGCACTGCCCTTGCCCCAAATCTCATCCTGCCTCCCTTCCTTCATTCATTCACTTCTTCATTAGTTCCTCTAGCATCCACGAAGTGCCTTTTGTGCAGTGCACACACCCAGCCCGTCCTGGAGGCCACGTTCTTGAGGGGAGAGACAGAGATAGGCAATACCTGTCAAGAGAGGTGAGCTCTGTGGCAGCTTAGAAGGTGCTGAGGCTACCGAAAGGCAAGTGGGGTGACATCAGGGAGGGGAGGCAGTCCAGGGTAGAGTGCACCAGGCTCACACTGCACCACATGAGCTGTGAAGGCCACCCCAGGGGCAGGGATGGGGCAGGACACCCAGCGCCCAGTGGTCACCCCTGCATCATCGCAGCACTCTTGGAGAGAGAGCCCCCAGCCCAGGTCCTGCTAGATCCTGACCTCACACCCCTCCAGTCTCCCACACCTGCTCTTCCTCCACTTTTCTAGCCCCGCGGCCTGCAGGCCCGCCTGTCTAGCTCACTTCTGTGGCACCCTGGCCCATCTAGAGGCTTCTGAGCTTTTCCCTGTGGCTAGTAGCTGACAGGCCTGCGTCCATCAGTAGAAGGGGAGCACACAAGGCCAGGGTGGGCAGGTTCAAGGGGCAGACCGACCAGCCTGGGGAGCCCAGTGCCAACCCACCTGCCAGGTGTTCCCACCCCAGCCACTTAGGGGTCAGAGCAGGGGGCATGAAAGGCCAGAGTGGGGTAAGACAGAGTTGCAGGAAGGCTGGTGAGCTGCCCCGGGAGGGCGGGGGCAGCGGGAGGTCCTGCCAAGGCTGCATTCTGGGTACCCCACACCCAGGGCACGGCTGTCCAAAAGGCCCAGGGGGACTCCTGAAGGAGGGAGCTGCCAAGGGTTCTACGTGCCTTCCTTGTCTCCTGTTCCTCGACTGTCCCCATAAGTGCCTAACCCAGGAGGTGGCCCCCCAGAGCCCACCTCGCCCTCTCCTGCTATCCTCCCCTGCCCCCCCTCCGGCTACCAGCTATGTCCTCTCCTCTGCTCTCCCTGTGCGGCCGCCCGTCCTGTTTTGATGACGCCTTCAAATAGAGGCTGTCCAGAGGGTGCTATGGCCTGACCGTCCCCAAACCTGGGATTCCCTGTCCACTTGACATCTAGAGGCCCAGCCTCGACACCCTGAGCCCCCACCCGTTCCCCATTCTCCCCTCTCCCTGCTCAGAGACTGTCAGCTTGGCCTTTACATACACATCCTGTCCAAGGAGCCTCTGGTGGCGTGCGCGCAGGAGTGCACCTGTGTGAGATCCACCCAGCTGTCCCCAAACATCACTGCATTTAAAAAAACACTGAAGGAAATCTCTCTCCTGATTCGGGCCCCTCTCCCCACCTCCACTGTACACCTGGGCCAGGCCACCCACCGTCTCCCACCTGGATTACGACAGAGTGCCCTCCAGGTGCTGCTCCCCCCACCTCCATGTTCCTTGTTCAAACCCTCCTGTGCCGCCCCCCACCCTGACCCACACACTGGCTGCCCTGTCACCCCAGGGCCTCTGCGCACTGTTTCCCTGCCTGGGGCACTTCCACCCAGAGACTCCAGTATCACCTACTGGGGCTTCACTGTCACATGGAAGCCCCCACCCTGTTCCGTCTCCTCCATCTGAGAGTCTCTGTCTTGGGCCCCGATGGAATGTGTCTTGACGTGGGGCGGGGACTTGGAGTCTGCTCACTGCAACGCCCTCAGAATGGAGCTGGGCATCCTGGGCCCCAGTCACCCCAGTGAATGAACAAACTGGCCCGGGGACCCCCTCCTGGGATGCCGGGAGGATTAGGTGAGCCATGGGGTAAGCACTGATGAAGGTCAGCAGCTATTCTGTCCACACTGAGGATTTGGGAGTTTATCCTGGGAGCGATGGGAGGCCAGAGGAAGTTTTCGGTTTTGCTGCTTTCCCTTCCACGTTGGTCCTTTTATTTTAAACAGGATTCAGTCTCCAGGGAAGAACTGTGGGTTGTTATTGTTTTGGGTGAAAAGTTTTGAAGCCTGGCTGTTTGGCCAGGGAGTTTTGGGACCTACAAGGTCCTCCCCTCCCAGAGGACTGCTCCGGGGGTGAGGTCTGGGGGCGCCACCGGTTGGGGCCCTGAGCTCAGTTATAGGAAAGGGCTCTGGATGCAAATCACCCATGCCCCCTGCCCCTCAACGGGCACCTGCCCTGGGCCGGCATAACCTCTCAGGGCCTGTCGCCTATGAGGGCTCCCTGTGCCACACAGGCAGGTGGCCAGAAAGGAACATGGGGAGGCACCCGGAAAAGCAGCAGGCAGCTCTCCCTGCAGAAGGAACACAAGACTCGGAGGACATGGGGCGCCTGGACCTGGAGCGAGCATGAGGCTGCGCAGGGAAGCAGAGCCAGGATGAGGTGCTAGCGCCTGGTGGCCTGAAAATGTACCACAGCTACCACCGTAATGACACGAGTTACCATAATTACCCAGAATGGCCGCAATGGATGCTCCCTGCTCAGCACCCTCCTGGACACAGACGCTGCTGGGACAGGAGACACCTGCCACTCACAGCTTTGTGTCACCGTGCCATCCGTCACTAGGTCTCACTGCTGTCCCCAAAGGGACCCTCCAACCCTTGCCGTCTTCCCTCCCCTCTGCCAACCCTAAAGGCCAGGCCTCTGGCAGCTTCTTGGCAAAGTGGTGGCCTCTCCTGACTGCCCTCCACACCTGCCCCTCATAGCCATTTCCAGCCAGGGCCCAAAATGACCACATCCAGTCATGAATCCCATCCCTGGCTTACCTGCCAGGCTGATGAACAAGCCACCGGCATCCATGTGCCAGCTCAAAATCAAGCATGGGAGAAACCCACAAGCTGCCAGGCAACACCAACCATGGCTGTGATTCATGGACCTCTTCTCAACCTGCCTGGCAACACTCGAGTGCTGAAGGATATACACACGCCCCTCTTCTTGCAAGTGGCCCACTCAGACCCCAGCCTCCCTCAGCCCACTCTGCTGCCCCCGCACTCCGCAGTCACTGCCATCTGCTGCGAGCCCCCGAGGGCAGGCACCCACCAGGTACTCGGTCCCTTTCTGGAGCCAGCTGGCCGAGACCTAGCGTGAGCCGGGGAGGCCTGTAGGCTCCAAGGGCAGCCAGAAGGGGCTCAGGATTGGGGCCAGAGAGAGAAGGAAGGACAGACAGCACCTCATTTTTAGGAGGCATGAGGCTCATTGCAGGAAGAAAAGTGCAGTGCTGGAGAGTCGAGGTTTGGAGCAGTGTAACCTCTTCACCCCATTTCGCAGAGAAGGAAACCAAGGCCCAGAGGCAGGAAGTGGCTCGCCCGAGGCGGATACTTCCTGAGAGCCAAGTGACTGCCCCAGCAGGTGCTCTGCCTATGGGCTCCCACCCAGTCCTTGCGAAAATCCTGAAAGATGGGTCGTCCACATTTCAGATGAGGAAATTGAGGCCTAGGGCTGCCTCTGAGAGCTCATCTGTGCCAGAGAAGCTGAGTTCTCGTCAGGTGGCTTCCTCTCCAGGGCCGTAGTGTCCCTTTCGTTGGAATGGGGGGATGCAGCCATCTGGCGTTTTCCAGGCTTTCTTTCATAGAGGAACCTCACCTCCAAACCAACACTTACACGAGACCCTCTCAGTGAAATGGAAGCATGCAGGCTGGCTCTGGCCAAAGATGGGCCCTGCAGCCTCCCCACTGGCAGCTGAGGGACTTCCGAGAGCCTTGAGTCCCAAGGCCCATGTCCCCAAAGCACCTCTGCTGGGCAGGTTGGGGAGTGGGAGGACAGTATGGGAAGGAGGCCAGGAATGCAGCTAACCCCCTCACCCTACCACCCCCAGCTCAAACCTATGAAATCTCTTCCTTCTTACTTGGGTCCAGGCTGCCATCAGCTCTTTCACTGTTTTTCTTTTTTGTTCTTCTTTTTGAGATGGAGTCTTGCCCTGTCACCCAGGTTGGAGGGCAGTGGCGCGATCTCAGCTCACTGCAACCTCTACCTCCTAGGTCCAAGCCATCCTTTCACCTCAGCCTCCAGAGTAGCTGGGATTACAGGCACCCGCCATCACGCCCGGCTAATTTTTGTATTTTTAGTAGAGACGGGGTTTCATCATGTTGGCCAGGCTGGTCTCGAACTCCTGACCTCAAATGATCCGCCCACCCAAAGTGCTAGGATGATTATAGGCGTGAGCCACCACGCCCGGCCTCCCCAACTCTCTTTCAGACAACTGTGTCCACATCCCCAGGGACTCCCAGCCTCTGTTCTTGACCCCATAAGCCCCACTCCACCTGGGAGCCAGAGCGCACTTCTGCACACACAACCAACTGTGGCCTATCTGGCACTCTTGCAGGCTGCCTCTTCCTCCACCTGGGCCCAGCCCCAGCAGCTTTTCCTGGTCCCACCTCAGGGCCTTTGCACTTGCTGTGCCCTCCACCTGACATCCCCTCACCCTTCACTATCTATCATCCACTTTGCTTTCTCCTGGTAACTGGATACCTGCCTCCCTGCTGGGGTGGGAGCTTCTTCAGGGCCACCGACCCTGCCATCCCGACCAGAGCCTGCCTTCCCGACTGCCACACCCTGGGACACCCAGGGCAGATATGCTGAACCAGTGAACAATCCCGATTCCCACTGGGTGGGTGGTTGCCTCCAGAGCCAGCAGCTGGCTGGAGACACACAGGAGACAGACCAGGGGTCCAGGGGTGACCATGGCAGACACCTGCTTCCAACCTGAGCAGGAGCCAGAGGCCAGTTTCAAAAAGTCTTTGGGCTTAAGGGTGCTTGGAAACGGAGCTCATCTTCCTAACTGCACACAGGCAAGGGAGTCATTTGCCTACCACCTTCTGGCCAGAAGAGCCTCTTCTCCAAAATGACCCAGAGGCTGGGCAGAGGGGACAGTCATCTTTGTGGAGGGGTGGGGCATCCCAAGTCAGCCTAGACAGAAGAGGCAGGATGGGGGACACTCAGCCAACGTCCAGGGCTCCTCTCCAGCACCCAGACATTCAAGTCCTCACTCCTGGCCTGGCCTCAAGGCAGGTCCTCATGGGACCCCTCCCTGCTGACCCAGCCTCCTCTCTGCTTGGGTGGCCAGTTCCACACCCCAGACCACTCCAGGTGGCTCAACTTCGAGGATCCTGCAAGTCCCCCAACAGCTATGACAAGACTCCCCTCCTCCTGGGCACTTTTTTTTTTTTTTTTTTTTTTGAGACGGAATCTGGCTCTGTCACCAGGCTGGAGTGCAGTGGCATGATCTCGGCTCACTGCAACCTCTGCGCCACGGGTTCAAGCGATTCTCCTGCCTCAGCCTCCGGAGTAGCTGGGACTACAGGCACCCACGCCCAGCTAATTTTTGTATTTTTAGTAGAGAGGGGGTTTCACCATGTTGGCCAGGATGGTCTCGATCTCCTGGCCTCGTGATCCTCCCACCTCGGCCTCCCAAAGTGCTGGGATTACAGGTGTGAGCCACCGCGCCCGGCCTCTGGGCACTTTTAACAACACTGCAAACTGCCACATGCCCTTCCTGCGGGACGGTCACAGCCCCAAGCACCTTTCAAATGCTCTCCACTCGGAGAGCACACTTGGCTGCCTCCCCACCCCGAGAAACCTCAGCCCCACACCGAGAGACCTCAGCCCCACCACGACCCTTCCTCCATCCGTACGGTGGAACCTGCCCCTGCCAGCTTCAGAGCGCCTGGTACCCACGGTCTGGAGCCACGCCCAGAACAAGAGGGCCCCTCAGTGTGCACTCTTCGATGGTATCAAGAGAGGGGCTCCGTCGTCCCTACCGGCCCCTGGACTGTGAACCATGCGGCTTCTCCAGGGGCCCCACACAGCTGCTGGGGCCAGGGCAGACAGGTGGCCGCGCGCCCCTCCAGCCGCTCTCCAGCTCTTCACCAGGCGCCTGGGGTCTCCGAGCCGACACTCTCGTTCGTCCCGGAAAACTTCCCCGACCTCGATCCCCGTGCTTCCGCAGCCTCGCGCACCCACGTCTCGGGGAGGCCTCGCGACCCCGGAGTCCCGCTCGGGGATCTCGCGCGCCCCCTCAAATCTCGCGCCCTCGGGTTTCGCGCGCCCCCGCCAATCTCGCGACCCCGGGAGCCGCTCGGGTCTCGCCCGTCCACTCCCGTCTAGCGCCCCTCAGGTCGCTCGCCACCCCTCAACTCCGGCGACCCCTTGGGGTCTCGCGCGCCTCCCGCCAATCTCGTGCCCCTCGGGGGTCGCGCGCCCCCGCCAATCTCGCGACCCCTCGAGCGCGCTCGGGCTCCGCGCTCCCCGCCGCCTGCGCCCACGTGCCCCGTGCGGTGCCCGCCCGCGCCGGAGCCCACGGAAGAGCGCGGACGCCGAGCCCCGGCCCCGGCCCCGGCCCCGCACTCACTTCTCGCGGGCCTGGCTGTCGGAGGGCACGGCCGAACCCTTGCCCCCCTTGGCGTACATGCTGCTTCGCGCCGCCGCCGCCGGGGCCCACACCTGTCAGGCGGCGCCGCGGGCCGCGCTCGCCGTCGCCATAGCTACCCCGCGCCCCCGGCCTCACCGCCCCGAGCCCCGGGCGGGCACGGCGGGCATCGTCCGCGCGGGGGAGCTCCAGACGGCCGCGGCGGCGGCGGCAGCGGCGGCTCCAGCTCCGGCCCCGGCCGCAGGGTGGCTTTTTTTCCTCCCTTTCCTCCGCGCGGGCTGTTCCGGGAAACGCGCGCTCCCCTCCTCCCGCCGCGCGCGCCCCCGCCCGCTGCCTCTCCACCGCCCGCGGGCGCCGCTCTTAAAGGGGCAATGGCGGGCGCGCGGGTGGGTCCCGCCGCCGGGACCGCGGGCGGAGCGCGCACGCGCAGTGCCCGCCGCGGGGGGTAGGGGCGCGGCTACACACTCGGGGGTCAGGATCCGGGACGGCCACCCAGGGACTCACAGCTGATCGCGGCTGCACACGCGTGCGCGCACACACACGTTCACTCACCTCAAATGGAGCCAGCCACCCACATTGTTGTACACTCTGCCACACACATTCGCAGCGACACTCAACATAGCGCTCTACACAGCAAAAGTGTACCCCGCTGCTGGAACGACTGCGGATAGCCCCATAAAGCCTCAGGCAGTGACACTGGGTGTCTCACCCCGCAGAGCTACCCACACAGCACAGGTGGGAACCACCGCACACACAGCCCGCCCAGCGACACACATACACTGCCACACACCCAGCTCACAGTGGCCGTCTTGGAACAACTAAACACAGGCCACCGCACACAGGCACCCAGCCTCACGCAGACGCACGCTTATGCAAGGCCATGCCACAGCTTCCAACAGCCGTGGACAGAGCCCACGGAGTTAACTCACAGTCACCCTGGGGCGCACTATCGCGGCCTCCTGAGAACCACACCCTACCCAGCTCCACAATCACAGGGCCTGCGGACACTCAGCCTCCCGCCCAAAGTCACACAGCACAGACATAACCCAGGCACACAGACACAAAGCTCCTATAGTACCCAGGCTGTGGGAGCCACCCGGCACCACCCCCAAGTAACACCCGGTGACAATACTAGGTGCTGGGTGACTGCTCTTTGGGCTTCTCAGCCTCGGTGCTGTGAGCTGTAAATGGGGCGTATCCCACCTTTGTCTGCGGGAGTCAGGGTGCAGGCAGTGGGTGCCCTTTTCCCCTTCTAGGGCCCTTCATCCCCCCACTAGGGGTGTTCAGAGAGGGTGGGGGCGAATACTGAGGCAGGGACCCCCGCAGGGTAGGGGTGCCCGGGTACCAGTGGGTCGTGTGTGGACGGGCAGGGTAGGGGAAGGCGGTGCGGTTGACTCTAGGTCTAGATGTTTCTGTTTGCCACGGCTATTCCTCTTTTTTCCTATGCAAGCCCGCGTATGTGTGTGCAAACACGCGGCTCCTGTGTGAGTGCACGTGTGCATCCTTGTGCGTGGGGGGCTGGCAAACACCCAATTAATGATCGCTGTCTCGGCGACTGTCCCTCGCTGCGCGGTGGCAGTTGTGGGTCCGAGTCGGGCCGAGTCGCCCAGTGAGGTTGTGTGCACAAGTGTATGCCGAATGTGCACGTGTGTGCCTCTGCGTGTGGGTGGGCCGCCAGCTCCCTGGGACCTGTGTGTGGCTGTGTTCACGTTTCGTGTGTGTGTGTGTGTGTGTTTGTGTGTGAATGTCTGGATGTCTCTCGCTGCCAGCTGACCCCCCAGATGCCTCCCCGATAGAGGCCGGCCCCCCAGTACGTGAGACCCGCCCCCCGCCCCCACCCCAAGCCTTATGGCCGGCGGGAAGTCGGGAGCCGCCGGGGCTCCAGCCCCGCCGAGAGGAAGGGAAGGGCAGGACCGGCCCCAGCCCCGCCTCCTCCCCGAGGGGCCTCGGCGCGGGAGGGGGGACGCCAGCCCTTCCCACTTCCTGTCCAGCCGGCCGCCCCCTCCCCCAGCTTCCTCTCCCGCGGGCCTCCGGGCTCTGGCTCGGCCGGGTAGGAGAGGCCCGCACAATTCCGCAGGGCCTCGGGCTGGCGACGGCCCCGGAGCCTGGGGGACCACGAGGGGCGTGGGCTTCGGCGTCCAGGTCACTCCCATCCTAATGACCGCCCCCACCACTGCCCCCGCCAGCGCCTACTCCTAATGAGGCACAGAGAGGGTGTGGCTCACCCAAAGTCACACAGAGCCTTGGTGACAACCGGGACTCCTGGGCCCGGCAGATGCCCCTCCTGCCACCTCCAATTTAATCTCCCAAAGCTCCGTGGCTCCCCAGGGCCCTGTGTGCCCTGGTTGTGTCCCTCGCCCCCTGTGAGCCACGGTTCCTTGGGTCAATGTGAGTCTTCACCCCATTAAACATGTATTGAGCGCCTACTGTGTGCGGGGCTCCGGAGACCCAGCCGGGACACGTTGCTACCTCTTGGAGCTCAGAATCTGATGGGGGAGGTGGCCAGTCAAAAGCTGGCGAGTCAGTCGGTTAATTTCAGGGAGTGCCACGTGCGTAAGAGGGAGGGGACCCCTGGTGACAGGACGGGCGACGGCGGGGTCGGTCGGTCTCCCGGGGGAGGGCGGAGGCGGAGGGAGGGAGGGAGGGAAGGAGGGAGGGAGGCGGCGGCGCCGGCGGCCCAGAGAGCTGCAATGGGGGAGGCGCGGAGGACTGGAGCGAGGAGCGCGGTTCTCATGGCAACCGGGAAGGATCTCCAAACACAGCCTGGGCGCTGGCGGAAAAGTGCGAGGGCAGCGGGACCTGGGTCCCACGCGGCGTCGGGGAGGCTGAGCTGCGCGCACTCCCAACCAGGGCGCACGCCTTGCGGGGGCAGAACCCGCAGAAAGGGCCCCCTCACCCATACGAAGGACGGGCAGGGCAGGGAGGAAAAATTATTAATAACGGGGAGGGGAGGGGTGGATTTGAAAGACCTGGAAGTGTAATGTTCAGACTGTAGTCACAGTAAGGGCTAAGGCCCTGAGGTGGGCACACGGCGAAGGCGCTGGAGGCAGAGCCAGGAAGCGGCCGTGGCCGGGGCAGGGGGAAGAGAGGGATGATGGCAGGGAAGGCAGAGAGCTACTCACGCCCAGCGGGGAAGGGGTGAGATTTTTCTCTAAGAGCATTAGGGAGCCATGGAAGGGTGTGGAGCCGCGAGGAGAGGATGGGATCTACGTCACGATTTTAAGAAGCTCCATGGGAGGCCGCACGTGGTGGCGGCGTGTGCCTGTAGTCCCAGCACTTCGGAGGCCGAGACGGGATGATGGCTTGAACCCAGCAGGTGAAGGCTGCAGTTAGCTGTGATCGTGCCACTGCACTTCAGCCTGGACGACACAGCAAGACTCTTACTAAAAACTAAAAAAACCGGCTGGGTGCGGTGGCTCATGCCTGTAATCCCAGCACTTTGGGAGGCTGAGGCGGGCGAATCACCTCAGGTCAGGAGTTCGAGACCAGCCTAAACAACATGGTGAAACCCCGTTTCTACTAAAAATACAAAAATTAGCTGGGTGTAGTGGCGGGCGTCTGTAATCCCAGCTACTCAGGAGGCTGAGGCAGGAGAATCGCTTGAACCCGGGAGGCGGAGGTTGCAGCGAGCCAAGATTGCACTCCAGCCTGGGCAATAGGGTGAGATTCCGTCTCACAACAACAACAAAAACTAAAAAAACCTAAGAAGCTCCGTAGGGTTGCCAGTGAGATCAAGGTGGCACAGAGGCGGCAGGGAGGCTGCCCTGGGAAGGGGCCCAGGGCAGGTCCTTGGCTGAGTCTCTGCTTCTTGGGGTGGACAGTGGTGAGTCACCCACCATGGATGTCCCCTAAATACGGGTCAGGGCCTGTGCCTGGAGGAGCCCTAAGGAGAATCTGCTTTTAGGGCAGGGGGATTGCCAGGAGAAGGGGCCGACTTTACCCTCACCCTGGATCCACCCTGCACAGTCCCACCCACAAGCCTTTGCGCTAGTGGTTCCTGCCGCCTGGAACGCTGTTTCTCTGGCTTCTGGCCTGGCCTACTGAGGCTCCTCCTTTGGCCAAGGGTTCCTCCTTGGTCCTCCTGGTGAAGGAGGCCAACTCCTCCTCTTCCTCCTCCTCTTCCTCTTCCTCCTCCTCCAAGCCTTCCCTGGGCACTGCCCCCGCAAGACTGTTTCCGCACAGTCCCTAGTTGGACTTGGCAGTATTCGGATGAAATAATGCATCCCGTCCTCAGTTGGCCGCCTCCGCCTTCCTCTGGGTCCTGTCTCCTTGAGGACACAGCAGTGGGGGGGCCCACGAGTACTCCCGATTCCTGCAGAGGAGGCCGGGTTGGGTTTTCCTTCTGGTGGTTTTTCTTCTCCATAGGTGGCGGAAACGGCCTCCCTCCCTCCTCCTCATTAAAGTGGGGGGCCCTGGGGAGGGGCCAGGACTGGGGCTGGCGGCCCCTGCAACCCCTCCCCAGCCATGCATGCGTGGGAGGCGGCCACAGCTGGGAGCCGGGTCTGCGCTAGGAGACCGTTTCCTCTCAGAAGCTGTAATTATGGGTAATTTTCTAAATGCAACACGAAAATTAAAACCCAAACAACACCAGGGTGGGAGCAGCCACAGCAGCTGGTGAACACGAGGGTAGGCCGAGGGTGGGGGGTGGGAGGAGCTGGGCCTTCGACCCAGGAAGGCTGGGGGGTGGCCGGCATGGGCAGAGGGGTGTTCAAACAGCCTCATTCCTCGGACAGCCAGCTAGGGTTTCTGAAATGGGGATTATACCCCAAGACTAGTTGCCTGGAGGCAAAAATTCGCAGATAGAGGCTCTGGGCCTGGGTTCGAACCTGGCTGTGCCCTGGCTCACTGTGTGGCCTTGACCGGGAGACAGCTGAACTTCAGTGACCCCTCCAAGCCACTGGGTCATGCCACCAATCCCACAGGGCTGCGAGGGACTCCGGGTGACAGAAGGGATACAGGAAGGCCTGGCCAAGGAGCCTCTGCCAAACCTACAACTCCCACCCCCCACGTCCGTCCTCCACAAAGCTTAACCAAAGCCGGTACACTTCTGTGCTTCTAGCACCTTCTGTGGCTCTCACCGGCCACACGTCAAAGCCCCACCCCTCTGCCCTGCACTTGAACTCCAGAGTCATACTAACCCTTGGGAACTGGCTTCCATCATCAGGTAACGTCCTCCCTCCAGACCAAAGAAGGAGGCAGCATCCCTAATTTTTATTTTTAGATATGGGGGTCTCACTCTGTTGCCCAGGCTGGAGTGCAGTGGCACAATCATAGCTCACTGCAGCCTCAACCTCCGGGTTTAAGCGATCCTCCCACCTCAGCTTCCCAAGTAGCTGGGACCAAATGCGTGCGCCACCACGCAGCCATCATTTCTTCTCCCCGTTACAGATGGGGAAACTGAGGCTCGTAAAGGAACCAAGGACATCATGTGAGCGACCCATAGGCAATACCCCACCCATCAGAGTGCCTGCAGTACCCTGTCTGGTCTGGGAGACTCGAGGTGTCTCTTGGAAATCCCAGGTCTAGGAGGAGGGTCTGTAGCAGCTGCTGGTAGCTCCGGGTGCACGCTGGCTGCAGGCCATCCTGGGCCTAACCACGTGGCTGTACTCCCCACCGCCAGCTTCTGCTTCTCCTCACCTGTAGCTTTCTCTGGCCGAGGGAATGCCGTTTCTTTCTTTCCTTTTTTTTTTTTTTTTTTTTGAGACGGAGTCCTGCACTGTTGCCCAGGCTGGAGTGCAGTGGCACAATCTCGGCTCACTGCAACCTCCGCCTCCCAGGTTCAAGCAATTCTCCTGCCTCAGCTTCCTGAGTAGCTGGGATTACAGGTGCCTGCCACAACACCTGGCTAATTTTTGTATTTTTAGTAGAGACGAGATTTCACCATGCTGGCCAGGCTGGTCTTGAACTCCCGACTTCAGGCGATCCGCCCGCCTTGGCCTCCCAAAGTGCTGCAATTACAGGTGTGAGCCACCACCGTGCCTGCCCTGGGAATGCCCTGTCTAAGGACATGCCAGTCTCTTTAAGGTCTCCGACAGGAATGAGCTTCATTTCCCACGACCTCCCCTGCTCCTGGGCACCTCCTGCAGGGCCCTTCCCCAGCTCCCATGGCCGGATACCCATGTGCCCCACATTCTCAGTGTGCCATCTTGGGTCTGTTTTCTGGGAAATCAAAATGAGGTTGGGGGTGGATAAACACCCCACAGGGCCGGGTGTGGTGGGTCACGCCTGTAATCCCAGCACTTTGGGAGGCCAAGGCGAGTGGATCACCTGAGGTCAGGAGTTTGAGACCATCCTGGCCAACATGGTGAAACCCTATTTCTACTAAAATTTCAAAAAATTAGCCAGGCGTGGTGGCGCATGCCTGTATGTAATCCCAGCTATTCAGGAGGCTGAGGCAGGAGAATCACTTGAACCCAGGAGGCGGAGGTTGCCGTGAGCTGAGATTGCGCCATTGCACTCCTGGCCGAGGAGCCTCTGCTGAACCTACAACCTCCCACCCTCACATTCACCGTCCCTCCCCCATGTCCGCAACAAGACCAAAACTCCGTCTCAAAAAAAAAAAAAAAAAAAACCCCAAGCCAAAACACCCCACACTCCTCGCCCCTGAGTGGGACCCCTCTGAGATGAGCATCTACACTGTCCCCGAGGTGTCCCAGGCGGGTCTGAGCGGCCGCCACTCATCCACATGTGTCATGTCTGTTGGCAGTTGGTGCCCCCTGTAGGGCTCCTTCCCTTCCTGTCTCATGTCCCATTCCCTACCGGGAGCTTCCTGGGGTCACCTCCCAGGTATCCCCTCACCCCACCTGATCCCACCTGGCCTTGAATCCTCAACTCAGAGCCAGCTACTGGAAGCCCCACTGTGCACCCAGCGCTCTGCTTCAGTGCTCTCGCTGAACCTCAACCAGCTGCCTTTGCAGCCTCCACCTCCTGGGCTTAAGCAATCCTCCCACCTTGGCCTCCCAAGTAGCTAGGACCACAGGTGTGCGCCACCACTCCTGGCTGTCATTTCTTCTCCCCATGTTACAGATGGGTAAACTGAGGCTCATCACGGCACCAAAGGTGTCGTGTGAGAGACCCATAGGTGGCACTCACCTATGTCTGAGAAAGGTTCAGAGCAGCAAAGCAACTTACCTGGGGACACACATCAGGGAGTGGAGGCACCAGGTCTGACTTCGAGGTACCCTGACAATGCCCATCCCTCACCTTGTCTCTCTAGAGCTCCAGCCTCCTCCTATTTTTTTTTTTTTTTTTTTTTGAGATGGAATCTCATTCTGTTGCCCAGGCTGGACTGCAGTGGTGTGATCTCGACTCACTGCAAACCTCCGCCACCTGAGTTCAAACAATTCTCTGCCTCAGCCTCCCAAGTAGCTGGGATTACAGGCGCCTGCCACCATGCCCGGCTAATTTAAATTTTTGTATTTTTAGTAGAGACGGGGTTTCACCATCTTGGCCAGACTGGTCTTGACCTCCTGACCTAATGGTCCACCCACCTCGGCCTCCCAAAGTGCTGGGATTACAGGCGTGAGCCACTGCGCCTGGCCCTCCTCCTCCTCTTTTTAGAGACACAGTCTCACTCTGTCACACAGGCTGGAATGCAGTGGCACAATCACAGCTCACTGCAGCCTCAAACTCCTGAGCTCAAGCAATCCTCGCAGCTCAGCCTCCCTAGTAGCTGGGACAACAGACGCGCACCACCAAGCCCAGCTAATTTTATTTTGTGTGTGTGTGTGTGGGGGGGGGGGGGGGTCTGACTTTGTTTCCCAGGTTGGTCTCGAACTCCTGGCCTCAAGCGGTCCTCTCGCCTCAGCCTCTCAAGTAGCTGGGACTACAGATGTGTGCCACTGTGCCCAGATTCAGTCTCTTTTCTTACTGGTGGAAGAAAGATTTCCTGTGGTACCCTAAGGTCCATCCCTCTCGGGATGGTACAGGGACACGAGTCTTTTCTTCCCTTCTGGGGATCCTTTGGCTTAACAACACCACAGAGTGCACACTTGGTAAGTACTTGATATTGAGCATGTTTTGACATGATTATGTTAAATGCATCCAGGTCATCCCACCCCAGGGCCTTTGCACAGGGTTTTCTCCTGGCCGGGATACCCTTTCTACAACTGTATACCACGGCCAGCTTCTCTTCGTCCTTCAGGCTTCAGCTCCAGTGACATACCCTCGGAGAGGTCCCCAAACCTCTGTTTGGATTATATTACCTTGTTGGATCTTCCTGGATACTTTTTTTTTCTTTGAGGCCAAGTCTCACTCTGTTGCCCAGGCTGGAGTGCAGTGGCGCAATCTTGACTCACTGCAACCTCCCTCTCCTGGGTTCAAGCAATTCTCCTGCCTCAGCCTCCCGAGTAGCTGGGATTACAGGTGTGTGCCCCCACGCCTGGCTACTTTTTGTATTTTTTTAGTAGAGACAAGGTTTCATCATGTTGGCCAGGCTGGTCTCAAACTCCTGACCTCAGGTGATCCGCCCATTTTGGCATCCCAAAGTGTTGAGATTACAGGCATGAGCCCATGCGCCTGGCCCTTCCTGGATATCTTGTTTGTTAATTTTTGCATATTTATTGCCCCAGGAACCCTTGAGCTCCATGCGGGCAGGAGATTTCTATGTTTTGCTTTGTTTTGTAGAGAAAGGGGTTTCACTACGCTACCCAGACTGGTCTTGAACTCCTGGCCTCAAGTGATCCTCCTGCCTTGGCCTCCCAAAGTGCTGGGATTACAGGCGTGAGCCACCTCGCGCGGCCGAAATTTGTATGTTTTGTTCAGGGCTGTGCCCCTAGTGCTTATAACACGTTCTGGCAAACAGTAGGTGCTCAACAAATATTTGTTGCTGAGCAAATGGACTAAAGATTACCAATAGTCCCCTCTGTGCTGAACTCTTCTGTGTGGCCTAGGGAGTTGCCTGCCTTCGCCAAGGCAGCCAGCGCCTGCGGTTCCGAGTATAACCACTTGAGGGCAGCAGAGACTCAATGTAGCAACTCCTGGGAGTCCTAGCAGGTCCCGCCCCCAGCATCCCCTTGAAGCCTCCCTGAGCTAAGACCCCAAGGGTCTGGGGTGGAATCTAGTCTGCCTCTCTTGACCTTGCCCTTGCTCTCAGGTCAGCTTACAAATGTATATCTACATATTTCTGTATTGAATTATTTCATGGCAAGGAGGAGGCAAATATAGAAAACATCACCCAGTCACTCCACACCCCCAAAAATCCTGTCCCCATTTTGAACTCCTCCCTGCACATCTTTTTTTCTTGTTTGTCCATATTTTTTTCTAGAGAGGCTTTCTTTGACTAGCCCGTTTAAAACTGAACCAGGCTGGGCGCGGTGACTCACACCTGTAATCCCAGCACTTTGGGAGGCCAAGGTGGGCAGATCACTTGAGGTCAGGAGTTCAACACCAGCCTGGCCAACATGGTGAAACCCCGTCTCTACTAAAAATACAAAAATTAGCCCGGGCGGGGTGGCTCACGCCTGTAATCCCAGCACTTTGGGAGGCCGAGGCGGACGGATCATGAGGTCAGGAGATCGAGACCATCCTGGCTAACATGGTGAAACCCCGTCTCTACTAAAAATACACAAAAAAATTTAGCTGGGCGTGGTTGCGGGAGCCTGTAGTCCCAGCTACTCCGGAGGCTGAGGCAGGAGAATGGCTTGAACCCGGGAGGCGGAGCTTGCAGTGAGCCGAGATCGTGCCACTGCACTCCAACCTGGGCGACAGAGCGAGACTCCGTCTCAAAAAAACAAAAAACAAAAATTAGCTAGGTGTGGTGTCATGCGCCTGTATTTCGAGCTACTCAGGCGGCTGAGGCAGGAGAATCGCTTGAACCTGAGAGACAGAGATTTCAGTGAGCCGAGATTGAGCCACTGCACTCCAGCCTGGGTGACAGAGTGAGACTCAGACTCAAAAAAGAAAAAAAAAAAAACTGAACCAGGCCAGGCACGGTGGCTCATGCCTGTAATCTCAGCATTTGGGAGGCTGAGGAGGGAGGATCACGTGAGGCCAGCAATTTAAGGCCAGCCTGGGCAACATAGTGAGACCTCCTGTCTCTATAAAAAATAAGAAATTAGCTGGATGTGGTGGAGCCATGATTGTGCCACTGCACCCCAGCCTGGGCGACAGAGCAAGACTCTGTTTCAAAACAAGAAAAAACTTTGAACCATCCTACTCTCCCAGACCCCTTGACTCTAATTTTTTGGCCATGGCATTTTTTTTTTAAGTGAAATGAAGTTTATTAAGAAAGTAAAATAATAAAAGAATGGCTACAGCTGGTCGCCATGGCTCACGCCTGTAATCCCAGCACTTTGGGAGGCCGAGGCAAACAGATTGCCTGAGCTGAGGAGTTTGAGACCAGATGGGCAACATGGTGAAGCCCTATCTGTACTAAAATCACAAAAAATTAGCCAATTGAGATGGCGCACACCTGTAATCCCAGCTACTCAGAAGGCTGAGGCAAGAGAATCACTTGAACCCGGGAGGTGGAGGTTGCAGTGAGCCGAGATTGCACCACTGCACTCCATCCCGGATGACAGAGCGAGACTCCGTCTCAAAAAAAAAAAAAAAAAAAAGAATGGCCACTCCATAGGCTGCATAGGCAGATCAGCACCACAGCACTGTTACTGCCTAATCTCCTTTATAATTTGCTGATTTAGGCCGGGCATGTTGGCTCATTCCTGTAATCCCAGCACTTTGGGAGGGCGGGCAAGACGGGAGGATCGTTTGAGGCCAGGAGTTTGAGACCAGCCTGTGCAACATAGCAAGACCCTCATCTCTACAAAAAATCAAAAAATTTGCCAAGTGTGGTGGCCCACACCTGTGGTCCCCACTACATGGGAGGCTGAGCCAGGAGGATCGCTTGAGCACAGGAGGTGGAGGTTGCAGTGAGTGAGATCACGCCACTGCACTCCAGCCTGGGTGACCGAGTGAGACCTTGTCTCAAAAAAACAAAACAAAAAGAACCGTCTTAATTTGGTGGCTTGGGCCACGCGCAGTGGCTCACGACTGTAATCCCAGCACTTCGGGAGGCCAAGGCAGGCGGATCACCTGAGATCAGGTTCGAGACCAGCCTGGCCAACATGGCAAAACCCCGTCTCTACTAAAAATACAAAAATTAGCCAGATGTGATGTCAGGCGCCTGTAATCCCAACTACTCAGGAGGCTGAGGCAGGAGAATCACTTGAACCTGGGGGGCAAAGGTTGCAGTGAGCCATGGTGCCACTGCACACCAGCCTGGGAGACAGAGCAGTACTCTGTCTCAAAAAAAAAATAAAAAAAAAAATTGGTGGCTTGGTGAAGGAGACTCTAAGACTCAATTCAGGGGCATAATTATCTGAGAGGTGATCCCAGAAGCCTCCTGGGGGGTAAAGAGGCAGGAAGGGAAGGGGAGCCCTGCAGGGGGCGCCAGCGAGCAGGTTCAACGTGGGCAACCAGGAATGGGTCCTTTCTCAGGGAGACAGCACAGAAGAGGTGCTTCTGTTGTCCTACCTGAGGGTGGAGGGAGCGGAGGCATTTACAGCCAACTCTCCTTCCGTCTGTGGTTGAGGACTGCTCTCAAGAGAGCCATGTGGCCATGACGTGGCCTCCCACGGTCAGAGCAACTGTCAGCCAAGAAATGCAAGCCTCGCAGGTGGGACATGCTTGGCCGACCATGGCTGCCTTCATGCTACGTTTTATTTCCCCACGACTCTCCCAAAGGTATTCAGTGGCTTTTAAAATTTTACTAGAACCAGCGGGGCGGGTGCGGTGGCTCATGCCTGTAGTCCCAGCACTCTGGGAGGCCAAGGCAGGAGGGTTGCTTGAGCCCAGGAGTTTGAGACCAGTCTGGGCAACGTGGTGAAACCCTGTCTCTACCAGAAAAATAGAAAAATTAAGGAGGTGTGGTGGCGTGCACCTGTGATCCCAGCTACTTGGGAGGCTGAGTTAGGAGGATCACTTGAGCCGAGGAGGTGCAGGCTGCAGTGAGCCATGATTGCGCCACTGCACCTCGGGCTGGGTGACTGAGCCAGACAGTGTCAAAAAACAAAACAGGCCGGGCGCGGTGGTTCACGCTTGTAATCCCAGCACTTTGGGAGGCCGAAGCTGGCGGATCACGAGGTCAGGAGATCGAGACCACAGTGAAACCCCGTCTCTACTAAAAAATACAAAAAATTAGCAGGGCGTGGTGGCGGGCGCCTGTAGTCCCAGCTACTCGGAGAGGCTGAGGCAGGAGAATGGCGTGAACCCAGGAGGCGGAGCTTGCAGTGAGCCGAGATTGCGCCACTGCACTCCAGCTTGGGCGACAGAGCGAGACTCTGTCTCAAAAAAAAAAAAAAAAAAAAAAAAAAAAAAAAAAAAAGACATTACTAAAGCCGAGTACGGTGGCTCACGCCTGTAATCCCAGCACTTTGGGAGGCCGAGGTGGGCGGATCACAAGGTCAGGAGATCGAGACCATCCTGGCTAACACGGTGAAACCCCGTCTCTACGAAAAATACAAAAAATTAACCGGGCGTGGTGGCGGACGAGAATCACTTGAACCCGGGAGGCAGAGATCGCAGTGAGCCAAGTTCATGCCACTACACTTCAGCCTAGGCGACACAGCGAGACTCCATCTCAAAAATAATAATAATAATAAAATAAAAAATAAAAAATATAAAAATACAGAGTAGGCAGCTAAGGCACAGAGAGGTTGAGGTGCAGGTCGTAGGTCACACAGCTTTGAAGCGTCTGAGCCAGCCTCAATCATCGTTTGATGAATGAATGCATACAGGTCCACGATGTCCATGTCGGTCCACGATGTCCATTTCAGTCCACATTCCAGCTGTGCCCTTAAGTCCTCCCTGGCCCAGACTCGTGGTCATTACACCTACTTCTGGTCCTGACGGCTGGCTCCAGAGCCCCTCAGACCCCTCCAGACTCCCAAGCCTTGTTGGGGGTCTCTGGTGCTTGGCTCAGCCCTCCCCATCCCCCTGGGGGAGACTGGATTCCACCAGCAGGGGACCTGTGGGCAGACTTTGTATTTTTTTTTAATTTATGTTTTTTAGACATAGGGTCTCACTCTGTGGCCCAGGCTGGAGTACAGTGGCACGATCATGGCTCACTGCAGCCTTGACCTCCTGGGCCCAATGGATCCTCCCACCTCAGCCTCCCGAGTAGCTGGGACTACAGGCACACACTACCAGGCCTGGCTAATTTAAAAAAAACTTTTTAAGCAGCACGCAGTGGCTCACACCTGTAATCCCAGCACTTTGAGAGGCTGAGGTGGGAAGATCATTTGAGGCCAGAAGTTTGAGACCAGCCTGGCTAACATTGCAAAACCCCGTCTCTACAAAATAATAATAATAATAGCAATAATAATAATAGCTGGGCATGGTGGCGCACACCTATAATAGCTTCTTGGGAGGCTGAGGCATGAGAATCCCTTGAACCCAAGAAGGGGAGGTTGCAGTGAGCCGAGATTGCGCCACTGCACTCCAGCCTGGGCGACAGAGCCAGATCCTGTCTCATAAAAATAAATAAATAAATAAAGTTTTTGGCTTGGTACAGTGGCTCACGCCTGTAATCCCAACACTTTGGGAGGCTGAGGCAGGAGGAACATTTGAGCCCAGGAGTTTGAGACCTGCCTGGGCAACATGGCAAAAACCCCATCTCTCTTCTCTCTCTCTCTCTCTTTTTTTTTTTAGACGGAGTCTTGCTGTGTCACCCAGGCTGGAGTGCAGTGGTGCAATCTCAGCTCACTGCAAGCTCCGCCTCCCAGGTGCACGCCATTCTCCTGCCTCAGCCTCCGGAGTAGCTGGGACTACAGGCGCCCGCCACCACGCCCAGGTAATTTTTTGTATTTTTAGTAGAGACAGGGTTTCACTGTGTTTGTTAGCCAGGATGATCTCGATCTCCTGACCTCGTGATCTGCCTGCTCTCGGCCTCCCAAAGTGCTGGGATTACAGGCATGAGCCACTGCGCTTGGCCAACCCCATCTCTTAAAATAATACAAATAATTAGCCGGGCATGGTGACGTGTGCCTACCGACCCAGCTACTCCGGAGGCTGAGGTGGGAGGATCACCTGAGTCCCAGAGGCTGAGGATGCAGTGCAGTGAGCAATGATTTTGGCATCACACTCCAGCCTGGGTGTCGGACAGAGACCTTGTCTCAAAAAGAATTTTTTTTTTTTTTTGTAGAGACAGAGTCTCAATATGTTGCCCAGGCTGGTCTTGAACTCCTGGGCTCAAGCGATCCTCCCAACTCGGCCTCCCAAAGTGCTGGGATTGCAGGCATGAGCAATCACGCCTGGCGTGGGGGAGGGTTTTTAAACTCCCCTGCTCTGCCTCATGGCTGTCACAGAGAGGATGGAGGTGGCAGCAAAACTGGAAGGAGGAGGCTGGGATGGGAGATTTGGGGTCTGTGCAGGTGGTTGGGGAAGGGGTAGGGCAGCCCTTGACCCTGCTCCAGCCTGATCTGACCCCACAGGGCCAGGCATCCATGGCTGCCCCACTCCCTAGACTAAGGGTTCTTGGGGCAGTACCCAGGCTGAGGCCTGGAGGGACTCTGGCGTCACCCTCCTCAGGGTGGGCTCTGAGGACCAGAGGGTGTTGGGTGAATGTGGTGATGGGGTTGAATTGAGGCGGGGCCACCCCAGGGAGCTTCTTGCCTGGCTCTCCATGTTTGTTTCTTGGGGTAGGGGGGCTCTGGGCTTTCCAGGGCATCTCTAGGGTCTGTGAGGATCTCTGGGTGGTCTCGATGTCTCTGAATATTTATCTTTTTTTTTTTTTGAGATGGAGCCTTGCTCTGTCACCCGGGCTGTAGTGCAGTGGTGTGATCTCGGCTCACTGCAAGCTCCGCCTCCTGGGTTCACGCCATTCGCCTGCCTCAGCCTCCCCAGTAGCTGGGACTACAGGTGCCCACCACCACACCTGGCTAATTTTTTGTATTTTTAGTAAAGACAGGGTTTCACCATGTTAGCCAGGATGGTCTCAATCTCCTGACCTTGTGATCCACCCGCCTTGGCCTCCCTAAGTGCTGGGATTACAAGTGTGAGCCACCCTGCCCGGCCTTTTTTTTTTTTTTTTTTTTGAGACAGAGTCTCGCTCTGTCACCCAGGTTGGAGTGCAGTGGCACAATCTCAGCTCACTACAACCTCTGCCTCTTGGGTTCAAGTGATTCTCCTGCCTCAGCCTCCCTAGTAGCTGGAATTACAGGCGTGCACCATCATTCCTGGCTAATTTTTGTATTTTTAGTAGAGGCGGGGTTTCACCATGTTGGCCAGGCTGGTCGTGAACTCCTGACCTCAGGTGATCCACCCGCCTCAGCCTCCTAAAGTGCTAGGATTACAGGCGTGAGCCACCGTGCCCAGCCTGGATGTCTCTGAATGTCTCTGAAAGTCTCTGGGGATCTCTGAGGGTCTCTGAGGGTCTTTGGGAGTCTCTGAAGGTCTCTAAATGTCTCTGAGGGTCTTGGGGGTCTCTGAGGTTTTCTTGGCATCCCTGGGCATTTCTGAGTGTTCCTAGGTGTCTCTGCATGCCTATGGTGGCCTCCAAGTGTTTCTGAGGGTCTCTTGGCATCTCTGAGTATCCCTGGGGGGCGGGCTGGTGTCTCTCTGTCTGGGGCCATCTCTGGCGGCTGCCTGGAGGTTTTTGTGCAGACTGGCTGGCCCTGCCTGGGACTCAAGCCCGGGACGGCTTCAGGTACATCGGGGGGCAGCAGAGAGACCACAGGGAGGTGGACTCTGAAAGTTCCAGGCTCCCTTCAGCCAGGGATGAGGCCAGTGGAGCCTTGAGCTGTCCCCTTTCCCAGAAGCCTGGGTGTAGCCAGCTGGGGCTGTGTCAGGAAGGCCCAGACCCCAGGGGCCCCAGACCCCAAGACTCCCAGACCTCTGGATCCCTAGACCCCAGCACCCCCAGACCCCAAGACCCCCAGACCTCAGGACCCCAAGACCCCAGGACCCCCAGACTTCTGGATCCCCAGACCCCAGGATCCCCAGACCCCAGGACCTTCAGGCCCCAGGACCCCCAAACCCCAAGACTCCCAGACCTCTGGATCCCCATACCCCAGGACCCACAGACCTCAGAACCCTCACATCCTAAGACCTGCATGAAGGGGTGGCCTGCCCCTCCACACCTGTGGGATATCTCCTCAGGTGGGACGAGAGACTGAGAAAAGAAGTAAGACACAGAGACGGAGTATAGAGAAAGAACAGTGGGCCCGGGGGACCGGTGCTCAGCATACCAAGGACTGCACCGGCACCAGTCTCTGAGTTCCCTCAGTATTTATTGATTACTATTTTCACTATTTCAGCAAGAGGAATGCATCAAGAGAGCAGGGTGATAGTGGGGAGGAGGTCAGCAAGAAAACATGTGAGCAAAGGAATCTGTATCACAAGTTCAAGAGAAGGTACTATGCCTGGATGTGCACGTAGGCCAGATTTATACTTCTCTCCACCCAAACATCTCAGTGGAGTAAAGAGTAACAGAGCAGCATTGCTGCCAATATGTCTCGCCTCCCGCCATAGGGCGGTTTTTCTCCTATCTCAGAATTGAACAAATGTACAATCGGGTTTTATACCGAGACATTCAGTTCCCAGGGACAGGCAGGAGACAGAGGCCTTCCTCTTAGCTCAACTGCAAGAGGCCTTCCTCTTTTACTAATCCTCCTCAGCACAGACCCTTCACGGGTATCGGGCTCGGGGGACGATCAGATCTTTTCCATCCCACGAGGCCATGTTTCAGACTATCACATGGGGAGAAACCTTGGACAGTACCTGACTTTCCAGGGCAGAGGTCCCTACGGCTTTCTGCAGTGCATTGTGCCCCTGGTTACTCGAGAATGGAGAATGGCGATGACTTTTATCAAGCGTACTGCCTGTAAACATTTTATTAGCAAAGCACATCCTGCACAGCACTAGATCCCTTAAACCTTGATTCCATACAACACATATTTCTGTGAGCTCAAGGTTGGGGCTAAAGTTGCAGATTAACAGCATCTCAGGGCAAAGCAATTGTTCAGGGTATGGGTCAAAATGGAGTTTCTTTTGTCTTCCCTTTCTACATAGAGACAGTAACAGTCTGATCTCTCTTTCTTTTCCCCACACCCCAGACCCCAGGACTACCAAACTCCAGGGCCCCCAGACTGCAGGACCCCCAGATCCCAAGACTCCCAGACCTCTGGATCCCCAGACTTCAGAACCACCAGACCCCTGGACCCCCAGACCCCAAGACTCTCAGACCACTGGATCCCCAGACCCCTGGACCCCTAGACCCCCCCCACCAAACCCCCATATCCTAAGACCCCTAGATCCCAGGACTCCCAAACCTCTGGATCCTCAGACTTTAGGACACCCAGACCCCAGGACCCTTAGATTCCAGGACTCTCAGACCCCTGGATCCTCAGACCTCAGAGTCCCCAGATCTCAGGACCCCCCAGACCTCAGACTCCAAGGCCCCCAGCTCCCCCAGACCCAGCTCCAAAACTCACTATCCCAGACCCCAGCCTGCCTGTCCCCCACCACCTGCAGCCTCGGGTCTGGCACTTCCTCATTTCTTCATTTCCTTTTTTTCTAAGAGGCCTCAGAACTGGGCGTGGAGGACGTGCAGCTGCATGAGGCTCACTGCTGGCTGGGCTCCTCCATCCCTCTGCTCCTTACAAAAGAGGCCCCAAGAGCTCCTCTGCTCCCTCTGCTGTCTACTGAGGACACAGTGAGAAGACAGTCATCTGCAAACT
Organism: Symphalangus syndactylus; assembly: GCF_028878055.3. NCBI lineage: Eukaryota > Metazoa > Chordata > Mammalia > Primates > Hylobatidae > Symphalangus > Symphalangus syndactylus. The sequence continues at coordinate 44,560,947 of NC_072435.2, read as the reverse complement.
AGGAAGTGAATCTGCTGGTGCCTTGATCTAGGACTTCCCAGCTTCCGGAACTGTTGTTCATAAGTTACCCCAGTTTACGGCATATTTGTTATAGCAGCCTGAACAAACATTTGGAGACATCTGTTCTCTACCCAGGGCTGCTCCCACTACGGGGCCTTTGCACATGCTGTTCCCACTCCTGGATGCTGTTCCCCACATTCCTTCCTTCTTACTCCTTAAGGGGTTCCTTGATCATCCCATTGAAAAGTTGCTTCTGTGGCCAGGCTCAGTGGCTCACGCCTGTAATCCCAACACTCTGGGAGGCCGAAGAGGGTGGATCACCTGAGGTCAGGAGTTTGCGACCAGCCTGGCCAACATGGTGAAACCCCGTCTCTACTAAAAATACAAAAAGTTAGCTGGGCGTGGTCCCATGTGCCTGTAATCCCAGCTACTTGAGAGGCTGAGGCAGGAGAATCGCTTGAACCCGGGAGGTGGAGGTTGCAGTGAGCCGAGATCGTGCCACTGCACTCCAGCCTGGGCAACAAGAGCAAAACTCTGTCTCAAATAAAAATAAATAAATAAATAAAAGTTTCCCCATCTCATTTCCTGCCCTTATTTTTCTTTGCAGCATTCCCACCACCTGCACTTGATATATTTTCCTGATGGATTCTGCCTGTTGTCTATTTCCCCAACTACAGTGAGAGCCCTGGGGTGGCGGTGGGGGGGTTGCTGGGATTTTTGTCTGTTTTATTCACTGCTGTGTCTGTGGTTCATAGTACCCGGTATACAACAGGAACTTCATAAAGGCTTGCAGAGGAAATGAATGAGTCTTTCCTTATAGGTTCATAGAGATTTATAATTTCATTTTCAGAACTCTGTGGCATGCTAGGATGGATGAACTGAACTGTTACTGATGTAACCAATCCTTTATTTCTTTTTTTTTTTTTTCCTTCTTCTTGAGGCAGAGTATCACTCTGCACTCTGTCACCCCAGGCTGGAGTACAGTGGCACGATTTCGGCTCACTTCAACCTCTACCTCCCAGACTCAAGCGATCCTCGTGCCTTAGCATCCCGAGTAGCTGGAAGTACAAGGATGTGCCACCACTCCCAGCTAATTTTTGTATTTTTTTTTTTTTTTTTTGTAGACATGGGGTTTCACCATGTTGCCCAGGCTAGTCTTGAACTCCTGGGCTCAAGCGATCCTCCTACCTTGGCCTCCCAAAGTGCTGGGATTACAGGCATGACTCACTGTGCCTGGCCCATTTTATTTTATTTTTTCATGTAACAAACAATGCTGCAATGAATCACTTTGAGCCTGGAGCATCTTTTTGCCTTCTCTCTCTCTTTTTTTTTTTTAGACGAAGTCTCACTCTGTCACCAGGCTGGAGTGCTGTGGTGCGATCTTGGCTTACTGCAACCTCCAACTCCCTGGTTCAAGTGATTCTCCTGCCTCAGCCTCCCGAGTAGCTGGGATTACAGGTACATGCCACCACGCCCAGCTAATTTTTTGTATTTTTGGTAGAGACAGGGTTTCACAATGTTGGCCAGGATGGTCTCAATCTCCTGACCTTATGATCCGCCCGCCTCAACCTCCCAAAGTGCTGGGATTACAGGTTGTGAACCACCACGCCCAACTTTGCCTTCTCAAACAAACAAACAAACAAACAAAAAAACCTGCAACATACACATAACATAAAATTGAATATTTTAGCCAATTTATTTATTTATTTATTTATTTACTATTATTATTATTTTGAGATGGAGTTTTGCTCTTGTTGCCCAGGCTGGAGTGCAGTGCTGCGATCTCGGCTCAACTGCAACCTCTACCTCCTGGGCTGAACCGATTCTCCTGCCTCAGCCTCCCAAGTAGCTGGGATTACAGGCATGCGCCACCACACTCAGCTAATTTTGTATATTTACTAGAGACGGGGTTTCTCCACGTTGGTCAGGCTGGTCTCAAACTCTGGACCTCAGGTGATCCGCCCGCCTCAGCCTCCCAAAGTGCTGGGATTACAGGCATGAGCCACCGTGCCCGGCCCATTCATTTATTTTAAATTATTTTTTAGAGATAGGGTCTTGCTCTGCTGCATAGGCTGGAGTGGAGTGGCACAATCACGGCTCACTGCAGTCACGACCTTCTGGGCTCAAGGGATCCTCCCACCTCAGCCTCTGAAGTAGCTGGGACTACAGGCTGAAGCCACCACGCCCAGCTAATTTTTAAATTATTATTATTATTATTATTGAGATGGAGTCTCACTCTAACGCCCAAACTGGAGTGCAGTGGCATGATCTCAGCTCACTGCAACCTCCGCCTCCTGGGTTCAAGCGATTCTCCTGCCTCAGCCTCCCTAGTAGCTGGGATTACAGGCACATGCCACCATGCCCAGCTAATTTTTTTATTTTTAGTGGAGAAGGGGTTTCACCATGTCGGCAAGGCTGGTCTCGTACTCCTGACCTCGTGATCTGCCCACCTTGGTCCCCCAAAGTGCTGGGATTACAGGCATGAGCCACCACGCCCGGGCTGAGCCACATTTTTTTATTCGTTAGTCAGTTCACACTGTAAACATGCAAATATTCAGGCAGGGATTCCCAGAAGTGGACTTGCTGTGTCAGCAGGCACATGAGTTCATCATTCCGGTGGCCTGTGCCAGGGTGCCCCCCACCAATGCTACACCATGGATGCACCCTACAGCCTGGCTGGCACAGAATGTCATTGCACTGTTGGATTTTTGCCAATTTGATTGGTGAAGACAAACAGTTTGTGATTTGCAGTTTTCTTATGAAGTGTGAACTTTTTTTTTTTTTTTTTTTTTGGAGACAGGTCTCACTCTGTTGCCCAGGCTGGAATGCAGTGGAGTGATCTTGGCTCACTGCAGCCTCCGCCTCCTGGGTTCAAACAATTCTCCTGCCTCAGCCTCCCGAGTAGCTGGGACTACAGGCACATACCACCACATCTGGCTAACTTTTTTATCTTTTTTATTTTTTGAGACGGACTCTCGCTCTGTCACCCAGGCTGGAGTGCAGTGGCGCGATCTCGGCTCACTGCAAGCTCCGCCTCCCAGGTTCACGCCATTCTCCTGCCTCAGCCTCTCCGAGTAGCTGGAACTACAGGCGCCCGCCACCACGCCTGGCTAATTTTTTTTTTTGTATTTTTAGTAGAGACGGGCTTTCACTGTGGTCTCGATCTCCTGACCTCGTGGTCCGCCAGCCTCGGCCTCCCAAAGTGCTGAGATTACAAGCGTGAGCCACCCAGCCCGGCCAATTTTTTTATTTTTTAAAGTAGAGATGGGGTTTCACCATGATGGCCAGGCTGGTCTCGAACTCCTGGGCTCAAGCGATCTGCTTACTTCAGCCTCCCAAAGTGTTGGGATTACAGGTGTGAGCCACTGCACCTGGCAAGAATGAGCATCTCTGGACATGTTGAAGAGCAGTTTCCCTCTTTTTCTTCAAGGTCTCCGTTCAAAGCCTTTGTTTTCCCGCTTTTTCTTCAAGGTCTCGGTTCAAAGCCTTTGACCATTTCTCGGAGTTTGGCAATGGGAAGGACAGAGGCTGAGGAGAGGGGAAAACGTGGGGGAGTGGACTCCCAGCCTCCCAGATCCCGGAAAAACCTCTGTGCATTTGACAGCTGTGGACATGGTGGCACACACAGTTAAGGTGGCACAGTGAGTCAGGGGCTGGCATAGGTTGGAACCTGGTCCACCTGACACCAGGTTCAAGTGAGACCTTCTCCCAGCCCACCCCTCGTCAGTATCACTTTTGTCACTACTACTCCTCCAGTCTGCCTCAGGCCCGCATCTGCTTCTGGGACCTCAGCCTCCTCCCCACGTTGCCCACCTCAGACACCAGGCTCACTCCAGAGGGACTTCTTGAGCCAGTGCCTCTCTGCCCACGCACCTGCCTTGGCTCCACATGGACCTCTTCCCCCACCACCAATTCCTTCTATCCTTTCCACTCCTAACCATGCTATCCCAGCCAGCTACATTTTCTCAAGCTGCTGGGAGCCCTCCTCACTGTCCCCTCCAGCATAGAGATGCCATTGTGCAAGAACTCAGTGGGAGAGGCTTGGAGGAGCTTGGAGAGCCAGTGACAGGTTTGGGGAATCTTGGTGAACTCCTACTCATGCACTGAAGCCCCAACTGTAATTCCTCCTCCTCCAGGAAGCCTTCCAGGACCCTGTCTTTCCCTCTGGACCTTCCTTGACTGCATGGGACTAGGAATGTCTATGTCCAGCTCTGTCCTCTCTTAAGATAGCTCCTTGAGGACCTGGTCAGGGCTGAGGCCTCTTGGGGGCCCAGCGTGGGTGATGCTCGTTGAATGAATAAATGACTGCATGAGCTGGGAGCCAACAGCTGAGATTGAGAAGCGAGTTGGTGAGGTGGCAGTCGGTTGGGGTGCTAACAGAGTACATGAAGTCACTGGGTTCTAGCAAGAGGGAAGCGGGACCCTGGGCCACGCCTCCCCCTTGCTCTCCATCCACCTCTGGTGAGAACCTTGAGGCCCTGCAAGGGGGCGGATCTTTGTCTTCATTCTTCCCCTCTACACTCCACCCAGACACCAGTTCCTCTTCCCCCTGAATCGCTGGGTGCAGAGCCAGAGGAACGCCAGCGACCCCAGCAGCGCTGCGGAGGGTGCTGGCCGCTGCGGCCCCCGTGTCCCGGTGGGCCAGGACGCAGCCTCTGGGCGCCGTCGCTTTTCCAGCATCGCAGAGGCAAAAGCGTGGCAGTGGGACCCAAAAGGTAGGATTGAGGCTCTAGAACTTGCACCTGTGAAGGGACTCTAAACCAGACCTGGGAGGACCCTTTCTAAAGCCCCCACTCCACCCTATCCCAGGACTTCCCAGCGACCCGCGCGGTTCTGGGAGATACCGAGAGCAGGATCAGGGGGCGGGGCCGTTTCCAAGGCAACCGCTTATTTGCATAGGGTCCTGTCCTGGCCAATGAGGGCGCCCCAAATGTTCAGGACATAGAAGAAGGGGTTAACTGGGCCGGGTCTCCTCCTCGCCTTCCAAGCTCGCTAGGCACCGGGGTTACCTACCCATTCCCCAGAAGGGGAGACTGAGGCAGCCCACCAGCCAAAGGAGGCGACCAGATTGGGGCTGCGTTTTACCATTTCAGAAGCGGCTTGAGCTGGTCTGAGCTATAATAATAAACACTAGCGGTGGAGGCGAGGGCGACCACAGGGCTGAGGTCAGGGCTAGGATTCCGGTGTCTCTACGTAGGTTGCTTGAATGGGGGGCACCCTGGCATGGACGCTGCTGTTGCCGCTGCTGCTGCCGGAGTCAGACAGCCTGGAACTGTCGTGCACCGTGTCCTCCGCGGATGTGGACTGGAATACGGAGTTCAGTGCCACGTGCCTGAATTTCAGTGGCCTCGGCCTGAGCCTGCCCCACAACCAGTCTCTGCGGGCCAGCAACGTGATTCTCCTTGACCTGTCTGGGAACGGCCTGCGAGAGCTTCCAGTGACCTTCTTTGCCCACCTGCAGAAGCTTGAGGTCCTGAACGTGTTACGCAACCCGTTGTCCCGTGTGGATGGGGCGCTGGCCGCCGGCTGTGACCTTGACCTGCAGGCTGACTGCAGCTGTGCCCTGGAGTCCTGGCACGAGGTCCGCCGAGACAACTGCTCTGGCCAGAAGCCTCTGCTCTGCTGGGACACAACCAGCTCCCAGCACAACCTCTCTGCCTTCCTGGAGGTCAGCTGCGCCCCTGGCCTGGCCCCTGCAACCATCGGGGCAGTGGTGGTCAGCGGGTGCCTGCTTCTTGGACTTGCCATCGCTGGCCTCGTGCTGGCCTGGAGACTCTGGCGATGCCGAGTGGCCAGAAGCCGGGAGCTGGACAAGCCCTGGGCTGCTCAGGATGGGCCCAAGCCCAGTTTAGGCTTGCAGCCACGGTACAGCAGCCGGAGCGCCCCCAAGCCCCAAGTGGCCATGCCATCCTGCCCCTCCACCCCCGACTACGAGAACATGTTTGTGGGCCAGCCAGCAGCAGAGCACCAGTGGGCTGAACAAGGGTAAGTAACCCACTGAGACACCTGCCAAAGTGGTGAATAGTAAGGCTTCACACCCAGATGGCCAGGGTTCAAATCCCAGCTCTGCCACTTAAAGGCTATGGGACCTTAGGTGACTAGGTTTACTTCTCTGAGCCTCAGTCTCCTCACCTATAAAATGGGGAGAGGACTGGATGTGGTGGCTCACACCTGTAATCCTAGCACTTTGGGAGGCCAAGGCAGGCGGATCACTTGAAGTCAGGAGTTCGAGACCAGCCTGGCCAACACAGTGAAACCCAGTCTGTACTAAAAATACAAAAATTAGCCAGGTGTGGCAGCGGGCGCCTGTGGTCCCAGCTACCCAGGAGGCTGAGGCAAGAGAATCGCTTGAACCTGGGAGTCAGAGTTTGCAGTGAGCCAAGTTCGTGCCATTGCACTCCAGCCTGGGTGACAGAGCGAGACTCCATCTCAAAAATAAAATCAATAAAATAAAATGAGGGTGAATTACAGCCCCCATCATAGTGTGCTGGGGTAAGAATTAAGTGAGTTTCCATATATGGGACAAACTTCCCCCCTATGACCTGTAAACCCAGTTTCTGGCGGCCAAGGATGGGGAGATAGGAGGCAACTGCTTGAGCAGAGTTGGGGCTCTGTGGTGGCGGTCAGCAGCATAGGCCCAGGACCCATGTGACCCAAGGCTGTCTCTGAACCTCCATTTCTGTCTCCATAGAATGGGGACAGCCCTCCATTTCCCTATGACACACATGAGATGCTAAAGAGGTGCCCTACAAAGTCCCATCACCACTAGATGACTTTTTTTTTTTTTTTTTGAGATGGAGTCTGGCTCTGTCACCCAGGCTAGAGTCCAGTGGCATGATCTCGGCTCACTGCCAGCTCCGCCTCCCGGGTTCACGCCATTCTCCTGCCTCAGCCTCCCAAGTAGCTGGGACTACAGGCGCCCACCACCACGCCAGGCTAATTTTTTGTATTTTTAGTAGAGACGGGGTTTCACCGTGTTAGCCAGGATGGTCTCCATCTCCTGACCTCGTGATCCGCCCACCTTGGCCTCCTTAAGTGCTGGGATTACAGATGTGAGCCACTGCGCCCAGCCGACATTTTTTTTTTTGAGACAGTCTCATTCTGTCGCCCAGGCTGGAGTGCAGTGGCGCCATCACAGATCACTGCAGCCTCAAGCTCCTGGCCTCAAGTGATCCTCCTGCCTCAGCCTCCAGAGTAGTTGGGACCACAGGCACATGCCGCCGCACCCAACTAATCTGTGTATTTTTCGTAGAGATGGGGGTCTTGCTATGTTTCTCAGGCTGGTCTCAAACTCTTGGCCTCAAGTGATCCTCATGTCTTAGCCTCCCAAAGTGCTGGGATTATGGGTGTGAGCCACTGCCACTGGCTTCTAGATGATTTTGCTGGGCTTAGACAAATGAGTTGAACTTTTCTAGGTTGGTGTGGGGTGCGGTGGCTCATGCCTATAATCCCAGCACTTTTCGAGGCCAAGGCAGTCAGATCACCTGTGGTCAGGACCTCAAGACCAGCCTGACCAACATGGTGAAACCCTGTCTCTACTAAAAAATACAAAAATTAGGCCAGGCACGGTGGCTTATGCCTGTAATCCCAACACTTTGGGAGGCCGAGGTGGGAGGATCACGAGGTCAGGAGTTCGAGACCAGCCTGGCCAGTATGGTGAAACCCTGTCTCTATTAAAAATACAAAATTAGCCGGGCATGGTGGTGGGTGCCTATAATCCCAGCTACTTGGGAGGCTGAGGCAGGAAGAATCACTTGAACCCAGGAGGTGGAGGTTGCAGTGAGCCCAGATCGTACCTCTGCACTCCAGCCTGGGCGACAGAGCGAGACTCTGTCTCAAAAAAAAAAAGAAGGAAAGAAAGAAAGAAAAAAAGAAAAGAAAATCTTTTCTAGGTTGGAAAAGGGAATGGAGGGAATTTCAAGGGGTGAGACCCTCAGGGGCAGAGACCCAGAGGTGGGAAAGAACAGAGAATTTGCTGTGTGAATGGTTTTTGAGAAGGGATGACTTGAAAGCTAAGGCTTGAGGGGAACAGGGAGGGCCAAGCAGGAAGGGACCACAGCCATGGCTGTGTTTGGGCAGCAGAGTCTGTGCCAGGAGGTGGGGAGGCTATCGGAAGGCTGTTGGTGAGAAGGGAGAAAATATGCAAAGCAGATGTAAACATGGCTCAAAAGCAGAAATGGTCTGAGGCAGGGTGTTGAAGACACTGGACTCACAAAAGCAGCTTGTGCTCTGATGTTCATCTTGGCCTCCCTGTCCCCGAGGCTCCCGGATCAGCGTCCTTTATGTACTGGCCTCCAGAAACACTGTGTTTAGAATTGACTGTGTCATTTCCACCCTGCATCTTACAGTTACAGACATGGAGGCTCTGGGAGGCAGGGAAATGACTTGTCCGAGGTCACATAGCCAGTCAAAAAAGGCAGGACACAAACCCTGCGTCCCAGTCCTGTTCGTCCCCCTACAACCACTTAGGGGTTGGTAGGCAATTCATATTAGAGTATAATTGACTGATAGACGCTGTTAACCCAAAGTAGCCATTTTGCCTTTTTTTTTTCCTGCTCTGTCGCCCAGGCTAGAGTGCAATGGCATGATCTCGGCTCACTGCAACCTTCACCTCCTGGGTTCAAGTGATTCTCCTGCCTCCTGCCTCAGCCTCCCGAGTAGCTGGGATTACAGGCACCCACCATCACACCCGGCTAATTTTAGTAGAGACAGGGTTTTGCCATGTTGGCCAGGCTGGTCTTGAACTCCTGACCTCAGGTGATCTGCCCACCTTGGCTTCCCAAAGTGCTTGGATTATAGGCGTGAGCCACTGCACCTGGCCCAGTGGTCCTTTTTACAAGAGGAGCTGGGTTGGAATTAGAATGTTCAGGGGTCAGGAAAGTTCTCTGGAGGTCTGCTGACCATAACAAATATTCCTAAGTAGCTCCCTACTCCTTAACCAATTCTAGAGATGCAGAAACTGAGGCTCAGAGACTTGCTTTTATATATGAGGGCCACAAAGTCAGCTGCTTCCGTGGTAAAAACATTTCCCACCGGGAAGAGCACAGAGTGTGGGTGCAGCCACTTGTGTGCATGTGACTGACGTGGCCAGAGCTTCCGATTTTTTCAAGAGAAAACAAAAATTTAGATTTTAATGTAATAATGAACAGCTACCTCAATTTTTGTTTTTTTGGAGACGGGGTCTCCCTCTGTCATCCAGGCTGCAGTGCAGTGGTGTGATCACGGCTCACTGTAGGCTTGACCTCCCGGGCTCAAGCGATCCTCCCACCTCAGCCTACTGAGTAGATGGGACTCCAGGCACATGTCACCATGCCTGAATAATTTTTTAATTTTTTGTAGAGATGGGGTCTCACCGTGTTGCCCAGGATGGTCTCAAACTCCTGGCCTCAAGCAGACCTTCTGCCTTGGCCTCCCAAAGTGCTGGGATTACAGGCGTGAGTCACCGCGCCTAGTCGCTATCTCATTTTTAAGGAAGGAAAAAGAGTTCAGGGTCCTCAGACCGCAGCGTTACACCCACAGAACCTTCCCTAAATCATTGCCCTCCCCCAGCCTCCTCAGAGAGAGGTGGGGCTGGCTGGGAGTCAGAACACTAGCCCATGCCACAGTTTCCCCATATGTAAATATTCGGGGTGGACTGAGCCACTCTGAAGCTTTCTTTTTTTTTTTTTTTTTCCTTCTGAGATAGAGTCTTACTCTGTCTCCCAGGCTGGAGTGCAATGGCACAATCTCGGCTCACTACAACCTCTACCTCCTGGGTTCAAGTGATTCTCCTGCCTCAGGCTCCCGAGTAGCTGGGACTACAGGCATGTGCCACCATGCCTGGATAATTTTTTTTTTTTTTTTTTTTTTGAGACGGAGTCTTGCTTTTTCACCCAGGCTGGAGTGCAGTGGCGCAATCTCGGCTCACTGCAAGCTCCACCTCCTGGGTTCACGCCATTCTCCTGCCTCAGCCTCTCCGAGTAGCTGGGACTACAGGCGCCCGCCACCACGCCCGGCTAATTTTTTGTATTTTTAGTAGAGACGGGGTTTCACCGTGGTCTCGATCTCCTGACCTCGTGATCCGCCCGCCTTGGCCTCCCAAAGTGCTGGGATTACAAGCGTGAGCCACCGCGCCTGGCCATGCCTGGCTAATTTTTGTATTTTTAGTAGAGACGGGGTTTCATCATGTTGTCCAGGCTGGTCTTGAACTCCTGATCTCAGGTGATCCACCCACCTCAGCCTCCCAAAGTGCTGGATTACAGGTGTGAGCCAGAGCACCTGGCCCACTCTGAACTTTCTCAAAGCTCATGTGCCTGTCCCCTGAGTCCTCCCCCTCCCACACTTACCCCTGGTCTGTCTGTCCCCCCAGGGCTCACCCTTCAGAGGACAATGACTTTTACATGAACTACAAGGACATCGACCTGGCTTCCCAGCCTGTCTACTGTAACCTGCAGTCACTGGGCCAGGCCCCAATGGAAGAAGAGGAGTACGTGATCCCCGGGCGCTGAGCCTTCACCCAGAACCCCTTGTCTCTGCTGGGTGACTCAGGGCGTCCTAACTCCTCCCTGGCCTCAGTTTCCCCATCTGAAGAATGGGGACAGGAAAGGATTGTCCTTGAAGCCCCTGGAAGCTCTGCCGCACCCTCCCTGTCCCCCATGCTGCTCCTCAGCCCCCTCAGCTCCTAGAGGGGGAAGAGGAGAGACCCCCAACAAGGGGACAGGAGGGTCACTGTGTCAATCCTGTCGTCACCCTCCTGTGGATGTACAGGCAGTGCTCAATAAATGCTTTGAGGCTGATGAGGCTGCTGGTTCAGGGTGAGTGGGTTCCTCAAGGTGGGAATTTCTGAGTTCTAAGACCAAGTCTCCATCTAAGACTCCCAAATTGCTCCCCACCTCCCATCCTGGTTTTTTTTTGTTGTTTGTTTGTTTTTGAAATCAAGCCTCCCTCTGTCACTCAGGCTGGAGTGCAGTGGTGCAATCTCGGCTCACTGCAACCTCTGCCTCCCAGGTTGAAGTGATTCTCCTGCCTCAGCCTCCCGGGTAGCTGGGATTACAGCACCCGCCACCATGCCCAGCTAATTTTTGTATTTGTAATAGAGACAGGGTTTCACCATGTTGGCCAGGCTGGTCTCGAACTCCTGACCTCAAGCGATCTGCCTGCCTCGGCCTCCCGAAGTGCTGGGATTACAGGCGTGGCCACTGCGCCTGGCCACATTTCTCCCTTCTGCCCCTCTCAGAGCCCCTTCCCAGGTCCCTGATCTCCAGGCTCGGCCTCCAGAGCAGCCCACAACACCCCCAAAATAAAAATATATATATAATTGATTGAGCTCTAATATTCTGAGAAAATCCTTCAAGACCCTGGTGCAATGCCACCTCCTCTGAGAAGCTGTCCCTGGTTTCTTCTCAGGCAGAGTTCATGACTCACAGACATCTGTATTTCAAGAGCTTTTTCAGGCTCATGCCTCAACTGGGTTTCCTATCAGCTGGTCCCAGCCCAATCCTCCAATCTGGGGGAGATAGAACTAGAGACAAGTACCCTCAGTCCTGGGAGATCAAGCCTGGGCCAAAGGGAAGAATGGGGGCACAGTCCCCACATGGAGATAATTGAATGAGTTTGAATAAGGCTGTATGAGCGGAATCTGTAGTGGGTTTTGAAGGATGCATAGGAGTTTGAGAATTGGAGAGGAAAGGGCATGCTGGCTGGGTAGACCAACTTGTGCAAGAGCCTGGAGAAGCACAGAGAAGGCACAGGCCCATCCTATACCTTGCAAAGGCAACAGCTATTGTTTGGGGAAAGACTCATTGATGCCATCTGCTGCCTTTTGGTATTGATTTTGAAGTCTCCTAGGTGCCCATTTTCAACAGCTTTGCTGTGACTGAAGTGAGCTTGCTCCCATCTCAGGGCCTTTGCACTTGCTGTTTGCATTTACTTGCAATGTCCACCCTCAACTACCCCCCCCCCCGACTCCTTTTCTTCCTCCAGATCTCAGCTCAAATGTGACCTCTCTCCCCAGGGAGGCCTCCCCCATCCAACTATCTAGATCACCTCTGCCTCCGTTCACTAATGAACTGATGGGTTGAATCCCCAGCACAAATCTTACTGCAATCAACTACTTTCTTAGGATTTACTCATTTGTCCCCTTCACTCAACCAGGCTCCGCAAAGTGGGGTGGTTCTTGTGTGTCTTTTTACAGCTGTGTCCGGGGCCTGGCATAAAGTGGGCACTCACTGAATACGTTAAGGGGAACCTGAAGTCATTCAGGTTGGCCTGTGGGTGGTGGCATTCCCCGCAGATACACCTCACTGCTGGAAGTGGGTACTCTGTCCCCCAAGACACCCATCACCATTCTTCTCAGAGATTCAGGGTGGGCAGGCAGTTTGGTGTGGGGAGGGGGCTGGAATCAGCACACCTTGGAATTCCAAGATCCTAAACAGGAAGTATATATAACCTGGGAGACGTGGTGTGCATGAAAACATTCTTCACAACTTATTTGTTTCTCCCTGCTCTTTATATATGAAAGAGTGAGGTGTCACTAACATGGAAGTGCCACAAACAGGAGGGATGATGAGACTCACCCCTCAGGTTGGGGACAGTGCCACAAAACAAGGCACTTGGTTGCAGATAGACTTGGCTCTGAGCTGCCTGTGTCTGGAAGGATGACTCCCAAGTGGGGAGAGACAACAGGATGGTGATAGAGACAAAGATAGAGACAGATCCTCTGCCTCAGCCCCCAAAGAGAGAAGTTCTGAGGAATGAGGAAAGATGGAGGGAAGCTGAGACTTAAAAGGGTATGAGGTCTCAGCTGTTTCCAAAACAGAAACACCAGCCTGGGCAACATGGCGAAACTCAGTCTCTACAAAAAATACAAAAATTAGCTGGGCGTGATGGCATGTGCTTGTAGTCCCAGCTACTCAGGTGGCTGAGGTGGGAGGATCAATTGAGCCCAGGTGGTTGAGGCTGCAGTGAGCTGTGATTGTGCCACTGTACTCCGGCCTGGGCAACAGAGTGAGACCTCGTCGCAAAAAAAGAAAAAGAAAAAGAAAAAAGAAACAGAAATAGGGAGATAGAGAAATAGAGACAGACAGTCAGGAATGGCCAAGGCGGCCCTTGGAGCTCACAGGTGTCGTAAGCACCTTCCAATGGCTTGGCATGTCCGAGAACACCTTGCCACTCGTTCCTTGAGCCTTTACACTTAACCCCTCCCAGGTCTCCTAGAGACACTGAGGCCAGGGAGAGGAGGATCTTCTCAAGGTCACCTTCCCTTATCCTGGACACCACAGGGAGCAGTTCAGACAGCTTTATTTTTATCACCAAAGTTTTAAATAAATACACAATTCCATCAAACCAGCCCCCCAGTCCCCCAAGAAGGTCACCCCAATAAATTAATAATAAATAACAGACATATAAATACAGCTGTTTGGGCAGGAATCGGGTGTCTCAGGACCCTTGAGCCCATTCCACAGGCCAGGACAACTGACGTCGCGTCCCCCGCGCAAGTGCACAGTGGAAGTACCAGGGCTGCTCATATGCAGTGGCAGTCTTTGGCTAACAAGTCGTCATAGGTCTGGAGCGACACCCCGGTGTCGGTCTTTTGAATGAGCACCATGGGATTGTAGCTGGCGGGTACGCAGCAGGGCGCTGGCACCGTGTCGGGCTTCAGGCGGTGCAGGCTCGTCTTGATTTGCGCGTGCATGTTTGCCGCCCGGAACTGGCTCGGGCACGCGCCGATGCACATGCTCACTTGCACCTCCCGTGGCGACAGCACCCAATCGGCCCAGCCCAGGTCTTCCAGCGACGCGCGGACCGTGTGCAGACGGCAGCAGCGCCCGGGCCCGAGCGGACAGTGGTCCCCGTTGCGCGCACGCGCTCTGCGGCGCCCCCTGGCGGCTTGCGGCCGCAAGTGCAACTCCAGCTGAGGCCGTGCGGACGAAGACTCTGCCAGCAGTTGGTCCGACTGCGACCGCGGCGGCGACAGTCGCAGGTGCAGCGCGGGCGCCTGGGGTCTTGCAAGGCTGAGCTGACGTCGCAGCGGTCGTGTCACGTCCCACGACCTTGACGCCGTCGGGGACAGCCGGAACAGAGCCCGGTGAAGGCGGGAGGCCTCGGGGAGCCCCTCGGGAAGGGCGGCCCGAGAGATACGCAGGTGCAGGTGGCCGCCAGATCCCAGCCGCACTGTGGGAAGACAGATAGGGATGCTGGTCACCCACAGGCCTACCGTTTTCCAGGAACGGGGGTGCCCATTTCCCCTAACACGCCAAGCTGGATCTCACCACGGCGCCGGCGCCTTTGCACAAGTTATTTCCTCTGCCAAGAGCATTTCTCCGTGCGAGCGCGGTGGCTCACGCCAGTAATCCCAGCACTTTGGGAGGCTGATGCAGGCGGATCACTTGAGGTCAGGAGTTCAAGACCAGCCTGGCCAATATGTGGCCAATATGGTGAAACGCTCGCTTCTACTAAAAATACCAAAAAATTAGCTGGGTGTGGTGGCTGGCGCCTGTGATCCCTGCTACTCGGGAGGCTGAGGCAGAAGAATCGCTTGAATCGGGGCGGTGGAGGTTGCAGTGAGCCAAGATCGTGCCACTGCACTCCAGCCTGGGCAACAGCGGAAGACTCCTTCTCAAAAAAAAAAGGGGGGGGGCATTTCTCCCCCTGAATCTCCTAAATCTCAGCATGGCTGGCTCCTCCTCTTCCTTCCAGCCTGCCTAAAATAGGAAGCACCCTATTTTATTTCCTTGTGTATCATTCATATTCCCTACTTAGAATCTCAGCTTGATTGACACTGTGCCTGGCACACAATAGGTGCTTAGTAAATACTTGAATGAATTAATATATATCTGATATTCAGACAGCCTGAGATTCCAACCATGGCTCTGCTTTTCTTCTGGCAGTCAAAAACTTACTTGCTTCACTTATTTATTTAGTATGGTCTTGCTGTTACCCAGGCTGGAGTGCAGTGGGGCACTCATGGCTCAGTGCAGCCTCAATCTCCTGGATTTAAGTGATCCTCCCGCCTCAGCCTCCTGAATAACTGAGACTACAGGCACACACTATCATGTCTGGCTAATTTTTTTAAAAACATTTTTGGTAGAGATGGGTTCTTGCTATATTGCCCAGGCTGCAATGTTCTGGCCTCAGGCGATGCTCCCACCTCGGCCTCCCAAAGTGCTGGGATTACAGGTGTAATCCCGAGAAATGAAGAGTATCAAACCCATCACATTCCGACTACTGAGCCTCTAGGAATCACGGCCCCTCAGGCTGGTACAAGTGTTAGGGAGACTGGGGAGACTGGGGTTTGAGGGTGCCTTAACCTAGTTGCTAGGCTGAGCAAGGGTGAGAGGTTTACCTGGAGTCACACGGCACAGATGGGTTTAGGGCGGGCTAAGAGTGTATGCCCCTCTGCCTGCCCCCTCCTGGGTCCCACCGCAGCCCAGACCTCATCTGGTGCCCTGCACCTCTGGAGCCTCCATGGAGGGCACAGAGATGGGGAAAATACTCTCCTCCTCCCCTAACAAGTCGCTTGTCGCATGTGACTTTAGCAGTGCCTTGACAAGCGATGTCATCAGATTCAGAACCAGCTCCAGCTGGCTCTGCCCATCACAAACCTCTATCCATGCACCACACCCCCATTGTTTCTCTTGGATCCTGGCCCCAGCCAGGTCAGGGACCATGCCCACACCGCACGCCCGACCCCGTCCCCGGGTTTCCCAGGTGCTGTGCACATTCAGGAGGGTCCCTGGCATCCCTGTACCTCAGTTTCCCCATTTGCAATTTGGGGACAGGTTATAACCTCCCACGTTGTGGGTGCAAATCAGGCATCAGCTACCCCATCAGACCCAAGGGGGTCCAGGATGTTCCTACCCAGGGCACAGATGGGGCAACTGAGGCTCAAAGGTAGGTCTGGGCTTTTCAAGACAAGAGGAATCCCTGGTTAGATACGGGGGCTGCTTGGGGGGTGGGAGGGGATCTTTAAGATTTCACTTACCTTCTGGCGTGAGTATCCGGACTGCAGGGGCCGGGACGAGGTCGGTGTTCAAATCTTCCCAGCTCTGGTTGACCCGCAGCCTGGTCAGCAGGTCCTCGTAGCGTTTCCGCAACTCTCGGAATCTGGAGTCTTCGGAGTGCAACTCTGAGGGTCCCGGGAAACTTGCGGGGCTCGCCTCGGCCAGAGACAGGGCGCCCCCATGCGGCGGCCACGAGAGCACCAGCAACACCAGGAGCATCTGAGAGCCATTCAGCATCCTGAGTTCTTGCCTGGGCATGGCTGTGCCGGTTGCGGCTGTGAGCTGGGACTGATCAGATGCTGCCGGACCGGCCTTTATAGTCCCCGGACTTTGTCCGTCTCCGCCTGCTCAGTCCCGCCCTCCTCCCCTGCCTGCAGAGTAAACACTCCTATGACCACAGCTGGGCGGGTCTGGGGGTGTATTTAGGGGGAGGATCTTTAGGTGGGGGCCCTCCTAGTAAAGCTAGGGCACGTTTCTGGGCCTCAGTATCCACTTCCTTGATATGAGGACGCCATTCCAGCCTGGGAGTCTTTTTGGAGGAAAAAAAGACATTGTTACTATGTGAGAAATTCCAGACAGGAGTGTAAGAGGTGGCTGTCTATGCCCATGGGATTTCCTCTCTTCTCTTTGTGGTTGGGGTCAAAGGCTAAAGATGGTGAAAAACAAAGGAAGCAGAGGAGAACGGGCTAGATGGAGGCAGGAAGGGCAACCTTGATGTGTCATTCCTCTCTGCCATGCCTGTTTTCTCACCGGGAAAAAAGGGACTGAGACTCTCACTGGAGAGGTGGTCAAATGAGGGGTAAAGCACAGGGCCAGACACATAGGAGGCACTTGATAAACTGGGTGTTATTGCAGTTACTCATCCTCCTCTGGAGAACTCCTACTCATTCTTCAAAACTCTACGCAAAAAGCCCCTCTTCCAGGAATTCTTCTCCAACATTATCATTCCAGGCTAAGCAGGATGCTCCCAAACCCCATCCTTTTGTCTGGCTCAGCGCTCACCTTGAAGCCATCCTCACAGGATTTATAATTCTGGGGGCCAGGCATGGTGGCTTATGTCAATCATCTCAGCACTTTGGGAGGCCGAGGTGGGTGGATTGCTTGAGCCCAGGAGTTCAAGACAAGTCTGGGCAAGATGGCAATATCTCATCTCTAAAAAAAAGAATTCTGCGCCAGGCACGGTGGCTCACGCCTGTAATCCCAGCACTTTGGGAGTCCGAGGCACGTAGATCACCTGAGGTCAGGAGTTCTAGACTAGCCTGACCAACATGGAGAAACCCTGTCTCTACTAAATATACAAAATTAGCCGGGCTTGGTAGTACATGCCTGTAATCCCAGCTACTCGGGAGGCTGAGGCAAGACAATCGCTTGAACCCAGGGGGCGGGGGTTGTAGTGAGCCGAGTTTTCACCATTGCACTTCAGCCTGGGCAACAAGAGCAAAACTCTGTCTCAAAAAAAAAAGAATTCTGGACAGAAATTTAGTTATAATTAAGCATTAATCAGGCTGCACTTTGACCCACTTCCTTGTGACCGCAAGTTGCTTGTAGCACCTGATACCGACCATTTGCTATAGATGTGATTTCTGATCTTAGAATCATAAGACTTTTTTAAAGAATTTCTTAAGATGTTTTTGAAATCCTTAACCAATGACACCCACCAGTGTGAAGACCCCACAGAGGAACGGAATCTGCATGAGAATACAGTTTCTTACTGTCTGTGACTTCACCTCCTGCACTCTTTCACCAAGCAATGACCTCCACACTTCAGCCTACTCCAAAATCCTTAAAAACTAAAACTCTAGCCCCAAGCTCGGTGCAGTGGCTCACGCCTGTAATCCCAGCACTTTGGGAGGCCAAGGTAGGTGGATCACCTGAGGTCAGGAGTTCGAGACCAGCCTGACCAACATGATGAAACCCTGTCTCTACTAAAAAGTTTCAGAAATTAACCGGTCGTGGTGGCACATGCCCGTAATCCCAGCTGCTCAGGAGCCTGAGGCAGGAGAATCGCTTTAACCCAGGAGGCGGAGGTTGCAGTGAGCTGAGATCATGCCATTGCACTCCAACCTGCAAGCTCCAGCTCCCGGGTTCATGCCATTCTCCTGCCTCAGCCTCCTGAGTAGCTGGGACTACAGGCACCTGTCACCACGCCTGGCTAATTTTTTTTTTTTTTTGTATTTTTAGTAGAGACGGGGTTTCACTGTGTTAGCCAGGATGGTCTCGATCTCCTGACCTCGTGATCCACCTGCCTCGGCCTCCCAAAGTGTTGGGATTACAGGCGTGAGTCACCGTGGCCGGCCGACTCCATCTTAAAAAAAAAAAAGTGTGTGTGTGTGTGTGTATATATATATATGTGTGTGTGTGTGTGTGTGTGTGTGTGTGTATATGGCCCCAAACTCCTCCTCCTGGAAATGGATTTGAGGTTCCCTCCTATCTCCTCATTGGGTGGCCCTAGGATTAAACCTCTTTTTTTTTTTTTTTGAGACGGAGTTTCCCTCTGTACCCCAGGCTGGAGTGCAGTGGCACAATCTTGGCTCACTGCAACCTCCACCTCCTGCCTCAGCCTCCTGAGTAGCTGGGATTACAGTCGTGCACCATCACACCTGGCTAATTTTTGTGTTTTCAGTAGAGACGGTGATTCACCATGTTGGCCAGGCTGGTCTCAAACTGTTGACCTCAAGTCATCCGTTGGCCTCTGTCTCCAAAGTGTGGGGATTACAGGCATGAGCCAACTGCACCCAGCCTTTTTTTCTTTTTTTTCTTCCAAAACAGTCTCTCGCTCTATCGCCCAGGCTGGAGTGCAGTTGCATGATCTTGGCTCACTGCGACCTCCGCCTCCCGGGTTCAATTGATTCTCCTGCCTCAGCCTCCTAAGTAGCTGGGATTACAGGTGCGCACCATCACGCCCGGCTAACTTTTTGTATTTTTAGTAGAGATGAGGTTTCACCTGGTTGGCCAGGCTGATCTTGAACTGCTGGCCTCAGATGATCCACCGCCTCAGCCTCCCAAAGTGCTGGGATTACAGGTGTGAGCCACCACGCCGGTCGGATTAAAACTCTTTCCATGTTGCAACCTGGTTTCTCAGCTGTTGACTTGCCGAGTGCATGGAGCAACAGACCTGTCACAGTTACAGCCCCACGGCACTGGAAGTGTCCGTGCCCAGCTCTGCTGACCCAAGACCGGTGGCTCCTTTGGGGCAGGGATGAATCTGCTCTTGTCTGGGCTGGTGAGGAGAGGAGATGGCACAGAATTAAGGAGCTGGGGTTTTAGAGCAGGGCAGGCTGGTGTGGAGTCCAGCCACCAGATGGTAGAGGGGCAGGGGATGCCCCAAGAGCACCCTTCCCCCTGGGGTTCCCAGACCTTCTCCTAACGCTCAGGATTCCCGGCCCCAGGCTTTAGCCCTTGTGCCTATGTCCAGCTTCCTGGCTACGGAGAGGAAGGGCTGCTCTGTCTGGCAGATAGTGGGTGTGTGTGGGTGTCTGCATGTGACAGGCATGCATGGGCAAGAGACACAAGGACTCACTGGGGGTCACACAGCAAGGCCCCCACTGGAGTCACAGGGTCTCCAGGCCTCTCCCCACCCCAGCATGCACCCGCTGCTGTGCAAAGCCAGCCAAGCCTCCAGCCCTCAGGGTCTCAGCCACAGCCCTGGCCTAGGGGATTTTTTTTTTTTTGGATTGGAGTCTCGCTCTGTTGCCCAGGCTGGAGTGCAGTTGTGCAATCTCAACTCACTACAGTCTCCGTCTCCCGGGTTCAAGCAATTCTCCTGCTTCAGCCTCCCTAGTAGCTGGGATTACAGGCACATGCCACCATGCCCGCATAATTTTTGTATTTGTTGTAGAGATAGGGTCTCACCCTGTCATGTTGGCCAGTCTGGTCTCGAACTCCTGTTCTCAGGTGATCTGCCTGCCTCGGCCTCCCAAAGTACTGGGATTACAGGCATGAGCCACCACACCTGGCCCCCAAATAAGAACATCTTTAAAGAAAAAGAAAATAGATGTGGGGGCTATCCTGGGGGTGGAGGTCTCAGAGCTCACCTGTGCTTTTGAATGAGGTTGGGGCCTGGCTCCTCCTGGCTCTCCTTGTCTAACTGGTGCTCTGAAGGTCCTGGTGGCATTTCTGCAACTCCTGGAACCTGGAGTCATCCGGATCAGAGTGCTTGTCCGAGGGTCCTAGGAACCCCAGAAGGTTCTCACCGTGCAGAGTCAGGGCGCCCCCACCAGGGTGCTCCCAACAACATCTGTAACATCAGCAGCATCTGACAGCATCGCTGTGTCACGGGTCCTGGCCAGGGCATGGCTGTGCTAGTTGCTTTCTGAACCACACTGACACCTGGGGTCTGGCTTTATAGCCTGCACGTTCCTACCCAGCCGTCCCCCACTATACCAGACCCTGCAAGCAGAGTAAACCCTCCAGTGACCACCGCCAGGCCAGGTCTCAGGAATGCATTCCTGCAGAAGCTGGGGCGCCTCTCTGACCCTCTGTATCCTTTCCCAAGAAATAAGGACACCAGGCCGGGCGCAGTGGCTCATGCCTGTAATCTCAGTACTTTGGGAGGCCAAGGCAGGCAGATCACCTGAGGTTGGGAGTTTGAAACCAGCCTGACCAACATGGAGAAACCCCGTCTCTTCTAAAAATACAAAATTAGCCGGGCATGGTGGCACATGCCTGTAATCCCAGCTACTCGGGAGGCTGAGGCAGGAGAATTTTGCTTGAACCCGGGAGGTGGAGATTGTGGTGAGCTGAGATTGCGCCACTGCACTCCAGCCTGGGCAATAAGAGCTAAATTCCATCTCCAAAAAAAAAAAAAAAAATTTTAGAGATAGGGTCTCACTGTGTTGCCCAGGCTGGTCTCGAACTCCTTGGCTCAAGGAATCCTCTTGCCTCTGCCTCCGGAAGTGCTGGGATTATAAGCATGAGTCCCCACACCCAGCCAAGCTGGTAGTCTTTTTGGAGATCAAGGCTGCAGTGAGTTGTGATTACGCCTCTGCTCTCCAGCCGGAGCAACTGAGCGAGACCCTGTCTCAAAAAAAAAAAAAAAAAAAAAAAAAAAAGGACTACCAGGCTGGAATGGTGAGAAGCAGGACAGTAAGTAGTGTACTTTTTGTTTCTGTTTTTGTTTGTTTTAGAGACAGGGTTTGGCTCTGTTACCCACTCACTGCAGCCTCCACCTCCTGAGCTCAAGGGATCCTCTCACCTCAGCATCCCAAGTAGCTGGGACCAGAGGCGCGTGCCACCACAACTGGCTAATTTTATATTTTGTAGAGACGGGGGTCTTGCTATGTTGTACAGGCTGATCTCGAACTCCTGAGCTCAAGCATCCTCCTTCCTTGGCCTCTCACAGTGCTGGGATCCTGTGATGGCGTGAGCCACCACATCCGGCCACTCGCCTGGCTCTGCTTCCCCAAATCTTTAACCAATGACCTCATAGCCAGCCTCATGGCCAAGCTGAGAGGAGAGATGGGGCGGATGCAGGCAGGTGGCCAGAGATGAGCTCAGCAGGTCGGATCCTGTGTTCCTCGCCGACAGCTTCCATGGGTCCCCAGAGGTGGAGCTGGGATGGAAGTAAACAGAGCGCAGGGGCCGGAGGTCAGGCCAATCCCTCCACCTGGCAGGGCCCCAATCTCCCAAAATCTCCCCGCTCCACTACCAGCTCTCAGCTATCAACGCCTTTGTCAAACACACGGCACACAAGAACACAAACCACTTTTATTGATTGTTTCTTGTGATGTAAGGTAAACAGGGTCATAGGAGGAGATTTGGAAGAGGCACAAAAGCGGATTATTTAAAAACTTCCTGCAGGCCCCGAGGACAAGAAGAAATGCTGTCTCATGCTCGTGACTGTCCTCGAAAGCCAGGATGTGCCTGTGCCATCTAGGGGGTTCCGCAGCCAGCCCGGGTTCTTTTTGTTTTCTGTTTGTGTTTGTATTTAGACACGGGGGTCTCACTATGTTGCCCAGGCTGGTCGCAAACGGCTGAGTTCAAACGATCCTTCCATCTTGGGCTCCCAAAGTGTTGGGATTATAGGCATGAGCCACTGTGCCCGGCCATGGGTCCACTCTTTTTATTTTTTTATTTTCGAGACAGAGTTTTACTCTTGTTGCCCAGGCTAGAATGCAGTGGCGCAATCTCGGCTCACTGCAGCCTCCCAGGTTCAAGTGATTCTCCTGCCTCAGCCTCCCGAGTAGCTGGAAATACAGGTGTGCACCACAATGCCCGGCTAATTTTTTTTTTTTTATTTTTAGTAGAGACAGGGTTTCGCCATGTTGGCCAGGCTGGTCCAGAACTCTTGACCTCAGGTGATCCACCCACCTCAGCCTCCCAGAGCGCTGGGATTACAGGCATGAGCCACTGTGCCCAGCCACGGGTCCATTCTTAATTCAGAATGACCTCAGTACAAGATCCTTAGTTTAATTACATTTGCAAAGACTTTTCCAAATAAAGTCGCAGATACTGAGCGTTAGGACTTGGACATACCTTTTTTTTTTTTTTTCCGAGACGGAGTCTTGCTCTGTCATTCAGGCTGGAGTGCAGTGGTGCAATCTCGGCTCACTGCAGCCTCTGCCTCCTGGGTTCCAGCGATTCTCCTGCCTCAGCCTCCTGGGTAGCTGGGATTACAGGCGCATGCCACCATGACTGGCTAATTTTTGTATTTTTATTAGAGACCGGGGTTTCACCATTTTGGCCAGGTTGGTCTCAAACTCCTGACCTCAGGTGATCTGCCTGCCTCGGCCTCCGAAAGCACTGGGATTACAGGCGTGAGGCACCGTGCCTGGCCTAATCTTTATACAGCCTGATGTGGTGGATAGGTTATGTCCATTTCACAGATGACAAACTGAGGCCAGAGAGGTGGGCTTGTCATGGCCACACAGCCAGAAAACAGCAGGGCTGGGGTTAGAGCCCCAAGCAGCCAGCCGCTGAGCCTGTTCCATCTCCCTCAGAGCCTCTGAAATGAGAGGATATGGCCACCCTAACAGGCCAACATGAGATGAGATTTTCACCAACACAGCATGGGGCCTGTGGTTCTCCTGCAATACCTGGGCAAGGTGGGAAGAATGCAGTCTCAGAAAAGGGACACCCTGGCTGAACACAGTGGCTCAGGCATGTAATCCCAGCACTTTGGGAGGCCAAAGCAGGAGGATCGCTTGAAGCCAGGAGTTGGAGACCAGCCTGGGCAACATAATGAGACCCCAAGACCCCATCTCTTTGTTTTTTCTTTTGAGACAGAGTCTCGCTCTGTTGCCCAGGCTGGAGTGCACTGGCGCAATCTTGGCTCACTGCAACTTCCACCTCCTGGGTTAAAGCGATTCTCCTGCCCTCAGCTTCCCGAGTAGCTGGGATTACAGGCGTGTGCCACCACACCCAACTAATTTTTCTATTTTTAATAGAGACAGAATTTCACTATGTTGGCCAGACTGGTTTTGAACGCCTGACCTCAAGTGATCCGCCCACCTCGGCCTCCCAAAGTGCTAGGATTACAGTCGTGAGCCACTGTGCCTGGCCCTCTAAAATTTTTTTTTAAAAAGGCATTTTCCTCACCAGGAGACATTTATCTGCACCTCTTCAGAGACGAGGTGAGGTTAAAAACTCCTGTGAGCATGTCAACGCACCCCCAAAAAGTGCTCCATCAATGAACACTCCATCAGTGGGAGTTTCTTTTTTTCTTTTTCTTTTTTTTTTTTTTTTTGTGATGGAGTCTTGCTCTGTTGCCTAGGCTGTAGAGCAGTGGCGCGAGCTCGGCCCATTGCAACCTCCATCTCCCAGGTTCAAGCAATTTTCCTGCCTCAGCCTCCCAAGTAGGTAGGATTACAGGCACCCACTACCATGCCCGGCTAATGTTTGTATTTTAGTACAGACGGGGATATCACGATATTGGACAGGCTGGTCTTGAACTCCTGATGTCAGGTGATCCGCCCACCTCGGCCTCCCAAAGTGCTGGGATTACAGGCGTGAGCCACTTAGCCCGGCCAGTGCCTTGCTAATTTTTAAAAAATATTGTAAAGATGGGCTCTCACTATGTTGCCCAGGCTGGTCTTCAACTCCTAGCCTCCAGTGATCCTGTCACCTCAGCTTCCCAAAGTGCTGGGATTACAGGCATGAGCCTCTGCACCTGGCCTAATGTCTGCCTTTATAGATTTACCTATTCGGAACATTTCACAGAAATGGAATCTTACAATATTTGTACTGTAGTTTCGCCTTGATGCTGTAAAAGTGGGTGTACACGTTTTTGTTTGAACACCTGTTTTCATTTCACTTGGCTGTCTACTGAGGAGTGGAATTACTGGGTCACAGAGTAACCCTGTATTGAACTTAATGGGGAACTGCTAAACCTTTTCCTCCCAGTTTTATTTGTCATTGTGAAATCTTTCAGGCACACACAAAAGTAGTAATAATAAAATCACAAACACCCCTATCCAGCACCCACCTAAAGAAAAATCATTCCCAAGAGAGTTGAAGTGGTCCCCGCAGCCCAAGGCAGGTTCCCCCCAATCTCAAGGAAGACTTTGTCTGTAATTAGAATTTGATCATGACCACGCATGCTTTAATTTCATATATATATTTGGGGAACGGGTTTATTTATTTATTTATTTATTTTTATTTATTTTTTTTTTTTGAGGCAGAGTCTCACTCTGTCGCCCAGGCTGGAGTGCAGTGGCGCGATCTCAGCTCACTGCAAGCTCCGCCTCCTGGGTTCACGACATTCTCCTGCCTCAGCCTCCTGAGTAGCTGGGACTACAGGCGCCCACCACCACGCCCACCTAATTTTTTGTATTTTTGGTAGAGACAGGGTTTCACCGTTTTAGCCAGGATGGTCTCGATCTCCTGACCTCGTGATCCACTTGCCTCGGCCTCCCAAAGTGCTGGGATTACAGGCGTGAGCCACTGGGCGCCCGGCTGGAATACAGTCTTTGCAAAAAAAAAAAAAAGGGTTTCGAAAAGTATCTAAATAAAGAGATGGCTACTGCCTTCCATAATTAAAAACAGAAACAAAAATCAGAAAACTCTCAGGAAGGTGGAGAATCTGATTTCTGGAGTTACCATAATTTAGAATATTCAAATGCTCACTTTTCAACAACAAAAACATCACAAGGCATACAGAGAAACAGCAAAGTGTAGCTCATTTTAAGGAACAAAATTAACAGACAGAAACCATCCCTAAGGAAGCCCAGACATCAGACTCACTAGACAAATACTTTTTTTTTTTTTTTTTGAGACGGAGTCTCGCTCTGTCGCCCAGGCTGGAGTGCAGTGGCGCAGTCTCGGCTCACTGCAAGCTCCGCCTCCCGGGTTCACGCCATTCTCCTGCCTCAGCCTCCCGAGTAGCTGGGACTACAGGCGCCCGCCACCACGCCCGGCTAATTTTTTGTATTTTTTTAGTAGAGACGGGGTTTCACTGTGGTCTCGATCTCCTGACCTCATGATCCGCCCCCCTCGGCCTCCCAAAGTGCTGGGATTACAAGCGTGAGCCACCGCGCCCGGCCTGACAAATACTTTTAAAATAACTGTCTTCGCTGGGTGCGGTGGCTCACGCCTGTAATCCTAGCACTTTGGGAGGCTGAGGCAGGTAGATCCCCTGAGGTCAGGAGCTCAAGACCAGCCTGACCAACATGGAGAAACCCTGTCTCTACTAAAAACACAAAATTAGCCAGGCATGGTGGTGCATGCCTATAATCCCAGCTACTCGGGAGGCTGAGGCAGGAGAATCACTTGAACCTGGAAGGCAGAAGTTGCTGTGAGCCAAGATCACACCATTGCACTCCAGCCTGGGCAACAGAGCGAGACTCCATCTCAAAAACAAGAAGAAGAAGACAAAGACGAAGACGAAGACGAAGACGAAGACGAAGACGAAGAAGAAGAAGAAGAAGAAGAAGAAGAAGAAGTTCGAGACCAGCCTGGGCAACACAGTGAGACCTCATCTCTACAAAAATAAAATTAATCGGCTAGGTGTGGTGGCGCATGCCTGTAGTCCCAGCTACTTGGGAGGCTGAGGTGGGAGGATTGCTTGAGCCCAGGAGGTGGAGGCTGCAGTGAGCTGTCGTTGTACCACTGCACCCCAGCCTGGGTGACAGAGCAAGACCCTGTCTCTAAAAACAAAAACCACAAAGTTTTTGCCAAGGAGCCATACTTTGGAGTATCACGTTCTGAGTCCCGACAGCCTCCAGAAGGAACCAGTCCTGCTGTGACACCTTGATTTCCGACTTCTGGCTTCCAGAACTCTGAGAGAAGTCTTGTTCTTTTAGGACACCAAGTTTGTGGTCAGTATTATGTAAACAATGTCATCTGCTGCCCATTTTTCTCTCTGGTGGTTTTTTTTTTTTTTTTGAGACAGAGTTTTTCTGTCACCTAAGCTGGAGTGCAGTGGCACAATCTCGGCTCACTGCAACCTCTGCCTCCTGGGTTCAAGCGATTCTCCTTCTTCACCCTCTCAAGTAGCTGGGACGACAGGCATGCGCCACCACACCTGGCTAATTTTTGTATTTTTAGTAGAGATGGGGTTTCACCATGTTGGCCAGGCTGGTTTCGAACTCCTGACCTCAGGTGATCCATCTGCCTTGGCTTCCCAAAGTGTTGGGATTACAGGTGTGAGCCATCTCACCTGTCTTTTTTAGACAGAGTCTCTCACTGTCATCTAGGCTGGAATGCAGTGGCGTGATCTCGGCTCACTGCAACCTCTGCCTCCCAGATTCAAGTGATTCTCCTGCCTCAGCCTCCCGAGTAGCTGGGATTACAGGTGTGCACCATCACACCTGGCTAATTTTGTATTTTTAGTAGAGACGGGGTTTCACCATATTGGCCAGGCTGGTCTCGAACTCCTGACCTGAAGTGATCTACCCGCCTCGGCCTCCCAAAGTGCTGGGATTACAGGCGTGAGCCACCGCGCCCAGCCCCTGTCCAGCTAATTTTTAAATTTTTTTTGTAGAGATCGGGTCTCACCATGTTGCCCAGGCTGGTCTGGAACTCCTGACCTCAAGCGATCCTCCCACGATGGTCTCCCAAAGTGCTGGGATGACAGGCATCGGCCACCATGCCAGGCCTCTTTTAAATTTCTTGATGGCTATATTGACATCCAAAAGTTTGAAATTGTGATTAAGTCTAATTTGTTGTCCCCTCCAAATCCCCAAGTTTTCATCTTGTCCTTGTGGATGGCAGGTTTTACGTTGCCAGCCAGTTAAGGCCAAGACTCGGTTCTCCTGCCTGCTTCTCCCCAGCCATGACCTTCTGTCCTTTCTGGGCCTCTGGGCTCGGTCAGGTGCCCTTCCCTCCCCCTCTTTCCCCCTGCCCCCCACCTCCGTGCTCAGCAGGGAAAGCGGACCGTGGCAGCTGAGTATGAGTCAGCAAGGCTGGGACCGTGGGGGGCGGAAGTGGTGGGCTCAGCCTCGGGACCGTAGTCCTTGGGGACCGGCTGTGCGAGTTCCTGCATAAACTGGCCAGGAAGTGGGTCAGCTGAGGCTTCTTGCTGCCTGGAACCCATTGGCCGGGTAACCCTGGGCCTCCCCCTTCACATTCCACATTAGCAACCCAGTTCACACGCTCGCTCCCATCATGATTCTGCTGTCCACAGTGTGTATTTATGAAGCACCTACTGCATGCCAAGCTCTGGCTGAGCTCGGATATGCAGCCCTGTGATGGGGGTATGGAGATCTGCTCTGAGTCACAGGGGTAAACTGAGGCTCGGAACAGGGCAACTCTGTGCCTGAGTTACACAGCACAGCACCTGGGTGACCTAACATCCCAAATCGTCATCCTCAGCTGGTTAAGTCCCTCTCTGTGTCTCCGTGTCCTCACCCTAAACAAAATATCTGGAGAATTTCCACTTTTTCTCTTTGTGTCTATCTCTCCCTGGTTCTCCCTCCATTTCTTCCTGTCTCTCATCGTGTCTATCTCTGTCTCTGCCTCCCCACACCCTAATCAGCACCGTACAGGGAAGGGAGAGGTGACAGCCTGACCCACCCCTCCCTGCTTCTGGGGGACTTGGACATGTCTGGGCAGGTCTGAGGCACTCCTCATAAAAACTGGTGATTGCTTGGAGGCAGGGAGCCAGAACCCAAAAGACAGGGTGGGAAGGTGGAAGACATGTGGGGGAAGGACTCAGGTGGGATTTCTGGTGCTGGACTTTGCCCCCTCACCCCCACCCCAGGCTGTCATCACACTCAGGATGTCTCCAGACCACTGCAGCATCTTTCCCAAACCTTGGATTTTGAGGGATGCAGAGGAATCCTCCAAGCATCGATAAGGGCTTTGGGGAGGGTGGTTCTGGGAAGAGGAAGGAGGGGATATTGAGACAGCCGGAGGTCAGCAGAAACAAGGGAATGGGGTTCAAATGCCCAGTACAGAAATCCTATTTCCTGTAGGCGAAAGGGAGCCACAGAGGGTGTGAGAGGCCCAGCGGTTGGAATGAAGTGGAAGGGCAAGAATGGAGGCCAAGATCCTCATCTTTTCCTTTTTATTTTATTTTTTTAGAGACAGGGTCTCACTCTGTCACCCAGGCTGGAGTGCAGTGGCGCGATCTTAGCTCACTGCAACTTCTGCTTCCCAGGTTCAAGCGATTCTCCTGCCTCAGCCTCCTGAGTAGATGGGATTACAGATGTGCACCACCATGCCTGGCTAATTTTTGTATTTTTAGTAGAGATGGGCTTTCACCATGTTGGCCAGGCTGGTCTCAAACTCCTGACCTCAGGTGATCTGCCCATTTTGGACTCCCAAAGTGCTGGGATTACAGGTGTGAGCCAGTGTGCCCAGTCCATAGCTACTTTATAAGATTTATTTTTACTTTTGTAGAGATAGAATCTTGCTATGTTGCCCAGGCTGGTCTGGAACTCCTGTGCTCAAGTGATCTGCCTGCCTCAGCCTCCCAAAGCACTGGGATTGCAGGTGTGAGACAACGCACCGGGCCGACCTCCTCCTTTGAGTAAGGCTGGGAGCACCCAGGCGAGGGCAGAGGGGGCCTCTAGGGGATGGAGCCTTGTGCAGCCTCTCAGCCACATCCTGGGATGATCCTCGGACCCTTTAGCTGCCTGTGCAGCCCTCATCCCAAGGGGTACCTCCATGTTGTACTCCCAGCTGCCTGATCCTTGTTGTGTCCCCAGTCCAGGGCCCAGCCCACAGTGGACACTTCCTGAATGACTGGCACAGCCACGGGGTGAGGGGCCTCCTTAGGTGGGGACCCCAGACTGCAGGAGGAGCCTGGTGATTCCAGCATCTTTCACTCTTGGGAGGAGGCACTGGTGCCTCGCCAAGCCCCTGGCTGGCCTCAGGAGTGGACCCACAGCATTCACCTCTCCTCCTAGCAGTTTATTGCACCCCTACTGTGCTCCTGGCACTGTGCTGGGCACAGGAGACACAGAGGGGGGCCCCACACATACCCATCCACCCTCTCACAGAGGCTGTCAGTTACCACCCAGAGTGCTACAATGGGGACACCTAGGCAGCTGTAGGAGTCAGAGGAGATGCCTAGGTAGCCAGGAGGGCTTCCTGGAAGAGGAGGTGATGGTAACTGTATTTATTTTGTGGGGTTTTTTTATTTTTTTTAGACGGAGTCTCATTCTATCACCCAGACTGAGTGCAGTGGCGCAATCTCAGCTCACTGCAACCTCAGCCTCCCTGGTTCAAGCGATTCTCCTGCCTCAGCCTCCTGAGGAGCTGGGATTACAGGCGTTTACCATCATGGCTGGCTAATTTTTGGATTTTTAGTAGAGACAGGGTTTCTCCGTGTTGGCCAGGCTGGTCTCAAACTCCTGACCTCAAATGATCCATCTGCCTTTGCCTCCCAAAGTGCTGGGATTACAGGCATGAGCCGCCGCACCCGACCGGGTTTTTGTTTTTGAGATGGGGTCTCACTCTGTCACTCAGGCTGGAGTGCAGTGGCACGATCACCACTCACTGCAGCCTTGATCTCCCCAGGCTCAGGTGATCCTCCCACCTCAACCTCCTGAGTAGCTGGGACTACAGGTGTGCGCCACTGCACCCGTCTAATTTTTGTATTTTTTGTAGAGATGGGCGGGGGGGGTGGGGTCTCACCATGTTGCCCAGGCTGGTCTCGAACTCCTGGCCTCAAGTGATCCACCCACCTCAGTCTCCCAAAGTGCTGGGATTATAAGCGAGAGCCCACACCCTGATCATTGTATTTACTGAGCAATGACAGGGCACCAGGCTCCAAGTTAAGGGCTGTAAAAGCAGAATCTCATTGAATTGCCACATAAGTCCCATGAGGAATAGGTAAACTAAGGCTCAAGACAGCAAAGGGCCGGGTGTGGTGGCTCATGCCTGGAATCCCAGAGCTTCGGGAGGCCGAGGCAGGTAGAGAGCTTAAGCCCAGGAGTTCGAGACCAGCCTGGGCAATATGGCAAGACCCTGTCTCTACATTAAATAATAAGAGTCGACCCTATGGGAAAGACCACCCAGATATGAATACCTCCACTGGGGGTGCAAGAACCCTCAGTCCTCTGTGACTCTGAGGAAGTTCCCCCAACCCATGGGGTCCACTTGCTCCAGGACATCTTCCTTGTTGTCCAAGTCCCTTTGGTGTCAAAAGTTTATTGTCAGAGAGCCAGAGACCAGGGTGTCTTCATTCCTGCTGAGGACAGGCGTAGGGAATGAACACGTCCATTTGTGTTCTTCAAGGCCCTCCGCTCCAGAGAAGCCGGCCTGGGTTCACATTCCCACCCCTACTCTCCCTGGCCGTGACATAGGGGACAAGGGGCTTCAACTGGTGGAAACTCAGTTTCCCTGTCTGTAAAGGTGGCAATGGCATGGCATCCCCTGTCAGAGCGATGGGGATTTTTTGTTTTTTTTTTTTGAGATGGAGTCCTGCTCTGTCGCCCAGGCTGGAGTGCAGTGGCACGATCTCAGCTCACAGAAACCTCTACCCCCCGGGTTCAAGTGATTCTGCTGCCTCAGCCTCCCAAGTAGCTGGGATTACAGGTGCCCGCCACCACACCCGGCTAATTTTTGTTTGTTTGTTTGTTTTTTGAGACAGAGTCTCGCTCTTTCACCCAGGCCGGAGTGCAGTGGCACGATCTCGGCTCACTGCAAGCTCTGCCTCCTGGGTTCACACCATTCTCCTGCCTCAGCCTCCCGAGTAGCTGGGACTACAGCACGTGGTGTAGTGGACTACACCACGCCCGGCTAATTTTTTGTATTTTTTAGTAGAGACGGGGTTTCACTGTGTTAGCCAGGATGGTCTGGATCTCCTGACCTCGTGATCCGCCCGCCTCGGCCTCCCAAAGTGCTGGGATTACAGGCGTGAGCCACCGCGCCCGGCCTAATTTTTTTATTTTTAGTAGAGACAAGGTTTCACCATGTTGGTCAGGCTGGTTTTGAACTCCTGACCTCAGGTGATCCACCCGCCTCAGCCTCCCAAAGTGCTCGGATTACAGGCATGAGCCTCCGCGCCCAGCCATGACGGGGATTTTCTATGTCCTGGAGGTTGACGCAGATCATCGCTCAGATCCCAGTGCCTGTGTTACCACAGGCAAGTTCCTCAACCTCCCTGTGTGTTGGAACAAAGGTCCGTGGTTTGTTGTTGTTTTTTGAGACTGAGCCTCACACTGTTGCCCAGGCTGGAGTGCAGTGGTGCGATCTTGGCTCACTGCAACCTCCGCCTCCTGGGTTCACGTAATTCTGCTGCCTCAGCCTCCTGAGTAGCTGGGATTACAGGCACGTGCCACTACACCCGGCTAATTTTTATATTTTTAGTAGAGACGGGGTTTCGCCATGTTGGCCAGGCTGGTCTGGAACTCCTGACCTCAGGTGATTCACCCACCTCGGCCTCCCAAAGTGCTGGGATTCCAGGTGTGAGCCACTGCGCTCGGCCAGGCCTCTGATTTTGAGGAAGGAGACCACTCGGGGCAGAATTCCACCCCCTCACTCACTCAGCACACGGTCACCAGCTGCCCTGGGCCCAGCACCACCGAGAATGGAAACCCAGTGACACGGGGTCCCCTCTATCCCCGGGCACCCAGGTGAACTCCAGCCCCACACAAGAACACACAGGAAATGTATGTGTATTTCAAGTGTTTTATTTGCTTTCTGTGGTGTCAAATTTGGGGTCTCCTAGAGCCCAGCCTCAGGCAGAATCCGGCATATCCTTCTCCGCCTGGGGGGTCCAGGACACAGGAGTTTCAGAAAAGGCACTGGCAAAAGTTCTAGGGGAGGGTCAGGGAGAAGCCACGCTGAGCCTGGAGGGACCAGACCCTCCTTTGGTGGCAGAAAACACAGTCACCTTTGGCAGGGAAGAGTTTTTTCCTAGAGAGAAATTTAAGACAAGATAAAAACCTGAGATGTTAGAGGAGCCCCCAGAACCAAGCCGGTGCTCCCCTGGGCAGGCAGAGAGTGAACTCGGCTTCCAAAGGCTCAGGGGAGGCTTGCCCGGCCCTCAGCCAGGCTCAGATGCCACAGGCCTTAGCAAGCAGAAAGCCTAATTCAAATCCCTATGTGGGATCTCCTTGAGACAGTATCAGGACACAAAAGCCCCCAGGCCCCAGACCCCACCTCTGTGAATGGCTTGGGCCAGACCCTGGTCTGGATCGTCAGGAGCCAGGGCCACCATCCAGTGACCAATTCCTGTCCCTTTTTGTGTGTTCTGTGAGCGCTGGAGAGGCAGGCACTTCTGTGGGTAACTGGGGGAAGGCATAGCGGGGAGAAAGAACAGGAGGAGAAAGGGAATTTGGAGGAGGGGGAGCAGTTTGGGGTGGGACTGGGTCCCTCAAGGCCTGAGAGTCCTCCACCACTCAGCTTGTGACAACTGTCCTGGAAACCAGGGGACAGAGTCTCTCAGCAGGTATGTTCAGCGTCCACCCGGGAATTAGCTTTCCAGACATGGGCACTGGGCAGCGCCTGCCTCTCCAACAGCCATTCTGCCAAGGGTCTAAATGGAACCCCAGCCCTCAGCCTGCCTCCTCACTGCAAAAACGGGGACGCTTTCCCTCCCAACCAGCAGCCCTGGGCCCTCATGAGGCACTTGGCCCGGGGAAGGGAAATTTAATCCGGATTATAAGAACAAAGGCCTCTCCTGCCCCTCAAGTTAGGATGCTGAGGACAGGCGCCTGCATGGGGCAACCTGGCAAAGACCTGCCTCCTCGACCATCATCAGCACCCCACGCTGGCCGCAGGATCACGCGGCTCCCAGAGGCCTCAGGATAGAGGTTGGGGCTGCGGAGAATAGGGCTTTGTCTGGCTCTCTCCAAAAGGGACGTCTAGGTTCAGACACCACAAGAGGCAGAGAGGTCAAAGGCCAACGGTCTAGACAGTGGCAGCCAAAAGGGGGCTGGCTGTGCGGGGCAGATTTCCATGAGCCATCCCCCTCCACCCGGTCACCTCCCCAGGGCACTGGAGTGCAGGTGTAAACATACCAGCTGGTCTTGCTTCCTGGAAGAAACTTCCAAGACTAAAAGGCATCTTGAATCTACTTTTCCAGCTCTCCCATCTGCCCCAGAATGGATACTTTCTGTTCTAGATGTTTCTATGCCAGCAACGAGCAGAAAAGCAGAGCAGGGAATTTTTTTTTTTTTTTGAGACAGAGTCTTGCTATGTCGCCCAGTCTGGAATGCAGTGGCGCAATCTCACACCACTGCAACCTCCGCCTCCCAGGTTCAAGCAATTCTCCTGTCTCAGCCTCCCAGGTAGCTGGGATTACAGGCGTGCACCACCCACTCTTGACTAATTTTTGTATTTTTAGTAGAGATGGGGTTTTGCTGTGTTGGCCAGGCTGGTCCCAAACTCCTGGCCTCAAGCGATCAGCCCGCCTTGGCCTCCCAAAGTGCTGGGATAACAGGCGTGAGCCACTGCGCCTGGCCTTTTTTTTTTTTTTCTTAGAGACAGGGTCTTGCTCTGTTGCCCAGGCTGGGGTACAGTAGTGTAATCACGGCTCATTGCAGCCTCCACCTCCCGGGCTCAGATAAGCCTCCCAACTCAGCCTCCCAAGTAGCTGGGACTACAGGTGCATGACACCACAACTGGCTAATTTTTTTTTTAAATTTCTGTAGAGATGGGGTCTCGCCATGTTGCCCAGGGCTGGTTTCAAACTCCCGGGCTCAAGCAATCCTCCCACCTCAGCCTCCCAAAGCACTGGGATCACAGACATGAACCATCTCCAGGATTCCCCTCCTGGCCGAGAAACTACTGCCATCTGGGACACTTCCTCCACACATCTGGTCTCATGGGGAAGCTGTGATTTCGACCTCCACCCCCTGTCCCTGCCCAGCCCTGACGCTCCAAGTGGCCTAGGCTTGTTTCAGTCCTTGATTGGAGCAGGTGGGCTAGGTGACCCCAAGCTCAGCCCACCCACCTTGAATTCTTGCTTCTTCCTTTCTTTCCTTTCCACTCCATCTTATTTCTTTTTTGAGCTACATCCCCACACACATGCCACTGACCTTCTTTGGGGTGGGGAGGGGATGCTAGGGGCCGAATAAAGGAATAAAAGTGCACAGACTTGGGCATCTTAAAAGAGATGCCATCATCAAGTTGGTCAGGGCACCAGGTGCCCTGATCACCGTCCCTGCACCCCTGTTCCCCGCCTCAGCACCCGCCATGAGGACTCATCAGGGAAGCCCCCCCAATCACTTCTCACCTTTCTCCCCCAGCCTTCCCACCACACTCCTCAGCCTGTCTTTCCACCATTGACACTTGCCACCCCTATTCCTCTTCCCAACACCTGCCAAGTCCCATCCACTTTGCAGACCCTTCCTATGCCACCTGTAGCCCCTACCCCAGGCTCTGAAAATGAGGCAAGAGGGAATGGGACTTGGTCCTCGCCTGCTTGCATCAGGATTTTTTTTTTTTTTTTTTTTTTTTTTTTTTTGACACAGAGTCTTGCTCTGTCGACCAGGCTGGACTACAGTGGTGTGATCATGGCTCACTGGGGCTTCAACCTCCCAGGCACAGGTGATCCTCCTGCCTCACCCTCCTGAGTATCTGGGACCACAGGCACGCACCACCATGTCCGGCTAAGTTTTGTATGTTTTGGTAGATGTGGGGTCTCTTGCCATGTTGCCCAGGCTGGTCTTGAACTCCTGGGCTCAAGGGATTCTCCTGCCTCAGCCTCCCAAAGTGCTAGGATTACAGGTGTGAGTAACCACACCTAGCCCACATGATATTTTAAGCCGAGACCCAACAAAGGTGGAAAAACACACCAGAGAGTGCATAGATGAGTTCCACCAAAAGAAAAATATTTGTAAAAAACTCGGCCACGCACAGTAGCTCACACCTGTAATCCCAGCACTTTGGGAGGCCAAGGCAGGTGGATCACCTGAGGTCAGGACTTCAAGACCAGCCTGGCCAACATGGTGAAGCTGCATCTCTACTAAAAATACAAAAATTAGCCAGGTGTGGTGACGGGCACCTGTAATCCCAGCTACTCGGGAGGCTGAGGCAGAAGAATTGTGTAAACCCAGGAGGTGGAGGTTGCAGTGAGCCAAGATCATGCCATTGCACTCTAGCCCAGGTGACAGTGTGAGAATCCGTCTCAAAAAATAAAAATAAAAAATAACAATGAGAAAAATAAAATGAGCCAAATGTTGGTGCATTATGAGGAAGGATGGGATACTGGCTTGACTCGGTAAGGAAATGTGAAACCACTGCAAGAACACAAAGATGACACACACACTCGATAATGAGCAGACAATAGGTTATATCTCTAAGGAGCGATGTCACACAGTGCTTTAAACACAGAGGCGAAATGAAGACAAAAGAAAGATAGAAGTGTGGAGCCCGGGGCAGGTGCTTAGCTCAGTTCAGGCCTGGCACACCCCCTTCCCCATTGTGCCCCTGTCTTGGCTAGACCTGTTTTCTCCTCAGAGGCCCACGGACCAGA
Source organism: Symphalangus syndactylus (assembly GCF_028878055.3). Taxonomy (NCBI): domain Eukaryota; kingdom Metazoa; phylum Chordata; class Mammalia; order Primates; family Hylobatidae; genus Symphalangus; species Symphalangus syndactylus. Next base: position 44,525,160 of record NC_072435.2, on the reverse strand, counting down.
CCTCGGAGGAAGAGAGCAAGATGAAGCCTGAAGTTGTTTTCCACCAGACCTCTGGGTGATCCCTGAGTCTTCAGTTGTTCCCCACATTCAAAAGAGGCCACAGCTTCCCTTCACAGAAGCTGGGGGGACAGATGCAGTGATGTCTCCCACACTCTGGATTTCTCAGGACACAGAGAGCTACCAGGGGTGTGGAGGGGGCATTTCCAGCAAAAAGAAGGCTGGCGTGGAGGGAACAATAGTGTCCCTACTCATTTCCACCTGCCAGTCACAGTCCACACCCACTGCCAGGCGCCCACTGCAAGTCACCCGCCAGCATCCACCTTCCCCTCCAGAGAAAGCCCAAGACTTGGAAAATGTGTTTCACAGAAACCCATCAACCCCATTCCCAAACAATCTAGAAACCCAACAGAGGTAGGAACCACTGCCAGCATCGGAACTGGAGACAAGGAAGGTGAACACTGAAGAAAACAAAACTCTCAGCTGCTTTAAGAAAGAACTGAGCTGGGTGCAGTGGCTCATGCCTGTAATCCCAGCACTTTGGGAGGCCGAGAAAGGAGGATCGGTTTGAGTCCAGGAGTTCGAGACCAACCTGGGCAACATGGCGAAATCCTGTCTGTATAAAAAATTTAAAAGTTAGCCAGGTGTGGTGGTGCATGCCTGTAGTCCCAGCTACTCAGGAGGCTGAGATGGAAGGATCACTTGAGCCCAGGAGGTGGAGGCTGCAGTGACCCATGATCACACTACTGTACTCCAGCCTGGTCAACAGAACAAGACCCTATCACAAAAAAAAAAAAAAAACAAAACCTAGATGTTGGGAAACCAACAAGATTAGATTCCAACTGTGTCACACTCAGGGAAGCAGTATAGCCACATTCCCCCAGGCCAAAATAGAAACTGATTTCCAGAACGTGCATTTCACTCAATTAGTTTCACTGTGGGGGTCGTCCTCTCTCCCTAATGGGCAGCAAGATCTGGCTGAACTTACATCATCTGAGGAAGGTTACATCATCTCATCCCTGCCTGCTAAGTTCAAGGTTACCAGGAAGTGAGATAAAAATCAACTCCTGACTCCTGGGCGAGTGTCCAAAAGCAATCTACATAAAACCCCTTGGCCGCCCGGAATTCCTCCTGCTCAGACATGCCGGGACATGCAAAGCTCTACCAACTCCAGCCCCTGCGCCCCCGTTTTGAGCCCCCCGTGCCACCCCGCTAAGGAGAACAACAAACTCGTCCCAGCACCAAAACCTTGAAGCTCCAGGCCAGAAGTGGGGGGGTTTTCCACTGCTGTGGAGTTTTACATATTAAAAAAGAAAAGTCAAAAGCAGACAAAATCCGCCTTTCCACAGGTGGCCCTCGTCTCCATGGCGACAGCTCATAGCTCGGTGTTGAAAGGACCACGACCCCCATGGCCACATCTGGGGCAGCAGTCCCACCTGGTCGCCTGGCCACGGACCCCATGCCTTAAGCAAGGGGGCCTCATTTTTGGCCCTAAAACAAAGACATGCCATCTTAAGTCCAATTGTTTTGAGACAGAGTCTCGCTCTGTCACCCAGGCTGGAGTGCAGCCGTGCAATCTCAGCTCACTGCAACCTCTGCCTCCCAGGTTCAAGCGATTCTCCAGCCTCAGCCTCCCAAGTAGCTCGGACTACAGGCATGCATCACCATGCCCGGCTAATTTTTGTATTTTTAGTAGAGGCGGGGTTTCACCATGTTGGCCAGGCTGATCTCGAACTCCTGATCTCAAGTGATCCACCCACCCTGGCCTTCTAAAGTGCTGGGATTACAGGCATGAGCCACTGCGCCCGGCCAAGACATGGCATCTTAAGTCCAAATTTCAGGGCAGGAGGCAAAAGTGGCCTCACCCCGGGGGGCGAGTGGGGGGGCGGGGAAGACACTTTTGTTGTTGGCTAAAAAGCCTGCATTTTAACCAAAAGGAATATAAATTACTCTGTGCCCAAACTAGCACTATTGTTTTTTTTTTAGAAAAAAAAAAGAGAGAGAAGAAAGAAAGAAAGAAAAAATGCCATATCCCAGGGTGGCCCCAGAAAGGGCCAGGCTGTTGAGCACAGTTCAAGGTTGAGGACTCATTGAGAGGCTTTTAAATTTGGTAAAAGCCAGTCTTGGATATAAAGTGAATTCTGAAATTCCTTCACCAACGGACAGGAAAGCAGGTGAACACGTGGCCCCAGCCGTGGTATCGCAGCTCATGGATCCACCAGACCAAGATTCTCCCTGGGCATCTGGACCTCCCAGGCTGGCCTCCCTGGTCACAGCAGCTGTGTCCCCAGATGCAGGGAGGAAAATGGGAGAAAAAAAAATTTTCACCACTTCCCTCCAATCAACCAGAGCTTTTGTAGAGAAGGAGGAAGAGGAGGTGGGCAGATCAGAACCTCTCTTCCAGATCGGATCCCCAAGCTGAAGAGCTTGTCTTTTCCTGGCCACACCCCAGAGGGTGGATGTCCCCTCATGGGGTCCCCAGCAGGATGAGGTCTTAGGAGACCTGAGCGTCCCTCAGTGTTTGTGGCAATAGTTGATTTTGACCTCTGACTGCTCCAGGAGGTCCAGCATCTCCTCAATGATGGCTCTCAGTGCCCTGCCCAGCTGGTCCGCGTTGTACGGCTTCCCCAGTGGGGGCACGTGGACGAAGGCTGATCGACCGTGACTCTGGTACAGAGAGGTGTAGTAGGTAAAGTCGCAGAGATATCTAAGCCGCAGGGCGTGGCGGGTAAGAGAGAGACCAAAACGGGGTCAGAGGGGCAATCCGTAGACCAAGGTGACAGCACCCATCCAAACCCAAGGGAAGACCCCAGCCTCGCCAGCAGCCCACAGGATGGAATAACAGTCTCCTCCCTCCCCAGGTTGGCAAAGATGAAACAAATCACCAGGGGTGGTGGCACGTGCCTGTAGTCCCAGCTACTCAGGAGGTTGAGGTGGGAGGATTGCTTGAGCCCAGGAGGTCAAGGCTACAGTGAGCCATGATTGCACCATTGTGTTCAGCCTGGGTGAGAGAGTGAGATCCTGTCTCTTAAAACAAAAAAATAAAAAAACTTGATAACTCCCAGTGCTGTGGCACATGTGGGGAAACGGGCAAAGTGAGCTGTTGCTGGTGGGAATGCACGCTGGTTATCCCCGTGTGGAAGGCAATTTGTCAGGCTAGTAAAATTATAATCACCCAGACTTTACAACCTGGTATTTCCATTTTTTGTTCATTGAGACAGGGTCTCACTCTGTCACCCAGTTGGGAGTGCAGTGGTGCAATCACAGCTCCCTATAGCCTCAAACTCCTGGCCTCCAGCGATCCTCCTACCCCACCCTCCTGAGCAGCTGGGACTACAGGTGTGCACCACCACCACCGGCTTTTTTTTTTTTTTTTTTTTTTTGAGACAGTGTCTGCTCTGTTGCCCAGGTTGGAGTGCAGTGGCACAATCTCAGCTCAGTGCAACTTCTGCCTCCTCGGCTCAAGTGATTCTCCTGCTTCAGCCTCCCGAGTAGCTGGGATTACAGGTGTGGGCCACACCACGTCTGGCTAATTTTTGTATTTTTTGTAGAGACAGGGTTTCACCATACTGGCCAGGCTGGTCTGAAACTCCTGACCTGTAGTGATCCGCCTGCCTCAGCCTCCCAAAGTGCTGGGATTACAGGTGTGAGCCACTGTGCCTGGCCCTATTTCCAGTTTTTATTTTTATTTATTTTTTTGAGACGGAGTCATACTCTGTCGCCCAGGTTGGAGTGGAGTGTTGCGATCTTGGCTCACTCCAACATCCGCCTCCCGGGTTCAAGCGATTCTCCTGCCTCAGCCTCCCGAGTAGCTGGGATTACAGGTGCCTGCCAGCACATCCGGCTAGTTTTTATATTTTTAGTAGAGACGGGGTTTCATCATGTTGGCCAGGCTGGTCTGAACTCCTGACCTTGAGTGATTCGCCTGCCTCGGCCTCCCAAAGTGCTGGGATTACAGGCGTGAGCCACCACACCTGGCCTATTTCCAGTTTTTAGATCTACCCTCAGGAACCATCTGCACAAGGGTACAAGAAAGTATAAACAGGGATGCTCCCCACCGTATTATGTATAAAAGCAGGAAAACAGAAAGCAACCTAAAGCCCACTGACAGGGAGTGGCTTAGTAAACTCTGGTTTATCCACACCATAGAATCCTATGAAGCCGTTTACAAGGAATGTGGCACAGCCAGAAAAAAATGGAGAACTCTCCAGATGCATGTTGAACGCTCACAAATGAAAACTGAGGAAGAGAATTCTCAGTAAAGTGTGACTTCCGCCGTGTGACTCCATCCACATAAAAGCAAAGCAAAACAGGACAAAATCGTAAAGCAGCAGGCCAAGTGATGTGTGTATGTATGGAAACGTGTCAGTCAGTAGGAGCTTCATGGTTTCCGTGTCTGCCTTATCAGAGGGACCGCTATGGAAAAAGAGAGGGAATGAGAATTTTTCCCAATTAGACATGAGGATACGTTCTAGAGTTACCTATGATTAAAAATTAATTTTATAAAGAGACTGATGGAAGCTGGGTATGGTGGCTCACACCTGTAGTTCCAGCACTTTGGGAGGCTGAAGTGGGAGGATCCCTTGACTCTAGGAGTTCGAGACCAGCCTGGGCAACATTGCAACACCCTGTCTCTACCAAAAATACAAAAAAATTGGGCTGGGCAGCCGGGCACGGTGGCTCATGCCTGTAATCCCAGTACTTTGTAAGGCCAAGGTGGGTGGATCACCTGAGGTCAGGAGTTCAACACCAGCCTGGCCGACATGGTGAAACCTCGTCTCAACTAAAAATACAAAAATTTTCTGGGCGTGGTGGCAGGCGCCTGTAGTCCCAGCTACTCGGGAGGCTGAGGCAGGAGAATCACTTGAACCTGGGAGGCAGAGGTTGCAATGAGCTGAGATTGTGCCATTGCACTCCAGCCTGGGCAACAAGAGTGAAACTCTGTCTTAAAAAAAAAAAAAAAAAAGAAAAAAAAATTGAGCTGGGTGCAGAGGCTCACACCTATAATTCTAGCACCTTGGGAGGCCAAGGTGGACATATTGCTTGAGCTCAGGAGTTCAACACCAGCCTGGGCAACATGGTGAAACCCCATCTCTACTAAAAATACAAAAATTAGCTGGGTGTGGGGGTGGGTGCCTGTAATCCCAGCTACTCCGGAGGCTGAGGCAGGGGAATCGCTTGACCCGGGAGGTAGAGGTTGCAGTGCAACAAGATTAAGCCACTGTACTCCAGCCTGGGTGACAAAGCTAGATGCAGTCTCAAAAAAACTAAAATAAAATAAAATTAGGCCAGGCGCGGTGGCTCATGCCTGTTATCCCAGCACTTTGGGAGGCCGAGGCAGGCGAATCACCTGAGGTCAGGAGTTCGAGACCAGCCTGGCCAACATGATAAAACCCTATCTCTACTAAAAATACAAAAATTAGCTGAGTGTGGTGGCGGGTGCCTGTAATCCCAGCTACTCAGGAGGCTGAGGCAGGAGAATTGCTTGAACCTGGGAGGTGGAGGTTGCAGCAAGCCAAGATTGTGCCACAATACTGCAGCCTGGCTCCAGCCTGGGCGACAGAGCAAGACTCTGTCTCAATAAAAATAAAAATAAAAACTAAATTAGCTGGGTTTGGTTGTGCTACCTGAGAGGCTGAGGTGGGAGGATCACCTAAGCCCAAAAAGTCAAGGCTGCAGTGAGCTGTGATTTTGCCACTGCACTCCAGTCTGGGCTACAGAATGAGATCCTGTCAAAATAAACAACTAAATAACAATTAGTTTTCAATTAAAAAAGAGAAAAAAAGTTAGCTTTAAAAAGAACTCAGTGGTGTGTGGTGGCTTTTGCCTGTAATCCCAGCACTTTGGGAGGCCAAGGCACAAGGATCACTTGAGCCCAGGAATTCAAGACCCACCTGGGCAATGTAGCAAGATTCTGTCTCTACAAAAAATACAAAAATTAGCTGGACGTGGTGGTGTCCATCTGTAGTCCCGGCTACTCGGGAGGCTGAGGCAGGGGATCACTTAATCCCAGGAGGTGGAGGCTGCAGTGAGCTGTGATTATACCACTGGACTCCGGCCTAGGCAACAGAGCGAGACCCTGTCTCCAAAAACAAAAATCCTGACGGTAAATCCAGGCATTCCTTCCTTCAGCTACTCAACTGCATTGACCAATAGCCACCTTTGAGTTGGACAAGTGCACAGATTAGGGAAAAGTGAGGAAGCTGGTGCTGAGAGGGTATAACTTGGTCTGGGGAGTTGGAGAGGCCTACAAGTCACAAGGAGGTGACTTGTGTTGGAATTAAGACTGGAAAGAGGGCCAGGCATGGTGGCTCAGGCCTATAATCCCAGCACTTTGGGAAGCTGTGGCGGGTGGATCACTTGAGGTTGGGAGTTCGAGACCACCCTGGTGTGGCCAATATAGCGAAACCCCGCCTCTACTAAAAATACAAAAGTTAGCCGGGAATGATGGCACATGCCTGTAATCCCAGCTACTTGGGAGGCTGAGGCAGGAGAATCACTTGAACGTCAGAGGCGGAGGTTGCAGTGAGCCAAGATCGCACCAATGCACTCCAGCCTGTGTGCTACAGAGCGAGACTCCATCTCAAAAAAAGAAAAAAAGACTGGAAAAAGGTGTTCCCAGAGGAAGGTATTTTGGGCAGAGGCCATAGGGCGTGCAAAGGCCCTGAGGCTGGAGTGAGCTTGGTGTGTTTGAGGAGCAGGAGGAAGCTGGTTTATGTGTCTGGAGTGCAATGGATGCTGGGTGAGTAGAGGTGGAGCGGTATGGAGAGGTGGGCCAAGGGCCAGGGTTGGAATTTTATTCTATGTGCAATGGGAGCCATAGGGAAGGTCTAGGAACGGAACACATGCATTTATTTATTTAGAGCCAACAGGGTCTTGCTCTGTTGCCGAGACTGGAGTGCAGTGGCGCTATCACAGCTCACTGCAGCCTCGAACTCCAAGTTCAAGGAATCCTGTCTCAGCCTGCTATTTTTTTTATTTGTTCAGATGGGCTCTCCTTATGTTGCCCAGGTTGGTCTTGAACTCCTGGGCTCGAGCAATCCTGCCTTGGCCTCCCAAAGTGCTAGGATTATAGGCGTGAGTCACTGCGCCTAGCCCTGATTTAAATTTATAAAAGACCTTTTGCAATAGGTTGAATCATCTCCCTCAACATTCGTGTTCACCTGGGACCTCAGAATGTGACTTTATTTGGGCCAGGTTTGGTGGCTCACGCCTATAATCCCAGCACTTTGAGAGGCTGAGGAGGGTGGATCACCTGAGATCAGGAGTTCGAGACCAGCCTGACCAACATGGTGAAACCCCATCTCTCCTAAAAATACAAAAAATTAGCTAGGTCTGGTGATGCATGCCTGTAATCCCAGCTACTTGGTAGCCTGGAGCAGAAGAATTGTTTGAACCCAGGAGGCGGAGGTTGCAGTGAGCCGAGATTGCGCCATTGCACTCCAGCCTGGGCAACAAGAGCAAAACTCCATCTCAAAAAATAAGAATGTCACCTTATTTGGAAAGAGGATCTTTGCAGATGTAATTAGTTAAATTAAGATGAGGTCGGCTGGGCACAGTGACTCACGCCTGTAATCCCAGCACTTTGGGAGGCAGAGGTGGGTGGATCACCTTAGGTCGGGAGTTTGAGACCAGCCTGACCAACGTGGAGAAACCCTGACTCTAATAAAAATATAAAATTATCCGGGCGTGGTGATGCATGCCTATAATCCCAGCTACTTGGGAGGTTGGGGCAGGAGAACCCCTTGAACCCAAGAGGTGGAGGTTGCAGTGAGTTGAGATCACGCCATTGCACTCCAGGCTGTGCAACAAGAGCAAAACTCCGTCTCAAAAAAAAAAAAAAAAAAAAAAAGATGAAGTCATACTGGATTAGGATGAATCCTAAATATAATGACTGGTGTCCTAATAAGACCACACAGCCACACATAAAGGGAAGAAGGTGATGTAAGGATAGAGGCGGGGACTGGAGTGATGTGTCTACAAGCCAAGGATGGCCGGCAGCCACCAGCTGCAGTAGAGAGGCCTGGGACAGATTCACCCTCAGCACCTCCAGAAGGAACCAGACCTGCTACCACCTTGACCTTGGACTTCTGACTTCCAAGGCTGTTAGACAATACATTTCTGTTATATGAAACCACCCAGTTTGTGGGTATTTGTTATAACAGCTCCAGGAAATTAACACAGAAACTGACTGCTTGGGTTGGGGTGGAGGCAGCAGGGAGGAAGACTGAGGTGGAGGCTGGGGCAGCATCCAGGTGGGAGATGCTGGGGGCCTTGGTGGGGACTGTGATGGTGGGGAGAAGTGGGCAGATCCATGAGTCCCAGAAGCAGAACCAACGGCACCTGCTACGTACAAATACTTGGCTCTGTGCCTAGTATACACTGAGTGCTTGGTCCAAAGAGGCCAAGGTCAACACGCTTGGCTTGTTCTACACCAGGCTCAGTGGGTGGAAGAGGGAAATCCCCACTCACCCCCACCCCACAGGGCCCTACCTGCCAGCATCCTGCGAGATGGTCACTGACACATCCAGGCCCAATGTGGTGACTCGCTTGCACACAGCATCCATGTCGATGATGGAGTCAATGCTTTCAGGCCCGTCCTCCACGCAGCACTGGGAGCCGGGGCAGAAGCGGCAGTTGTCCAGCCCCTTGTAGCCCTTGTTGTGTCCACATTTCTCCAGTGTGACTGTGGTCGCCATGCCTGACACCCCCACGTGCACCACCAGCTGCACACAGACAGGGGCAGGATTTAACATGGCCTGCCCATGGGACTCGGAGGGGTCCCCTGAGGCCAGGGAAAAGGCAGCATCCTTAATGGGCTCTGCCTGGGGTTGTGTTGTTTCTGACCTCTTGCTGCTAGAATAGACCCTGCAGTCACTCTTGGAAAAAAGTATGCCATGTAAGACAGGCAAGAATTTGAAACATGAAAGGCTGTTCACTGCACCTGTTCTTGTTATCGAAATCAAATGCTGCAAACAAGCTAACTAGCCATCCGGCGGAGTTAGTTCAATAAATAATGAGCTACTATGCAGGTGTTAAAATGCCAACGCAGTGTTTTTGTTTCTTTGTTGAGATGAAGTCTTGCTCTGTTGCCCAGGCTGGAGTGCGGTGGCACGATCTCAGCTCACTGCAACCTCCTCTTCCTGGGTTCAAGCGATTTTCTGGCCTCTGTCTCCCAAGTAGCTGGGATTACAGGCATGCGCCACCACACCTGGCTAATTTTGTATTTTTAGTAGAGAGAGTTTCACCATGTTGGCCAGGCTGGTCTCAAACTCCTGACCTCTGATGATCTGCCTGCCTCAGCATCCCAAAGTGCTCGGATTACAGGTGTGAGCCACCATGCCCAGTCTTCTTTGTTTTTTTAAGAGACAGGATCTTGTTCTGTTGCCCAGGCTGGAGTGAAGTGGCATAAAAATCTTGGCTCACCGCAGTCTTAAATTCCTGGGCTCAAGCAATCATCCTGCCTCAGCCTTCTGAGTAGCTGGGACTATAAGCATGTACCATCATGCCTAATTTTTAAATTTTTTTGTAGAGATGGGATCTCACTATGCTGCCCAGGCTGGTCTCAAACTCCTAGACTCAAGCAATCCTCCTGCCTCAACCTTCCAAAGTGCTGGGATTACAGGCATGAGCCACTACCCTTGGCCTGGATAGCCCTTTGGGTTTGTTTTTTTGAGACAGAGTCTTGCTCTGCTGCCCAGGCTGGAGTACAGTGGCGCAATCTTGACTCACCGCAACCTCCGCCTCCTGGGTTCAAGCGATTCTCCCGCCTCAGCCTCCCGAGTAGCTGGGATTACAGGCGCCCACCATCGCACCCGGCTAATTTTTTGTATTTTTAGTAAAGACAGGGACTCGCCATGTTACCCAGGCTGGTCGCGAACTCCTGAGTTCAGGTTATCCACCTGCCTCGGCCTCCCAACGTGCTGGGATTACAAGCGTGAGCCACCATGCCCGGCCTGAAAAGCTCTTTTGAAGACAAGGCTCTGTGGCATTGGTCACGTGATCCGATCAGGAACAAAGCCACCTAAATCCTCCACACGAAGGGTGCCAACCTGTAAGTCCTGATGAGGAAGTGCCGCTTCTTAGCACCACTCACCTGTGGACTGTGCTTCTCCCACAGGGCGGGGATGAGTCTCTGGACTGTTTGGTACTCAACCGGAATCTCGTACACGTGCAGGTCCACACTGTCACCAAGGCCTAGCTTTTCCAGCTCCTGGAACAGAGGAGAGTGGGAGTGTCATGGCCCCAGATGACAGCTATGGGGATAATGCACTCCCTGGGGGTGAAACAAACAGGCCGTTCTCCAGACTCATTCTGCAGGATGGGAAGGGTGTGTGTTCATTTAGTTAAAAGCCCCTAATTTCCTTCCCCACCCTCTTGCCTCAAAGTCTCTCTGTATCTCTATGGAAGGTGACATGATTCTATGGTCCCTGGGATTAAATCCCAGGCTCCTTGGACTCATTCCTGCCCGTGTGACCTTGGGCAATCCACTTAACCTCTCTGAGTCTCAGTTTCCTCATCTGTAAAATGGGAATAACAGAGTATCAGGCCAGGCGTGATGGCTCAGGCCTGTAATCCCAGCACTTTGGGAGGCCAAGGTGGGCGGATCACCTCAGGTCAGGAGTTCGAGACCAGTCTAGCCAACATGGTGTAACCCCATCTCTACTAAAAATACAAGAATTAGCTGGGTGTGGTGGCACACGCCTGTAATCCCAGCTACTTGGGAGGCTGAGGCAGGAGAATCGCTTGAACCCGGGAGGCAGAGGTTGTAGTAAGCCGAGATCAGGTAACTGCACTCCAGCCTGGGCAACAAGAGTGAAACTCCATCTCAAAAAAAAGGCCAGGCATGGTGGCTCATGCCTGTAATCCTAGCACTTTGGGAGGCCAAGGCAGGCAGATCACGAGGTCAGGAGATCAAGACCATCCTGGCTAACACGGTGAAACCCTGTCTCTACTAAAAATACAAAAAAATTGGCCAGGCGTGGCGGCGTGCGCCTATAGTCCCAGCTACTGGGGAGGCTGAGGCAGGAGAATGGCATGAACCTGGAAGGCAGAGCTTTCAGTGAGCCGAGATTGCGCTACTGCACTCCAGCCTGGGTAACAGAGCAAGACTCCGTCTCAAAAAAAAAAAAAAAAGAGTATCGACTTACCTCACAGGATAGCTTTCAAAATTAAACAAAATTAAATGTGCTCACTCACGCTAACAGTTCTAAGCACAATGTCTGGCATATTTTAAGTGTTCAAATGACATCGGCTGCCGTTATCCTATTACTGTTATTATTTTAGAAATGGGGCTGGGTGCAGTGGCTCATGCCTGTAATCCCAGCACTTTGAGAGGCTGAGGCTGGAGGATCACTTGAGCCCAGGAGTTTGAGACCAGCCTGGGCAACATAGTGAGACCTGGCCTCTACAAAAACTTTAAAAATTAGCTGGGCATGGTGGTGCACACCTGTGGTCCCAGCTATTCAGTAGGCTGAGATGGGAGGATTACCTAAGCCCAGGTGGTTGAGGTTGCAGTGAGCTATGATCACGCCATTGCGCTCCAGCCTGGGCAGCAGGGTGAGACCCTGTGCCCTGCAACAGAGTCTTTTATTTATTTATTTGTTTTATTTTATTTTATTTTGAGACGGAGTCTCGCTCTGTCACCCAGGCTGGAGTGCAACGGCGCTACCTCGGCTCACTGCAAGCTCCGCCTCCCGGGTTCACGCCATTCTCCTGCCTCAGCCTCCCGAGTAGCTGGGACTACAGGCACCCACCACCACACCTGGCTAATTTTTTCTATTTTTAGTGGAGATGGGGTTTCACCACATTAGCCAGGATGGTCTCGATCTCCTGACCTCATGATCCGCCCGCCTCTGCCTCACAAGAGTCTTTTATTTTTTTGAGACAGAGTCTCATTCTGTCACCCAGGCTGGAGCACAGTGCTATGATCTTGGTTCACTACAACCTCTGCCTCCTGGGTTCAAGTGATTCTCAAGCCTCAGCCTCCCCAGTAGCTGGGATTGCAGGCACGCGGGATCACGCCCAGCTAATTTTTGTATTTTTAGTAGAGATGGGGTTACACCATGTTGGCCAGGCTGGTCTCAAACTCCTGACCTCAAGTGATTCACCTGCCTTGGCGTCCCAAAGTGCTGGGATTACAGGGGTGAGCCACCGTGTCCAATTTGTAAAAAGAAGCCTCTCCAGTATTCACAAGAGCCAAAAGGTAGAAATAGCACAAATGCCCATCAACAGATGGATAAATGAAATATGGTCCGTCCATCCGATGGAATACGATTCAGCCATGAAAAGGAAGGAAGCACTGATCCCTGCTACAATGTAGATGAACTTTGAAAACATGATGCTGAGTGAGAGAAGCCAGACACAAAAGGTATATGATTCCATTGATATGAAATGCCCAGAGCAGGCAAATCCATAGAGACAGGAAACAGACGAGTGGCTGCCACAGGCTGGGGGAGGGGAATGGAGAATGGCTACTGATGGGGACGGGGTCTCCTTTTTGGGTGATGGAATGTTCTGGAACTAGACAGAGATGATGGTTGTGCAACACAGTGAGTGTACTTAATGCCGTGCAATTATATACTTTAAAATGATTAATTTGGCCAGGTACAGTGGCTCATGCCTGTAATCCCAGTGCTCTAGGAGGCCAAGGCAGGAGGATTGCTTTAGCCCAGGAGTTGAAGACCAGCCTGGCCAATATGGCAAAACTCAAAAATACAAATTAGCTGGATGTGGTGGCACATGCCTGCAGTCTCAGCTAATTGGAAGGCTAAGGTGGGAGAATTGCTTGAGCCAGGGAGGTGAAGGCTGCATGCAGTGAGCCAAGATTGCACCACTGCGCTATGGCCTGGGCAACAGGGCAAAGCCTTGTCTCAAAAAAAAAAAAAAAAAAAAGAACCAGGCCCAGTGGCTCATCATGCCTGTAATTCCAGTACTTTGGGAGGCTGAGGTGGGTGGATCACCTGAGGTCGGGAGTTTAAGATCAACCTGGCCAACGTGGTGAAACCCCATCTCTACTAAAAAATACAAAAATTAGCCAGGCATGGTGGCAGGTGCCTGTAATCCCAGCTACTCAGGAGGCTGAGGCAGGAGTATGGCTTGAACTTGGGAGGCAGAGATTGCAGTGAGCCGAGATTGCGCCACTGCACTCCAGCCTGGGTGACAAGAGTAAAACTGTCTCAAGGAAAAAAAAAAAGGATTCAACCTGTTTCCAAGTAACTCAGCAGTATCCCAGAAGAAAGTTCAATAATACTGAGAGGTGGCTGAGTACGGCGGCTCATGCCTGTAATCTCAGCACTTTGGGAGGCTGAGGCGGGTGGATCACCTGAGGTCAGGAGTTCGAGACTGCCGTGGGTCAACATGGAAAAACCCTGTCTTTATGAAAAATACAAAAATTATCTGGGCGTGATGGTGCGCACCTGTACTCCCAGCTACTCGGGAGGCTGAGGCACGAGAATGGCTTGAATCTGGGAGGTGGAGGTTGCAATGTGATCCCAGATTGTGCCACTGCACTCCAGCCTTGGCAACAGAGCAAGACTCTGTCTCAAAAAAAAAAGACAATTATATTTTTCAAAGGCCCCACCATCCGTTCCGTCAACAAACCTGCACTAATTCCCATCTTCACACCACAGAGGTGACAGGGCACACATCATGTAGACCTGTTTCTTTCTTTCTTTTTTTTTTTTTTTTTTTTGAGATGGCTTATCAAAAATCATTCAGTGGTATGATCTTGTCTTACTGCAACCTCTGCTTCCGGGGCTCAAGAGTTCCTTCTGCCTCAGCCTCCCAAGTACTGGGATTACAGTACTCCCGAGTACTGGGCAAACACCCAACTAATTTTTGTATTTTTAGTAGAGACAGGGTTTCGTCATGTTGGCCAGGATGGTCTTCAATTCCTGAGATCAAGTGATCTAATCTCTTATTCACACACCTGAGAAATCCCATAGTATTTTTTCTTTTAGAGATGGGGTCTTGATGCATTGCCCAGGCTGGTCTTGAACTCCTAGACTCAAGCGATCCTCCCACCTTAGCCTTAGTTGAGACTACAGGCATGTACCATCACATCTGGCTTGTTTTTACATCGACTTTTTTTTTTTTTTGAGACGGAGTTTTGCTCTTGTTGCCCAGGCTGGAGTGCAATGGCGTGATCTCGGCTCATCGCAACCTCCGCCTCCCGGGTTCAAGTGATTCTCTGGCCTCAGCCTCCCAAGTAGCTGGGATTACAGGCATGCGCCACCACGCCTGGCTAATTTTGTATTTTTAGTAGAGACAGGGTTTCTCCATGTTGGTCAGGCTGGTCTTGAACTTCCGACCTCAGGTGATCCACCCACCTCAGCCTCCCAAAGTGCTGGGATTATAGGCATGAGCCACCATGCCTGGCCTGATTTTATCCTTTTTTAAAAATTGTATTGAGACAAAGTCCAACAGCACTTAAAAGTAAAGTAAAGTTTGGTTTTTTTGAGATGGAGTCTCGTTCTGTCGCCCAGGCTGGAGTGCAGTGGTGCGATCTGAGCTCACTGCAACCTCCACCTTCTGGGTTCAAGCGATTCTCCTGCCTCAGCCTCCTGAGTAGCTGGGATTACAGGCACCTACCACCATGCCCGGCTTATTTTTGTATTTTTAGTAGAGACAGGGTTTCACCATGTTGGCCAGGATGGTCTCCATCTCCTGACCTCATGATCCGCCTGCCTTGGCCTCCTAAAGTGCTGGGATTACAGACATGAGCCACTGAGCCCAGCCAAAAGTAAAGTTTTAAAAAAGATTTACTGCTGCTTTTCCATTCATAGGCAGTAAAAAAGCAATTCTGAGACAGGGTCCAGCTCTGGTCACTGAGGCTGGAGTGCAGTGGCGCCATTAGCGCTTGCTGCAGCCTTGACCTCCAGGGCTCAAGTGATCTTCCTACCTCAGCCTCCAAAAGTGCTGGGATGACAGGCATGAGCCACTGTGCCCAGCCATTGATTTTATCCTGCAACTCTGTTTGCTCCCCTCAGCAGTCTATTTCAGAGATCTATCTACATTACTATATGGAGATCTCAGCACACCATTTTCTCTGCTGCATAATACTCCACCTTAGAAACTGGTCACTATGGATTTAAACATTCCCCTACATTGGAACATCTAAGTGGCTTCTAATTTTCCTTACTGTAAAGCCATGCTGCAGTGAACATCCTCATGCAAACTTCTCATGCTGATGGGTGGGGCATAAATGCCAAGTAGGGGCATTGCTGCACTGCAGATCAGTCAATACATACTTGCTATTGAGAGAGATCGTTACACTGAAGCCTGGTTTTCCCATCTCATATTCAATACGTCCCAGAGGAGAAAACTTTACCGTTTGTAAATGCATCTTCCCCTAATCACCAAAAGGAGACCCACAGAGCTCTTTTCTCTCTTAAAAACAAATCAGCAGGCCGGGTGCAGTAGCTCATGCCTGTAATCCCAGCACTTTGGAAGGTCGAGGTGGATAGATCATTTGAGATCAGGAGTTTGAGACCAGCCTGGCCAACATGGTGAAACCCTGTCTCTACTAAAAACACACAAAAAATTAGCCAGGCGTGGTGTTGCATGCCTGTAGTCCCAGCTACTCAGGAGGCTGAGGCAGGAGAATTGCTTGAACTTGGGAGGCGGAGGTTGCAGTGAGCCAAGATCACACCACTGCACTCCAGCCAGAGTCTCGCTCTGTCTCAAAACAAACCAACAAACAAAAAACAAATCAGCCTGTGTGGCTCATGCCTGTAATCCCAGCTATTGGGGTGGACCACTTGAGGCCAGGAGTTTGAGGTCAGCCTGGGCAACACAGTAAGACCCTATCTCGAAAAAAAACCAAAAAGCCCCCATGCACCAAATGACATGAAAAGCACAGACAATAAAAGAAAAATAATCGATAAATTGGATTTCATCAAAATTAAAAACAAAATTAAAATATTGAAAAGAATGAGTAATCTCTATTTGGACCAACCTGGAGGGATTTCCCGGCATGACCCGTGGCGAGACTGTGCCACCTTCTGGGCAAGGAAGGAATGGGAGCAGGGATGGGGACGGGAGGGAGACTTCTCTGCAAAAAACTCATCACATGATTTTGACTTTTAAACCATGTCAGCGTTTTACAAAATCAAAAAAATAAAACAACCCATAGTCCCATATCAACAGATCTGCCTCTTTTCTGTCTTTTCCCTAATGGGCACAAGGTGATGTCTTGAGTCTCATGGGATGTGTTACTTTAAAAATCAACAGGGAAAGCTGTATTCAGAAAAATAGGGTCGGGGTGGGTGGCTCACACCTGTAATCCCAGCGATTTGGGAGGCTGAGGCAGGAGGATTGCTTGAGGCCAGGAGTTCAAGATCAGCCTGGCCAACATGGTGAAACCCTGTCTCTACTAAAAATACAAAAATTAGCTGAGTCCCAGCTATCCAAGGAGGCTGAGGCATAAGAATCACTTGAATCCGGGAGGTGGAGGTTGCAGTGAGCTGAGATTGCGCCACTGCACTTCAACCTGGATGACAGAGTGAGATTCTGTCTCAAAAACAAAAACAAAAAACAACAAACAAACAAACAAAAAACAAGAAAGAAAACCACTGTCAACATATACACATACCCCAAGGCCTGCAGTCACAAGAGAGGTGTTCACGTGTGTTTGCCAAGACCCACCTGATGGCAGGGCTCGGTGGCTCACACCTGTAATCCCAGCTTCTTTGGGAGGCCGAGGTGGAAGGATCATTTGAGCCCAGAAGTTCAAGACCAGCCTGGGCAATATAGTGAGATCCCATCTCTACAAAAAATAAAATTTAAAAAATTAGCCAGGCATGGTGATGCATGCCTGTAGTCCCAGCTACTGGGGAGGCTGAGGCAAGAGGATTGCTGGAGCCCAGGAGGTCGAGGCTGCAGTGAGCTACGATTGTGCCACTGCACTGCACCCTGGGCAACAGAGCAAGACCCCATCTCAAAACAAAAAAAAAGTTTCTCACCAAAGTGATAGGGAAACTTAAGGTCTGTTCACATTGCCCGATGTAAATTATCACTCAATTTTAAACTAGGTAACGGCGGGGAGCCACCTGCCGGACAGTGTATCTGGCACTAGAAGGAAGTGCGTGGCTGGTAATCTGGCTGAAGTCTTAGCCTCTGAACACGCTCTGTTCCAACAGGGCTGGATGGTTCTCCTCCGGGAGAAGGGGGGCAGGGCACCCCAAGTCCCACATCGCTTTACCGGGAGCACACCCGGCCTCACGCACCATCAGAGCATACACCGTGAAAGGACGGGGCTCGGGCAGATGCCCCATTGTCTACACCCCATCTACCTGACAGGACCCCGCCGCGCAGCCTCGTCTGACCGATTCCCCTGACCCCACGACAAAGACCTTCTTTGTTCCCTGGTAATATCCTTAGCAGGTCTGTCTAGACTCACTGTGGCAGCAATTGTTCCGTGATGTTACCAAGTTCTGTGACCCGGGTCCTCCTCACCCAGCTTTGGCAAGAGACGCCCCAGATGGCCCCAAGCCCCGGAGCTCCCCAGCCCTTAACATCCACCTGCGCCTCCTCAGAAAAGAAACACAGCCAGTGCCCCCGTCCACCCTGAGAGGTAGGGGAGACGGGACACACGATACACACGGTGCCTCCTGCTTGGGGTGCTGGGGGCAGCTGCCATCCCAGGAAAGACAAGGGGGGTCCCCCTCTGTACCCCCCCAACTCCCACCTCCTGAACACTGTGGGTGGGAAACAGTTCTACCTATGCTGTGGGCATGACTTCACCCAGGGAACAAAGAGAAAGGATCAGAAGAGACGGAGACAGGCCGGGCGCAGTGGCTCACACCTGTAATCCCAGCACTTTGGGAGGCCAAGGCAGGCGGATCACGAGGTCAGGAGTTCGAGACCAGCCTGACCAATATGGTGAAACCCCATCTCTACTAAAAATACAAAAATTAGCTGGGCGTGGTGGCATGCACCTGTAGTCCCAGCTACTTGGGAGGCTGAGATGGGAGAATCACTTGAACTCGGGAGGCAGAGGTTGCAATGAGCCAAGATGGCACCACTGCACTCCAGCCTGGGTGACAGAGACGCTGTCTCAAAAAAAAAAAAAAAAAAAAAGGAAAATAAAAGAAAAAAAAAAAGAAAAGAAAAGGAGAGACAGAGACAGAGAGGTGGAATCAGAGAGAAACAGAAATGAGGGGGGAGAGAAGGGGAAAGAGACAGATTCAGAGAGAAAGAGACAAGGAGACAGAGACACATACAGGGAGAGAAACTGAGACACAAAGGAGATTAACAAAGATAGAGAGAAAGAGAGAGAAAGGGGAAGAGATAGTAAGACCCAGAGAGAGAGAGACAGGGAGACAGAGAGAAACAGAGAAGGCTGGGCATGGAGGTTTATGCCTGTAATCCCAGCACTTTGAGGGGCTAAGACAGGAGGATGGCTTGAGCCCAGGAGTTTGAGACCAGCCTGGGCAACATGGCCAAATCCCATCTCTACAAAAAAGAAAAAAAAAATTAGCTGGGTGTGGTGGTGCATGCCTGTAGTCCCAGCTAATTGGGAGGCTGGGGCGGGAGGATCACCTGAGCCCGGGAGGTCAAGGATGAGGTGAGCTGAGATCACTCACCTTACTCGTTCAGTCGACCATTGAACTCCACTCCAGCCTGGACGACAGAGTGAGACCGTCTCAAAAAATAATAATAATAATAAAAAAATAAAAAAGAGAGCGAGAAAGAGAGAAACGGAGAGAGAAAGAAGGGACGAGGTGGGAAGGAACAGAGAAACCCAGAGAGAGACAGGCAGAAAGAGACGAGAGAGAGAGAGAGAGGCAGAAAGACACAAGAGAGAGAAACAGCCAGGTGCGGTGGCTCACGCCTGTAATCCCAGCACTTTGGGAGGCCGAGGTGGGCGGATCACCTGAGGTCAGGAGTTCGAGACCAGACTGACCAACATGCAGAAACCCTGTCTCTACTAAAAATACAAAATTAGCTGGGCGTGGTGGTACATGCCTGTAATCCCAGCTACTCGGGAGGCTGAGGCAGGAGAATTGCTTGAACCCGGGAGGCGGAGGTTGCGGTGAGCCGAGATTGTGCCATTGCACTACAGCCTGGGCAACAAGAGCGAAACTCTGTCTCAAAAAAAAAAAAAAGAAAGAAAGAGAAACAGACACACACAGATAGAGAAGGTGAAAGTGACAGAGAGAGACAGAAGAGACAGAGATGAAGAGAGACACAGATATGAACAGAGCTAGAAGAAGGGAAACGGACAGAGAGAGACACAGAGGGAGCAAGAAGGGAGAGACACAGAGAAGTACTTAGGGGGTCCCTGAAGGACGAGGAGCTTCTGAAAAATCGGTCACGGCAGGAAGCAATTGCCACCCACAGTGCAGAACAAAACACCCATCTTTGGGTGGAGGTGACGCCTGGCAACAGTTTCCTGCATTACACCAACAACACTCCAGGGCACATTTTTTGGAGGAATGGATTCAACCCATCCAGCAGTGACACCTTTCTAACAGGCAAATCCAGGACAGGAAGGAACCAAGCAGCAACTCCAGGGGCGGTTCTCACAGAGGTGTGGCACCTGGAAGCCGCTTGTTCCCGCCAACTTCTGGAACAGGCAAAATTCACCTAGTGGCACAAAAAAGTCTGCAGAGGTTTACATCTGGAGGGCTTGGGAGTACTTGGGAAGAGGCTATGTGGGGTTTCTGTGAAGAATGCGAGGAAGAACCAGAGAATGTTCGAGATCTTGACCTGGCCTTGGGGGTGCACATATGTAAAATTTATTTATTTATTTATTTTATTTATTTATTTTTTTTGAGACGGAGTCTCGCTCTGTCGCCCAGGCTGGAGTGCAGTGGCGCGATCTCGGCTCACTGCAAGCTCCGCCTTCTGGGTTCACGCCATTCTCCTGCCTCAGCCTCTCCGAGTAGCTGGGGCTACAGGCGCCCGCCACCACGCCCGGCTAATTTTTTGTATTTTTAGTAGAGACGGGGTTTCACCGTGGTCTCGATCTCCTGACCTCGTGATCCGCCCGCCTCGGCCTCCCAAAGTGCTGGGATTACAAGCGTGAGCCACCGCGCCCAGCCAATTTATTTTTTTTTTTTGAGACCAAGTCTCGCTTTGTCACCCAGGCTGGAGTGCAGTGGCACAATCTCGGCTCACTGCAACCTCCGCCTCCTGGGTTCAAGCGATTTCTGGCTAATTTTTGTATTTTTAGTAGAGACGGGGTTTCACCATATTGGTCAGGCTGGTCTTGAACTCCTGACCTCAAGCGATCTGCCCGCCTCAGCCTCCCAAAGCACTAGAATTACAGGTGTGAGCCACCGTGTCTGGCCAAATTTTTTTTTTTTTTTTTTTTTGAGACAGGGTCTAGCTCTGCCACCTGGGCTGGAGTGCAGTGACACTATGAAGGCTCACTGCAGCCTCTACCTCCCCAGGCTTAGGTGATCCTCCCATATCAGTCTCCCAAGTAGCTGGGACTACAGGCGTGCGCCACCACACCCGGCTAATTTTTGTATTTTTTTTTTTTAGAGACGGGGTCTTGCTATGTTAGCCAGGCTAGTCTCAAACTCCTTGCCTCAGCCTCCCAAAGTGCTGGGATTACAGGCGTGAGCCATCATGCCAGGCCTAAAATTTCACTAATGAGTGTTCTGGGTGTATATATGTTAAACTTTGTTTTGTTTTGTTTAAGTGAAACAATCAGATCTGAGAAGGTTGGCATGTTTTTAGCAGGGGAATGGTGGGGAATCTTGGGTCCTCAACTTCGGGAAGAAAGCAAAAAGTGGGGCTGGGCGCAGTGGCTCACGCCTGTAATCCCAGCACTTTGGGAGGCCAAGGCGGGCGGATCACCTGAGGTCAGGAGTTCAAGACCAGCCTGGTCAACATGGCGAAACCCCGTCTGTACTAAAAATACAAAAATTAGCCGGGCCTGGTGGTGCCCAGCTGTAATCCCAGCTACTAGGGAGGCTGAGGCAGGAGAATCGCTTGAACCCAGGAGGCGGAAGTTGAAGTGAGCCGACACCGTGACATTGCACTCCAGCCCGGGCAACAAGAACGAAACTGTGTCTCCAGAAAAAAAAGAAAGCAAAAAGTGGAAACTGCAGGTCTGGAGAGAGGAGAACCAAGGAGCCAAGAAGAAGGGCTATTTCCTCTCCGGCCACAAGATAAAAACCTGCCATCCTTCACCATCTGAGAAACCCCGAAGCTCGGAGGGATTTCCAAAGATTGTTTAATTGATTTTTCTTCTATTTAGATGCAGATCACAGTGTCTGGGGCCCAGGAATTCAGACACCCGGCTTTGTGTCCACTCAGCTCCGTGAAGGCTCCTGTCTGAAATGTGCACAAAGCCTGACACACAAGTCTTCAGAAACACGCTGTTTCTTTTTGTCTGGCTCTCCGGGGAGCGGGTGAACAGGCAGGGCCTCGGGCACGCTCCCATCTGCAGGGTCCCCGGACCCCGTCCCTCCGTCCCGTTCACAAAGTGGGCAGGAAAGAAAAAAAAAAAAAAAAAGGAAACAGCCAAAACTTTGAGATCTGAAGTTGAGGAGTGGGGGGGGGGTGATTAAAAAATGGGGGGTACAGCTGGGGACTGCCACGCTGAGGTTTCAACTTAGATTTTTCTCCAAATCTAGGATTCTGGAATGGGAACAGAGGTTACTTTAAATCAGGCAGCACATAGGCTAGGATAAACAGGGGGTTTGGCTCTGGTCTCTGCCCATCTGATTTATATAAGGAGAAAACACTTCCGTCTTTCTCTCTGTGCATTGCTCCCCAGCCTGTCCCTACAAAATACTCCATCTGGAAAAGAAACTAGAAAGGTTTTGCAGACTGGCATCTTGTTCAGGGCACCAGGAATGACAGCCCCCCTCGGCCCCTAATATGCCATCTTTTCCTCCCCCAGCAGCCAGGAGGTGACAGCGAGGCTCACTGTACCCCCTCCTATAAGGTCAAGATATGTCCCCCTGCCACCCCACCCCACATATTCCTGCCTGGTCCTTCCTAAACCATGAATTACCTGCCTAAAACATACCAGAGAATTCTCACTTTGGCTGTTCAGAAACCAACCTGAGTCACGATTTGTCTGAGTCAATGGAAAAGATTTTTGTTAAAAAGGAGGGAGATCCTGGCTGGGGGTGGTGGCTCACACCTGTAATCCCAGCACTTTGGGAGGCCGAGGTGGGTGGATCACCTGAGGTCAGGAGTTTGAGACCAGTCTGGCCATCATGGTGAAACCCCATCTCTACTAAAAATACAAAAAAGTAGCCAGGCGTGGTAGCAGGTGCCTGTAATCCCAGCTACTCTGGAGGCTGAGGCAGGAGAATCGCTTGAACCCGAGAGGCGAGGTTGCAGTGAGCCAAGATCATGCCACTGCACTCCAGCCTGGGCAACAGAGTGAGATTTCGTCTCAAAAAAAAAAAAAAAGAGGGAGATCCTAGAGTTGGATAATTCCTAAGTAAAGTAGACGCCAGCACCACATAAACAACGGTGTCCTGGAAACCAGCTACGTTTATATCCTCACCTGGCCCTCCAGACCCAGATCTGTAGCCGCTGGCCAGGGCCTGGGGCACTTCTGAGGCAATGCCACTCCCACTTCTTGGCTGTGTGACCTCAGAGAACTCCCTTCATCTCTCCTCTGGGCCTCAGTTTCCTATTGTTAAGTGGGCACAAGAATAACTGCACATACTAGCATGGGTTGTTCGGAGGATTCAGGGCGCTGGGCTACAAACACTCAACAGATGTGTGCTCCGGTGGTTACTATCCAGGAAGAGATGTGGATCCAACATCATTTTGTAAGAGCTGGCTGGGCGTAGTGGCTCACACCTGTAATTCCAGCATTTTAGGAGGCTGAGGCAGGAGGATTACTTGAGGTCAGGAGTTCAAGACCAGCCTGGCCAACATGGTGAAACCCCGTCTCTACTGAAAATACAAAAATTAGCCGGGCGTGGTGGCAGTCACCTATAATCTCTGCCACTCTGGAGGCTGAGGTGGGAGAATCGCTTAAACCCAGGAGGTGAAGTTTGCAGTGGGCTGAGATTGTGCCACTGCATTCCAGCCTGGGTGACAGAGTAAGATTTCGTCTCCAAAAAAAAAAAAAAAAAAAAGTTTTTGTTAAAAGGGGACTTTCTTGGATGCCATAACTTTCTGGGGGATGCCCAGCTCCAAGCCTGACTCCCACCCTCCGGATCTAAGTTACCTGAACTGCAATCCAACTCGCGTTCACGGTGTGTTCCCCAAAAGGGCCAAATCCTGAAAAAACAGGAAAAGCAATATATTACCCAAGAGTGGACCTTCCCAGTCTGCCCCTGGCCTGGCCGCTACTCCCACCTGGAGAAGCAAGAAAGGAGCTTCAGGGCGCAGCTGCCAGGGACAACACTGGGGGCCTGGTCCTGAGTTCTGGGAGCACCTGGAGACCCATCAGAGCTGCTGTCCTGCACCTGTCCGCTCTGAAGTCAATGAGTCCCTTCCTCTTCACCTCCGCCCGCCCCTCATGCTCAGCCAGGGGCCAGAGGTCTCTTCTGCCTCCGAAAAGGTTGCCCTGATCCTGTCTTCACTTCCTCTGTTCCCCTTGACCCAACCTACAATTATCGTGTCACTGTCCCAAAATGCCCTGAATCAGCACCAAATGAGGAATGAGCCCTCCAGGCTGTCTAGATTTCACCTAGTCACCCTCCTCCCTGCTAGCTCAAACTCCAGGCCCCCTTTCCAAAACACGACAGTTGCCCAAGGCTGTTCTAAGTGATCTTCCTGGCATTCAGCCTGGCCACATCCCCTTTCAGGCAAGGGTGTTTCCTGGGCCCAGTTTCCAGGAGCAGGGGCTGAGGCACAGAGAGGTGAAGCTAGCTGCCCAAGATCACACAGCAAGAAGGTGAAAGAGCTGGGATTCAAATCCAGACCTGGGGCTGGGTGCGGTGGCTAATGCCTGTAATCCCAGCACTTTGGGAGGCCAAGGCGGGCGGATCGCCTGAGGTCAGAAGTTTGAGACCAGCCTGGCCAACATGGTGAAACCCCGCTTCTACTAAAAATACAAAAAATTAGCCAGGTGGGGTGATGCATGCCCGTAATTCCAGCTACTCAGGAGACTAAGGCAGGAGAATTGCTTGGACCCGGGAGGCGGAAGTTGCAATGAGCCAAGATCGCACCATTGTCCTCCAGCTTGGGCAACAAGAGCAAAACTCCGTCTCAAAAAAAAAAAAAAAAAAATACGGTCCCTCTGGGCCAGTGATCCCACCGGATATGAATGCTATGCAGAGATGCTGTAGCCTGGGATAGCAGGTAGGGGCTGTGGCTCAGGAAGGGACCTCCTAACTCTATCCTTCTGTACAGCCGAAGTTTGAGTGTCAGCTCAGCCCCTTACAAACTGGATGACCTCTATGAGCCTCAGTTTCCCTTTCTGCAAAATGGAGACAGTAAAGATGTAATCAGCTCATGATAAAAGTGCTGGAATAAGTAACCAGATAAAGGAAGGCTGGAAGGGGTGGGGGCAGTGACCCTCCTCCCAATTATACACACCTGTTAAGCAGGTGCCTTGTTTCTTCTTTCTTCCCTGAATCTCCTGGATCAGCCTCAACCTCCCTTCAACAGCCACAAAACACCTGTGTGCACTTTTGCTGGATTTGCCACTCTGACCCCTCCAGACAGCAGGTCAAAATGACCCCCCCTACTCCTTGACTCTGAGGCCCCATTGGAAGTTGGCGCCCCACGTGGCCCCGAGGCGGAGTCTCAGGGAGGAGAAACAGTTGGTTTGGGGGTGGGGGGAGTCGGTGACAGAGGGGGCCCTGACTCACCAACAAACAGCCCTGGCACAAAACACCAAAAGGTTTCCGCTGAAGACAGTCCCTGGAACAGCTGGGAGAGCCCGAGGTCCCCAGACCCCCACCTGCCCCTGCCTTGGGAGAGCAGCCCCCCAGGAGCGCAAAGCGCGGCGAGCAGTGACTGGGAGGTTCATTTGTCACTGGGACAGTTCCTGCCCGCAAATCGGCCTTTGTCCCCTGGGGCCGGGGGTTGGGGGAGCGGTGTGGGGACAGGCTGGACCTCAGAAGGGGCAGGGAGGAAGGGTCCAGTCCAGCCCGCAGGCCAGACAGAGCAGGCAGGTGCCAGGAGGGTCACCATCCCCACCTTGGGAGGAAAGGACGCCGGGGGGCCTGCGCAGCGCCGGGCTTTTGCCCGGCCCCCCAACTCCCGCGCCTGACTCCCTTGACTCCCGACCCTGGGACCCCCAAGGCTCCTCCTCCTCCACCTTCCAGGAAGCCTGGGCTGCGCGGGGCTCCCGCAGGCGATGACACCTTCCAAATCTGGGAGGACTTCCAGCACCTGCCCCTCCCGGCCCCGCAGTCCCGGAGCCGCCCCCGCCTCTGCCCCGGCCGCTGCCGCTACAGCCCCCATCAGCCAGCGTACCCGTCACTACCACCGCCTTCCTCGGCTGCTCCATGGCGGGATAGGGCTGTGCCTCGGATCCGCTTCTGTTCCGACTGGCGCGACAGCTGCTGCCGCCGCAGCCTCCGGGCCGCGCGAGGCCACGCCCCTGCCACGCCCCCGACCACCCCCTAGGTCAGCCGCTCGGCGTGCGCGCCCCCGGACCCGAGACGCAGCGTGCGCGCCCTGCGCCCCGCCCCCGACGGCTAGGCCCGGTCCTCCCCAGCCTCCGTTTCCCCGTCTGCAAAATGGGAACATCTTACGCCGTAGGGTGTAGCCGCTTACACGCACTGAGCCAGGTTCTGGGGACGAGCCGGTCCTTTATTCTACAAAGGTTTATTGAGGGCCTGCCCTATGCATGCATACTGCCCAGAATTAGGGAGGGGAGTCCCCGCGAGCAAGGCCCGTTTTCCAGATAAGGAAACTGAGGCACAGATTGCCACTTCCCCGAGGTCACTCGCCTCGAGGGGTCACAGGAGCGGCATTCAGGCCAGGAAGTTGGCGGGGGTAGGGGAGGACGGAGTAAAAAACGAAAAACACGGCGACCACATTTGTGTGGTGCCAGAAGTTTCTCTGCAGGCCCCCATGGTCCTAGGAGGCTAATGGGGGAGGGCGATTGTACCTGCTGTTCCCTCTGCCGGAACACACCCCGCAGGTACCTGCGAAGCTGGCCGCCTTCAGGCCTCAGCTCCAGTGTTCCAATGTCGCCCCCTCCCAGGGGCCCTCCTCCTGTCCCTGGCTGTCACCTCCTCCGAGGGGTGAACTGTCACTTTCTCCTTGGGGCCTTCTCTGGCTGTCACCTCCCTGCTATCCTATTACCTCCTCTGAGGGTTCCTTCTGGCCCTCCTTGGCTGAAATGACCTCACTGCTACCCCCCAGTGGTTCCATCTCATTCCCTGTTTCCATCCTCTTCATAGCAATAAAGCTCAGAAATAATTTCCTTTCGCTCTCTTTTTTTTTGGAGACAGGGTCTCACTCTGTTACCCAGGCTGGAGTGCAGTGGCAAAATCATAGCTCATTGTAACCTTGACCTCCAGGGCTCAACTGATCCTCACACCTCAGCCTCCTGAGTAGCTGGGACTACAGGTGTGTGGCACCACACCCAGCTAATTTTTGTATTTTTGTAGAGACAGGGGTTTCACAGTGTTGCACAGGCTAGTCTCGAACTCCCGAGCTCAAGCAATCCGCCCACGTTGGCCTCCCAAAGGTGCCGGGATTACAGGTGTAAACCAGCACGCCTGGCCAGAAATCATTTTTAATTTTTTTTAGCTTTTAAGTTATGGGATACATGTGCAGGTTTGTTATATAGATAAACTTGTGTCATGGGGGTTGTTGTACAGATTATTTAGTCCCCCAGGTATTATTAAGCAGAAATTATGTATGTATTTATTTATTTGAGGCGTAGTTTCACTCTAGTCGCCCAGGCTGGAGTGCAGTGGTGTGATCTTGGCTCACTGCAACCTCTGCCTCCCGGGTTCAAGCAGTTCTCCCACCTCAGTCTCTCAAGTAGCTGGGATTACAGGCGAGTGCCACCATACCCAGCTAATTTTGTATTTTTAGTAGAGAGGGAGGCTCACCATGTTGGCCAGGCTGGTCTCGAGCTCCTGACTTCAGGTGATCCACCCTTCTCAGCTTCCCAAAGTGCTGGGATTACAGGCATGAACCACCGCCTCCGGCCACTCTGCCAGGTATTATTAAGCAGAAATCATTTAATGTAGTCACAGCCTCTCCGGTTGGCTTCCCATTTCCTCTGACGTACAGATGAGAACTTCCAGAGGAGGCAGTGTTGTTCTGTTAGAGCTGCGTCTGGACACCCAGCACATCCCCAGGCACATTCTGCCAACATTCATCAGAGACCAGAATTCCTCTAAAAACAGGCAGAAAACGAAAGCTGAGTTTCTGGCCACATCTTCAGAAACAGGGCTGGACCATGGACTTGGGTCACGGATTTTTTTTTTTTTTACAGGATCTTGTTCTTTTGCCCAGGCTGGAGAGTATTGGAGCGATCACAGCTCACTACAGCCTCAATCTCCAGGGCTAAAGCAATTCTTCCACCTCAGCCTCCCGAGTAGCTGGGACTACAGGCACGTGCCGCCATGCCTGGCTAATTTTTATATTTTTTGTAGGGACGAGGTCTTGCTATGTTGCCTGTTTGGGTTGGTCTCGAAATCCTGGACTCAAGCAATCCTCCTGCCTCAGCCTCCCAAAGTGCTGGGATAACAGGCATGAGCCAGAACTCCCGACTGTGTGGTTCCCTGATAGCCCATTCCACTTGGACTTTGCCACCATTCGCCAAGACACTATGGTTTTTTGTTTGTTTGTTTGAGACAGAGTCTCACTCTGTCGCCCAGGCTGGAGTGCAATGGCACGATCTTGGCTCACTACAACCTCCGGCTCCCAGGTTCAAGCGATTCTCCTGCCTCAGTCTCCTCAATAGCTGGGACTACCAGCGCCTGCCACTGTGCCTGGCTAATTTTTGCATTTTTAGTAGGGATGGGGTTTCACCATGTTGGCCAGGCTGGTCTTGAACTCCTGACCTCAGGTGATCTGCCTGCCTTGGCCCCCCAAAGTGCTGGGATTACAGGCGTGAGCCACCGTGCCCGGCGGGTACTATGTTGTTTACTGGCTCCACCCCCGAATTCCTCCAACACCAAGGGCAGAGTTCTCTAGACTGCCCCTGAGCCCTGTTTGGAAGCCCACACCCCAGGGCACACACTCACTGGCTATTTTGGTCTTTAGCAGCTTCAGGTAGAATGCAGAACATCAGAGAGCTGTCTGAGCTGGCCAGGGAATGAGGTCCAAGCCAAGTGGGAGAAAAGAGCAGATCAAAACACTAACCTGGCCGGGCGCAGTGGCTCACACCTGTAATCCCAGCACTTTGGGAGGCTGAGGCAGGTGATCACTTGAGGTCAGGAATTCGAGACCAGCCTGGCCAACATGGTGAAACTCTGTCTCTACTAAAAATGCAAAAAACTAGCAGGGAGTGGACATGCCTGTAGTCCCAGCTACTCGGGAGGCTGAGCCAGGAGAATCACTTGAACCCAGGAGGCAGAAGTTGCAGTGAGCTGAGATCGTGCCACTGCACTCCAGCCAAAGCGACAGAGCGAGACTCTGTCTCAGAAAAAACAAAACAAAACAAAAAAAATCACTCACCCAAGGGCAGGTTTTATAACCTGAATATGTCATACGTGCCTGGTGTGGAGTACGTGCGTTGCTAGAAGAGGGAAGGCGAAAGGGAAGTGACAGTGGATTTTATTCCTCAATTGCAATGGGAGGAACAAAAACATGTACAGTCAGCAGTGATGGGGAGAAACTGAGTCATGCCCCACTGCCCCAGTGACTGGCGTAAAGGCTAATGTTCACTGGTAGCCCAATCATGTTTGGGCCATGTTTTTGTTTTTTGAGATATGATCTTGCTTTGTCTCACAGACTGGAGCGCAGTGGCACAGTCACAGCTCGCTGCAGCCTCCACCCCCTGGGGTCAAGCCATCCTCCCACCCCAGCCTCCCAGGTAACTGGGACTACAGGCATGTGCCACCATGCCTAGCTTGGAGGAACTTTTCTTTTGAGACTGTCACCCAGGCCGGAGTGCAGTGGCACGATCTTGGCTCACTGCAGCCTCTGTCTCCCAGGTTCAAGTCATTCTCCTGCCTCAGCCTCCCAAATAGCTGGGACTACAGGTGCACGCCACCATGCTCGGCTAATTTTTGTATTTTTAGTAGAGATGGGGTTTTGCCACGTTGGCTAGGCTGGTCTCAAACTCCTGACCTCAAGTGATCTGCCTGCCTCGGCCGGGGGGGTGGGGGGATTTGTAGTAACATGTACGTAACATAAAATTTACCATCTTAAGCATTTGTAAGCATACACTTGGGTAGCATTAAGTACCTTCACATTGTTGTGGAACCATTACCACCATCCATCTCCAGAACTTGTTCTTCCCAAACAAGCTCCATACCTATTAAACGCTCCCTCCCTATTCCCCTCCCTCAGCCGCTAGCACCCAACATTCTACTGTCTCTTTGAATTGGATGACTCTGGCTGGGTGTGGTGGCTCATGCCTATAATCCCAGCACTTCGGGAGGCTGAGGCAGGTGGATTGCTTGAGGCCAGGAGTTCGAGACCAGCCTGGCCAACATGGGAAAACCCCGTCTCTTAAAAATACAAAAAATATTAGCCAGGCATGGTGGTGAAACGGGAAAGTTCACTTGTTCCTCTCGCAGGGTGGGCGATGGGGGTGTGGCTTGCTTCTGAAGTGCTCCTCTGCTCAAACCTCTAGGGGAGCATACAGATGGGCAGGCTGTGGGACTCTGACCCCACAGCAGTGTTCAGGGTCAATGCTTATAGCTCCCGAACCCCAGGGGGCGTGTGTTACAGGGTGCTTTTTAGTTTGCCATCTATAGGCAGCTTACCAGCTCAATCAGATCCTCTACCTTGTCACAAGGACAGAGGGATTTCTTTTATTTTTTTCTTTTCTTTTCTGTTTTTTTTTTTTTTTTTTTTTTGAGACAGGGTCTCGCTCTGTCCCCTAGGCTGGAGTGCAGTGGCGCGATCTTGGTTCACTGCAACCTCCGCCTCCTGGGTTCAAGTGATTCTCCTGCCTCAGCGTCCTAGGTAGCTAGGACTACAGGTGACTGCACTCTCACCCAGCTAATTTTTTTTATTTTTAGTAGATATGGGGTTTCACCACGTTGGCCAGGCTGGTCTCAAACTCCTGACCTTGAGTGATCCACCCACCTCGGCCTCCCAAAGTTCTGGGATTACAGGCATGAGCCACTGCGCCCAGTCCAGACAGAGGGATTTTAGTATCCTGGGGTTTCTTGCCTTGGTGTACCAGAAGAATCAGATCACACCTGGGCTTGGAGAATGAGTATCAAGTTTTATTGAGTGGAAGTAGCCCTCAGTAGATGGGGGAGCCAGAAGGGAGATGGTCTTTCTCTGGAGTTGGGTCGCTAGGCGGCCCCAGCTCTCCTCTGACTGACCATGCCAAACTCTGCCTAGTTCCACTGGTCGACGACCCGTCCGCATGCCAGTGTGCTCTTCTGCCAGCGTGCTCCCTCGACGTCCTCTCGCTGTCCAGCCACTTGTATCTTCTTCCATGGATGTGTACGTCAAGACGTCCAGCAGCTTGTGTGTTTGCCCGCTAGGGTCTCGGGTTTTTATAGGCACAGGATGGGGGCGTGGCGGGCCAGTGTGGTCCTGGAAAATGCAATATTTGGGCACGAAGGCAGGAGTGCGGGTCCTCACCTAGGTCTCTGGGGGTGGAGCCCTAGCCAGGGACCACGCCCTCCTTTACCCCACCCTTCCCTTCCCTATCATTTAAAGGGACCACGCTCTTCCCCTCCCAGCACTCCCGTATCAGTGGCACATGCCTGTGATTCCAGCTATTTTGGAGGCTGAGGCAGGAGAATTGCTTGAATTCAGGCGGCAAAGACTGCAGTGAGCCAAGATCGCACCACTCCGCTCCAGCCTGGGCGACAGAGCGAGACTCTGTCTCAATAAATAAATAAATAGGCCAGGCGCGGTGGCTCACACCTGTAATCCCAGCACTTTGGGAGGCTGAGGCGGGCGGATCACGAGATCAGGAGATCAACACCATCCTGGCTAACATGGTGAAACCCTGTCTCTACTAAAAATACAAAAATCAGCCAGACATGGTGGTGCATGCCTGTAATCCCAGCTACTCAGGAGGCTGAGGCAGGAGAATCGCTTGAATCTGGGAGGTGGAGGTTGCAGTGAGCCGAGATCGCACCACTGAACTCCAGCATGGGCAACGGAGCGAGACTCTGTCCCAAAAAAACAAACAAACAAAAAACAATGCTGTGAAGCCTGACGCAGAGGCTCATGCCTGTAATCCAGCAGTCCCCAATCTTTTTGGCACCAAGGACTGGTTTTGTGGAAGACAATTTTTCCATGCACTGGGGGTTGAGGGGGATGCAGATGTTTTCAGGATGAAACTGTTCCACCTCAGATCATCAGGCATTAGATTATCATAAGGAGTGCACAATCTAGATCTCTCACATGTGCAGTTCACAATAGGGTTCACACTCCTATGAGAATCTAATGCTGCCGCTGCTGATCTGGCAGAAGGCGGAGCTCAGGAGATATTGGGGAGTAATGGGTACTGGCTGTAAATACAGTTGAAGCTTCACTCGTTTGCCTGCTGCTCACCTGCTGCTGTGTGGCCTGGTTCCTAACAGGCCACAGACTGGTACCAGTCCTTAGCCCAGGGGTTGGGGACCCCTGCTGTAATCCCAGCGCTTTGGGAAGGTGAGGTGGGAGGATTGCTTGAGGCCAGGAGTTTGAGACCAGCCAGAGCAACATAGCAATACTCATCTAAAAAAAAACCAAACAAACAAAAAAACGCTAAATAGAGCAAAACCTGCCGAGCTGGATGTTGGTTTGCAAAAGAAGCTGCATTTTTTCTTTTCTTTTTTTTTTTTGAGACGGAGTCTCGCTCTGTCGCCCAGGCTGGAGCGCAGTGGCGTGATCTCGGCTCACTGCAAGCTCCGCGTCCCGGGTTCACGCCATTCTCCTGCCTCAGCCTCCCGAGTAGCTGGGACTACAGGCGCCCGCCACCACGCCCGGCTAATTTTTTGTATTTTTAGTAGAGACAGGGTTTCACCGTGGTCTCGATCTCCTGACCTCGTGATCCACCCACCTTGGCCTCCCAAAGTGTTGAGATTACAGGCGTGAGCCACCGCGCCCTGCTAGAAGCTGCATTTTTTAAATGTATCTCTTTTTTTTCTAGACAGAATCTTGCTCAGTCACCCAGGCTGGAGTGCAGTGGCGCAATTTTTGCTCACCCCACCTCCCAGGTACAAGCAATTATTGTGCCTCAGCCTCCGGAGTATCTGGGGCCACAGGTGCAGGTCACCACGCCCGGCTAATTTTTTTTTTTTTTTTTTTTTTTTTTTTTTTTTTTTTTTTTTGTAGAGACAAGAGTTTCACCACCTGGCTAATTTTTTTTTTTTTTTTTTTTTTTTTTGTAGAGACAGAGTTTCACCGTACTGGTCTGGAATTCCTGACCTCAAGTGATCCGCCTGCCTCGGCCTCCCAAAGTGCTGGGATTACAGGCATAAGCCACTGTGCCCAGCCTAAAATTTATCTTTTTTAGAGACAGGGTCTCACTCTGGCCTCCAGGCTGGAGTGCAGTGTAGCGGGATCACAGGCATGATCCTGCTACAGATCAGCACTGGAGTTTTGACCATCTCCATTTCCAACCTAGGCTGGTTCACCCCTCCTTGGGCAACCTGGTGGTTCCCCGCTCCCGGGAGGTCACCATATTGATGCCAGACTTAATGTGGACACCCAATCAGCACAGTGTGCTACAGCCCAGAACTCCTGGGCTCATGTGATCCTCCCGCCCCAGCCTCCCGAGTAGTTGGAACCACGGATGTGTATCGCTGCACTAGGCAGAAGCTACATTTTTCTCTAGCCTCCCACCTCCACAACCCAGGGAAGTTTGGGGAGCTTCTGAGGACTAAGGCCACCCTGAACCCAAGCCCTAGGGAACCAGGTGGGGGAAGGCAGGACTCATGGACTCTGCACCGGAGCTCAGATCCTGCCCCTGGGGGCTCCAAGCCTCTCTGGGCTTTGCCAGTTGCTAAGAGGAGTGGCCTTGGAAGGGAGGGAGATTTGGAGCTCATGGGGACCACACGGCTCTGCGCGTTAGGGCTCTGTCCTTTTGGCTCTGTCAGAGTAAACCAAGCCCAGTTTGAGGACTGCAGGGGGCCTCATGGCCATGGTAGGGAGAGAGATGTCTGCGCAGACATGCATTCTTTGTTGTTGTTGTTTTTTAAACACAGTCTTGCTCTTGTCACCCAGGCTGGAGTGCAATGGCGCGATCTCGGCTCATTGCAACCTCTGCCTCCCGGGTTGAAGCAATTGTCCTGCCTCAGCCTCCCGAGTAGTTGAGATTACAGTTGTCTGCCACTACCCCTGGTTGCTTTTTTGTATTTTCAGTACAGACAGGGTTTTGCCATGTTGGCCAGGCTGGTTTCAAACTCCTGACCTCAGGTGATCCACCTGCCTTGGCCTCCCAAAGTGCTGGTATTACAGGCATGAGCCACCATGGCCCACCCAGACATGCATTCTTAAAGGATGAATGTGTCCTTTTTCTCCAGGCGGTGTCTGGAGATAGTGAGGCCTTTGGGGAGTCAGGCTAGAAGACAAGGCTCATACTTGGGAGGTGGAGGCAGGAGGATCAGTTGAGTCCGGGAATTCAAGACCAGGCTGGGCAACTCTATCTCTACAAAAAATTTTAAAATCACCCGAAGGTGGTAGTGAGCTCATCAGGTCCCAGGTTCTCAGGAGGCTGAAACAAGAGGATCACTTGAGTCCAGGAGTTCAATGCTGCAGTGAGCTATGATCCTTTTATTATTATTATTTTTTGAGACGGAGTCTCGCTCTGCACTGGAGTGCAGTCGTGTGATCTTGGCTCTCTACAACCTCCACCTCCCAGGTTCAAGCGACTCTCCTGCGTCAGCCTCCTGAGTAGCAGGGATTACGTGCATGCGCCACCACGCTTAGCTAATTTTTGTATTTTTAGCAGAGATGGGGTTTCACCATGTTGGCTAGGCTAGTCTCGAACTCTTGGCCTCAAGTGATCCGCCCACGTTGGCCTCCCAAAGTGCTGGGATTACAGGCATGAGCCACAGCACCTGGCCTGAGCTACCATCTTGCCACTGCACTCCAGCCTGGGCAACAGAGTGAGACCCTGTCTCAAACAACAACAACAACAAAAAGACTAGGCCCACAGATGTGCTTTTGGTGGTTAGCCACTGCCCATGGCCCCTGCTCCCACGTCCAGCCCTGGCCTGCCCCTTGGAGGGTATATTTAGTGCTCCACTCCCCACCCTTGCCTCTCCCTCTTTTCGCCTGGAGTAGTTTGAACACTGAGGCTGGGTCTTCTTTCCGTTTAGTCTGTGCCAGCACACAGTAGGTGCACAATTAATGCGCGGGGGCAGAGATGTGTGCAGGATGAAGGGGGACTGGATCCAGCAGTCTCCGTGCCCATCTAAGGAACTTCTACCAGGCCACTGGGCGCAGGTGGGCAGTGGAGGAAGTTTCAAGACCCCACTTGAGGGGGTCTTTTTGAGACTCTGTCTTAAAAAAAAAAGACCCCCATGGCTGGGTGCAGTGGCTCACGCCTGTAATCCCAGCACTTTGGGAGGCTGAGGCAGGTGGATCACCTGAGGTCAGGAGGTCAAGACCAGCCTGACCAACAAGAAGAAACCCCATCTCAGGCCGGGCGCGGTGGCTCACGCTTGTAATCCCAGCACTTTGGGAGGCCGAGGCGGGCGGATCACGAGGTCAGGAGATCGAGACCACGGTGAAACCCCGTCTCTACTAAAAATACAAAAAATTTAGCCGGGCGTGGTGGTGGGCGCCTGTAGTCCCAGCTACTCGGAGAGGCTGAGGCAGGAGAATGGCGTGAACCCGGGAGGCGGAGCTTGCAGTGAGCCGAGATTGCGCCACTGCACTCCAGCCTGGGCAACAGAGCGAGACTCCGTATCAAAAAAAAAAAAAAAAAAGAAACCCCATCTCTACTAAAAATACAAAATTACCCGGGCGTGGTGACACATGCCTGTAATCTCAGCTACTCGGGAGGTTGAGGCAGGAGAATCGCTTGAACCCAAGAGGCAGAAGTTGCAGTGAGCTGAGATCGCGCCACTGAACTCCAGCCTGGGCAACAAGAGCGAAACTCCATCTCAAAAAAACAAAAACAAAAACAAAACAAACAAAAAAAAAACCCATTTGAGGAATCTCTGCTTATTCTGACTCCGGGATAGGAAGGCGGCCAAGGACAGGGGCAAATAAACCTCTGTTCTTTGGTTGCCTGCACCCCAGGAATGCACTGGGCAAGGTACAAATGATATTTTGTTTCAGCTCAGGTGGCCATGGATCAGGAAGGGCCTGATCCATGTGAGGCTCCTGGTTCCCTGGATGGAAGAAGGTCACTGCCTTGACCAGCGAAGCGCAACCCAGGAGGGTGTCTGCGTTTCTTTTCTTTTTTTTTTTTTTTTTGGAGACAGAGTTTCACTCTTGTTGCCCAGGCTGGAGTGCAGTGGTGTGATCTCAGCTCTTTACAACCTCCACCTCCTGGATTCAAGCGATTCTGCCTCAGCCTCCCAAACAGCTGGGATTGCAGGTGATCACCACCATGCCCAGCTAATTTTTGTATTTTTAGTAGAGATGGGGTTTCACCATGTGGATCAGGATGGTCTTGATCTCTTGATCTCGTGATCCTCCTGCCTTGGCCTCCCAAAGTGCTGGGATTACAGGCGTGAGCCACCTCGCCTGGCCCAGCTAATTTTTTTTTAACTGCTATTTATTTATTTACTTTTAAGATGGAGTCTCACTCTGTTGCCCAGGCTGGAGTGCAGTGGCGTGATCTCGGCTCACTGCAACCTCTACCTCCCAGGTTCAAGCGATTTTCATGCCTCAGCCCCCCAAGTAGCTGGGATTACAGGCACATGCCACCATGGCTGGCTAATTTTTGTACCTTTAGTACAGACAGGGTCTTGACATGTTGGGCTAGGCTGGTTTTGAACTCCTGACCTTAGGTGATCCACCTGCCTTGGCCTCCCAAAGTGTTGGGATTACAGGCGTGAGGCACTGTGCCCAGCAAAATATTGCTCTTTTAGAATTGGTGATATTGCTGTGAGGCCCTGGCGTGGTGGTTCCCTTCACCCGAAAGACTTCCTTAGTAGAAATGTTCAGAAATGGATTGCTGAGCTGAAGGGTGTGATACTTTTATAGCTTTTGAGATATAATACCAACTTTTTTCCCATTTAAAATGAAACATATGTTTGCCAGTCTCATCACATCCTTGCCAGTACTGGCTTTTATGCTTTTCTTTTTTTTTTAGTAGTGGGTAGGGTATTTTTGTTAGTTGGAGAGGTACATTGGTCTAGACTTCTTAGGTTTCTGCTGGAAGAAATACAATTTTTTTTTTTTTTTGAGACAGAGTTTTGCTCTTGTTGCCCAGGCTGGAGTGCAATGGCGTGATCTCGGCTCACTGCAACCTCCGCCTCCTGGGTTCAAGTGATTCTCCTGACTTGGCCTCCGGAGTAGCTGGGATTGCAGGCACCCACCACCACGCCTGGCTAATTTTTGTATTTTTAGTAAAGACAGGTTTTTGCCATGTTGGCCGGGCTGGTCTCGAACTCCTGACCTCAGGTGATCCACCCGCCTCGGCCTCCCAAATTGCTGGGATTACAGGCGTGAGCCACTGTGCCCGGTCAGAAATATAATTTAAGCTGGATCCAGAATAGGATTTTGGTTAGTGGAATAGGGAAGAATGAAGATTTATGAAGCATCAGATACAGTTGGGCTCAGGCTTAGACACGGCCATGACTCTGCAGTGAAGAAATGGCCATGGCTATACCTGACTGTGATCATTCCAGCTCTGCAATCCCAAAACCATTCCAAGGAAGCCTTTTTTTTTTTTTTTTTTTAGATAGGATCTCGCTCTGTCACCCAGGGTAGAGTGCAGTAGCATGATCACAGCTCACTGCAGCCTCGAAATCCCAAGCTCAAGCCATCTTCCCATCTCAGCCTCCCAAGTAGTTGGAATTACAGGCACGTGCCACCATGCCCAGCTAATTCTTCTTAAGTTTTTTTTTGGAGAGATGAGGTCTCGCTATGTTCCCCAGGCTGGTCTCAAACTCCTGGGCTCAGGTGATCCACCGGCCGGCCTCCCAAAGTGCTGGGATTACAGGCATGAGCCACCATCCTCAGCCAGCCAGGGAAGCCTTCTGATTGCCCCAGCCTGGGTCATGCATTCATGATGATAGGGGAGGGTAAACTGTCCTGAACAGCCCCAAATAGAGCCCCAGGAAACCTCTTAGGTCCTTGCTCCTACAAGTCAAAGTTAAGAGGGCTGAAACAAGCAATTACAACATGGCATAAACCAGGCAATGATAGAAATCAGTGGAGGGTACTAAAGTTCAAAGTATAAGAGAAGGAATGATTAGCTTTTGAGCAGGGCAGCTAGGGAAGAGTTCACAGAGCAGATATGCATTAGTACTGGCTCTTTTACCAGGGACAAACTGCAAATTTCAAGTGGATGAAGCGATTAAAAAAACTTCTTGGGCTCATTTAAGTGCAACATCATAGCTGTGGCTTCAACTATAGCTGGATCCAGGGGCTCAAACCATACTTCCCATTCCACCGACTACCTCCGTTGTCTTGTGTCTGCTGGATTATTTCTGCAGAAAGCTTATTCCAGAGGACAGAGCCTAAGGGGTGCTGGACTTTCCCTTTAACTCCCGAGGAACGCGCTCTTCTCCCTCCCAGCCCTTGGTATCCTTCCCAGGGGAGAATCTCACTGGCCTTGGTAAATTCCGTGCTCTTCCTTTAACCAATCCCTGTAGCCAGGGGGATGGGGAGCTCTGATTGGCCACTCTTACTGTTGAAAGGGCAAACAAAAAACTGCAGTAACCACTGGCTGCCACAAGGGGACACCCAAGCAGAGATTTCAACGATGAATAGGAGTTGCAAGTTGTGCAAAAAAAGAAAGACTGCATGTAGAAAAGTCTAGAAAAGTCAAAAAGGATGAACCAGCATGCGGTTTGCTGCTACTTTCATCGCCATGTTGATGCTGGGACACCTCATAGACCCTGTTTCTTTCCTTTTTTTTTTTTTTGAGATGGAATCTCACTTTTGTCACCCAGGCTGGAGTGCAGTGGCACCATCTCGGTTCACTACAAACTGCGCCTTCCAGCCTTAAGTGATTCTCGTGCCTCAGCTTCCCAAGTAGCTGGGACTACAGCCGCAGGCCACTGCACCCGGCTAATCTTTTTTTTTTTTTTTTGAGACAGAGTCTCGCTCTGTCACTGAGGCTGGAGTACAGTGGCGCAATTTCAGCTCATTGCAACCTCCGCCTCCCGGGTTCAAGCGATTCTCCTGCCTCAGCCTCCTGAGTAGCTGGGATTACAGGCGCCTGCCACCACCCCTGGCTAATTTTTGTATTTTTAGCACAGACGGGGTTTCACCATGTTGGCCAGGCTGGTCTTGAACTCCTGACCTCAGGTGACCCACCCGCCTCAGCCTCCCAAAGTGCTGGGATTACAGGCGTAAGTCACCACGCCAGCCTAATTTTTGTGTTTTTAGTAGAGACGGGGTTTTGCCATATTTTCTTTTCTTTCTCTTTCTTTTTTTTTTTTTTTGAGATGGGGTCTCACTCTGTTGCCTAGGCTGGAGTGCAGTGGCGCAATCTGGGCTCACTGCAGCCTCCGCCTCCCAAGTTCAAGCAATTCTCCCACCTCAGCCTCCCGAGTAGCTGGGATTACAGGCGCACCACCACACCCAGCTAATTTTTGTATTTTTTTTTTTTTAGTAGAGACAGGGTTTCCACCATGTTGGCCAGGCTGGTCCCGAACTCCTGACCTCAGGTGATCCACCCTCCTCGGCCTCCCAAAGTGCTGGGATTACAGGCATGAGCCACTGCACCTGGCCTATTTTAAAATTTTTAGTAGAGACGTAGGTCTTATTATGTTGCCCAGTCTGGTCTGGAACTTCTGGCTCAAGTGATCCCCTCCCACCTCGGCCTCCCAAAGTGCTAGGATTATACGTGTGAGCCACTGTGCCTGGCCTGGCTTCCTCTTGTAAGGCTCCCCGGGCTTTCTCAGACCTCCAGAGTCCACTCTACCTGGATGCGGTGCCGGTCAGAAGGATCAGGGAATTGGGATTTCGAACTGCTGGGCTCAAACGATCATCCTGCCTTGCCCTCCTGAGTAGCTGGGACTACAGGCGTGCTCTGCCATGCCCAGCAGGAAAATCTTTGAGAAGTTGAACAAGAATTCCCCAGTTCAGCTCTGAGAGGCACAGGGTCCTTTCAGCCAGAAGTTCCTCACCCTGGACTTGGTAAGAAAAGGCTCTCAGGGCAGTGCTGAGACTCAGGAGGCTGGGATACAAGGAGTCACTTTACGAGGTCCCCTATTGCTCATTTGTAGGCCTGAAAGTCAAGGCATGTGGCCAGGGGATGGAACCTTTGATCAGCACCTAGATAAGCCTCTTCTAGGAATTCAGGCTATAGTCCTGCTTGCAAGTGTGTGTAACTATAGGTATGTCATTGGCCGGGCACAGTGGCTCATGCCTGTAATCCCAGCACTTTGGGAGGCCGAGGCAGGTGGATCACCTGAGGTCAGGAGTTTGAAACCAGCCTGGCCAACATGGTGAAACCCCATCTCTACTAAAAATACAAAAATTAGCTGGGTATGGTGGTGCACACCTATAATCCCAGCTACTTGGGAGGCTGAGGCAGGAGAATCGCTTGAACCCAGGATTGCGCCACTGTACTCCAGCCTGAGTGACAGAATGAGACTCTGTCTCAAAAAAAAAAAAAAAACTATAGTCATGTCACCGTGGAGAAGTAAACTATTCAAATAAATGCCTATGTTTAAAGCTACCACAGCTGATACTTGATGTAATGGGTTGAGTAGTAGCCCCTAAAAATATATATCCCAGCTGGGCATGGTGGCTCATGCCTATAATCCTGGCACTTTGGGAGGCCAAGGTGGGAGGATCTCTTGAGCCCAGGAGTTGGAGGCTAGCACGGTGAGGGCAGGGCAACAAGCAAGATCCCCATCTCTACAAAATGAATAAATAAATAAATTAAATTAATAAATAAGCTGGGCATGGTCGTGACACCTGTGTGCAGTCTCAGCTACTCGGAGGCTGAGATGGGAGGATCACTTGACCCCAGGAAGTTGAGGATGCAATAAGCCATATGGCACCACTACACTCCAACCTGGGCAAGAGGGACCCAGTCATAAAAAAATTTACACACACACACACACACACACACACACACACGAACACATGCACACACATATATCCAAATCCTAACCTACTGGTAGCTGTGAATGTGACTGTAATTGAAATAGGGTCTTTGCAACTTGATATACAGTGAGGCTCATTTGTTTGTTTCCATTTTTAGGGATTTCTTTTGATTTTTCCTTTTGACTTTTATTTTTAATTATGCTTTCAAAGTTGAAACTAGACAACAAGGTACATTGAAAGAAGTCCGGCTTTCATTGTTATGATTTCACCTTGTTCCCTTATTCCCCCAGGTTTGTTACTTTTTCTTTTTTTTTTTGAGATGGAGTCTTGCTCTGTCACCCAGGCTGGAGTGCAGTGGCATGCACTGTAACCTCCTCCTCCCGGGTTCAAGTGATTCTCCTGCCTCAGCCTTCTGAGTAGTTGGGACTACAGGCATGCGCCACCATGCCCAGCTAATTTTTGTATTTTTGTAGAGATGGGGTTTCACCATGTTGGCCAGGTCAGTCTCGAACTCATGACCTCAGGTGATCTACCTGCCTCAGCCTCCCAAAATGCTGGGATTACAGGTGTGAGCCACCATGCCTGGCCTAGATTTTGGTTTATACTTCTTTTGTTTGTTTGTTCTGAGACAGGGTCTTGCTCTGTCACCCAGGCTGGAGTGCAGAGGCAGGATCACAGCTCACTGCAAACCTCTGCCTCCTAGGCTCAAGCAGTTCTCCCTGCTCAGCCTCCTGAGTAGCTGAGACTTCACGTGCAGTCACCACACTTGGTTACTTGTTTGCATTTTTTGTAGATTCAGGGTTTTGCTGCTGTATTTCCCAGGCTGGTCTTGAACTCCTGGGCTGAAGTGGTCCAGCCACCTCAGCCTCTCAAAGTGCTGGGATTACAGGCATGGGCCACTGCGCCTGGCCTGGTTCATACTTTTTATATTTCTTTCTTTTTTTTTGAGACAGAGTCTCGCTCTGTCGCCCAGGCTGCAGCGCAGCGGCACGATCTCGGCTCACTGCAACCTCTACCTCCCGGGGTCAAGCAATTCTCCTGCCTCATCCTCTGGAGCAGCTGGGATTACAGGCGCCTGCCACCATGCCCAGATAATTTTTTTGTATTTTTAGTAGAGATGGGGTTTCACCATATTGGCCAGGCTGGTCTCAAACTCCTGACCTCAGGCGATCTGCCCACCTCGGCCTCCCAAAGTGCTGCAATTACAGGCATGAGCCACTGAGCCTGGGCTTTATGTTTCTTATTTAAAAATATAAGCAAATTTGGTTCACGTGTTTGGTGTGGTAAAAACAAAAAAAAAAAAAATATATATATATATATATATATACACATGCAAATATATATACACATGCACATGCACGTATTTCTCTTTTTGCGCACAAAAGATGACATATTGTAAAAACGGTTCTCTACCTTGGTTTTTTATCACTTAATATATCCAGACACCATTTAATGTCAGTATATGAAGATTGTCTTCATTCCTTTTTATAGCTATATTACTCCATTATTTGGTCGCATTGGGTTTCTTTCAGTCGTTTGATATTATGAATAATGTCAATAAATAGCATCAGTCATTAAAAAATGAGGCTGGGCGTGGTGACTCACGCCTGTAATCCCAGCACTTTGGGAGGCCAAGGTGGAAGGATCACCTGAGGTCAGGAGTTCGTGGCCAGCTCCTGGCCAACATGGGGAAACCCCGTCTCTACTGAAAATAGAAAAACTAGCTAGGCATTGTGGCATGTGCCTGTAATCCTAGCCACTCGGGTGGCTGAGGCAGAAGAATCCCTTGAACCCAGGAGGGAGGG
The DNA here is from genome assembly GCF_028878055.3 of Symphalangus syndactylus. NCBI lineage: Eukaryota > Metazoa > Chordata > Mammalia > Primates > Hylobatidae > Symphalangus > Symphalangus syndactylus. The sequence goes on along the minus strand of NC_072435.2, from coordinate 44,483,197 downwards.
GTTGCAGTGAGCTGAGATAGCACCACTGCACTGCAGCCTGGGTGATAGAATGAGACTCCAGCTCAAAAAAAAAAAAAAAAAAAAAAAGAATAGGGTCTTCGCAGATGTAATTAAGGATCTTGAGATGACATTATCCTGAAATTTATGGTGGACTTAATAAGAGAAAGGAGTGTCCTTATAAGAAAAAGGAGCGGCCAGGCTCGGTGGCTCACGCCTGTAATCCCAGCACTTTGGGAGGCAGAGGAGGGAGGATTGCTTGACCCCAGGAGTTCGAGACCAGCCTGGACAACATAGGGAGACCCTGTCTCTACTACAAAAAAAAAAAAAAAAAAAAAGGAGAGATACATTTGAGACGCAGAGACACACAGAGAAGGCCAAGTGACGACAAAGGCAGAACGCGGAAGGCTGCATCTACAAAGAACTCCAAGGATTCCCAGCAGCCAGCCAGCAACCCAGGAGAGAGACATAGGACACACAGATTGTCCTCAGAGCCTCCAGAGGGAGCCAACCCTGCTGACAACCTCATTTCATTATTCCGGTCTCCTGAATTGTGAGAAAATCACGTTCTGTTGTTTTAAACCTCGCAGTGTGTGGGCATTTGTTACAGCAGCCCCCAGGAAACTAATAGCATTCGCCTATTTACTTTGTTTACTGTCTGTCTCCCTGAGGGCCACGAATTTTGTGTTTGGTTCATTTCTGTGAGCAGAAGCAGGCACAGAGTAGGTAATAAGTACTTAATATGTGCCAGACGCTGTTTTAAGTGCTTTTACATGGTTTCATTCATTTCATCCTTATAGTGAGCAACGTTTTGGAGCAGGCACTACTATTTACAGGGAGCAAACTGAGACCCCGAGGGTCGTGGTCAGGATTCCAACCCACTAAATGATGTTCCCTGGATAATTACAGAATCAGAAAACTAGGAGTCCGAAGGGCAACATCAGCACGTCCCAATCACCACGAAGCTTCGAGCTCTCTCTCGACTGCAAACGAAAGGCATTAACCGGCTTTGCCCACAGCGTGGAGCCCAGGAGACAGACGAAGGTTTCACCTGCGCACGCGTTTACCCACAATGCACCCCGCGCCGGCGCGCGTTGCTCCGCCCCCTTTTGCATTACAAGCCGCGGCACTTTACGGCTCTCTTCCTTGTTCCTCCGGCGGGAACACGACCCGCCCCGCCCCTTTCGCCCAGCGGGCCCCGCCCTACTCCGCGTGGATTGGTTGACTGCCCTTCGAGCCCGGTGCTGACTGGCTTGCGCCTCTGCCACTTTCTTTCAGCTTAGTGGTGCGCGGCGCGGCGACGACCGCGGGGAGCGTGTGCAGCGGCGGCGGCGGAAGTGGCCGGCGAGCCCGGTCCCCGCCGGCACCATGGTGAGGGCAGGGCAACGGCGGGGTCTCACCGGGAGGCGGGAACAGCGGTCGTTGGGAGCCCTGCGGGCGGGCGCTGTGGGCTGGGTTGGCGCGTGGCGAACGTAAGGTCCGAGCCTCGAGTCCTGCACCCCGGCACGAGGCTGGGAAACTGAGGCCAGAGACTGCAGGCGGCTCTACCACGTTCGTGTCTGGGATTTAGGGTTGCACGGACTTGTATCCACAGTACAGTGGCCTCGCCTTAGTTAGTTTTCCCAGTTTGCAGGTGGAGAAACTGAAGTAAAAAAAAGGTGGGGATCCGCCAAATGCAGCACAGAGTTTTTGGGCAGGGAAGGGGTCCCTTACTCTTCGGGCCCAGTCTGACCTCCCTGATTGAAAACTAGAGTGCTGGGAAGTAGGGGGCCAGTCTGAGTTGTGAAACTTAGTTTTAGGAATTTCAGAGCTTGCAAGATGCTAGCAGCACAGCCTCCTAGGCCTCTTGTTTTCTGGCTGAAAAGCAGGCCTGGTGCTGGAGTGTGGTGTTTCTCCTTGGGTCAGATAACATGTCATTCCAGCGGAAGGGGGCGTTTTGAGCCAGGGGTGGACAAAGTACATCCTCCCAGTACAAAGAAGGAAAATTGCGGCCCAGGTCTCTGCAGGGCCACATTGTTTATGATTCTGGAAGTTCTGGATCTGGGCTAGAAAGTGCCCGTGTCCGCCAGTGTGCAGATGGGAAAAGGAATTCAGAGCTGGGAGTTTCCTGGCCCATCAGCATCTGGCCGTTCTTTTTTCAATGAGAGAAACCAAGGCCCTTGTTGGGGATGTGACTTCCAGACTCTGTGAGACAGTAGGAGATTCAGTAACCAGGAGGGTCCCCCAGGGGTGGCTGCATCAGAACTGTGGATTAGTGAGAACTCTCCCTAAATCCGGCTGGTCAGTGTGTAACCACCCAAAGGGTTCATCTTGCCTGCTTCCTAGACAGAGCCGATTTATCAAGACAGGGGAATTGCAATGGAGAAAGAGTATTTCACACAGAGCCAGCTATGCAGGAGACCGGAGTTTTATTATTGCTCAAATCAGTCTCCCCTGAGCATTAGGGGATCCGAGTTTTTAAAGATAATTTGGCGGGTAGGGGCTCAGGAAGTGGGGAGTGCTGATTGGTTGGAGCTTCCTGAGGTTGGAGATGGAGTCATTGGCGCGGGGCGGGGGTTGAAGTGAGGTTTTCTTGCTGTCTTCTGTTCCTGGGTGGGATCGCAGGACTGGTTGAGCCAGATTACTAGTCTGGGTAGTGTTAGTCAAGTACAGGGTCTGCAAAATATCTCAAGCACTGATCTTAGATTTTATAATAGTGATGTTATCCCAAGGAGCAATTTGGGGAGGTTCACACTCTTGCAGCCAGAGGCCGTATGACCCCTAAATGGTAATTTCTAATCTTGTAGCTTATTTGTTAGTCCTATAAAGGCAGACTGGTCCCCAGGCAAGAAGAAGGTCTTTTCGGGAAAGGGCTATTACCAATTTTGTTTTAGAGTCAAACTATAAACTAAATCCCTTCCCAAGGTTAGTTCGGCCTATGCCCAGGAATAAGCAAGGACGGCGTAAAGGTTAGAAGCACGATGGAGTCGGTTAGGTCTGATCTCTTTTCACTGTCATAATTTCCTCAGTTACAATTTTTGCAAAGGCGATTTCAAGCGCAAGGATTCAGAGAGCCTGTCCCTCTCTGCCGTGTACTTAGAGGGCAGAGTTGGCATGTAAGACTGGGCAAAGCTGAAAGGATCCATCCCTGTGTTAAGTTTTGTGGAAGCAGGATCTTCATTTTTCTTCCGACTAGATTCCCAGTGTGTAGAACGGTGCATGGGCAAAGTATGAACTCATTCATTCAGCCCCTTCCCACCTTCTGAACATCCAGTGTCCTGGCTGTCCAGCTGTTTCCTGGAGGAGTGGCCGAGAATGGACAAGGCATCACAGGATACACACTTCCAGTTCCCTGTCATCAGGGCAGGGCCAGAAGGAGTGGCCTAGGTTAGCAGCGGGGATAGGCAGTTCTGGACAGCTTCCTGAATTAGGAGGCACTGGGTTTAGATCCTCGTGGATCTAGACCTGAGAACCAGATTCCAGATGCTCCAAGAAAGCCCAGAGAAAGGAATTCTCTTTTCTGAATTTTCTTGTGACCTTCCCTAAACCAGGGTGGGGCCTCTCCCATCACACTTGGCACTTTTTTCTTTTTCTATTTCATTTTATTTATCTTTTTGAGACAGAGTCTTGTTCTGTCGCCCAGGCTGAAGTGCAGTGGCGCAATCTCAGCTCATTGCAACTTCCACCTCTCGGAGTGATTCTCCTACCTCAGCCTCCCAAGTAGCTGGGATTACAGGCACGCACCACCACACCTGGATAATTTTTGTATTTTCAGTAGAGATCGGGTTTTACCATGTTGGCCAGGCTAGTCTTGAACCCCTGACCTCAGGTGATCCACCCACCTCGGCCTCTCAAAGTGCTGGGATTACAGGCGTGAGCCACTGCACTCTGCACTTTTTTTGTTTTTCGGAGCTGAGCTCTCACTCTGTCATCTAGGCTGGAGTGCAATGGCACAATCACTGCAGCCTCAACCTCACAGGCCCAAGTGATCCTCGCACTTCACCTCAGCCTCCTAGGTAGCTGGGACCACAGACATGCGTCACTAAACCTGGCTAATTTTTACATTTTTTGTAGAGACAGAATCTTGCTGTGTTGCCCAAGCTGGTCTCATACTCCTGGGCTCAAGCGATCCTCCCACCTCAGCCTCCCAAAGTGCTGTGATTACAGGCGCAAGCCACTGTGCCCAGCCTCACCTGGCCCTTTGATATATCTTCTTTTAAGATTTTGAGGATCCACTCCTTCCTCTGACCTCTTTCTCCAACAGAGTTTGGAGATGAGGATGTAGGAGAAATCAAGATATGTGGTCACAGCCCCAGGCCATTGCAGCCTTGGAGGGCCTGGGAGTCAGGCAGCTCCCTGTCCCGCAGCCACTCCTTCCCTTACCTGTGGGGTGGGGCGAGTGTTCTGCCTTCCCTGCATGCTTCCCTGGGTGGTGTGTGCATTTTTCTTGTGTATTTATTCAGCAAATATTTACCGAGTCCCTCTCATGTGCCTGGCCTTGTGTTTGGCCCTGGACAAAGTCCACACCCACTTTGAGTGTTCCAGTCTAGCGAGGGACACAGGTAATAAACAAGGTAATTAAAGGCTGGCTGCATCCTATGATGGAAACAAACACCCATGAGGCAGAGGGTGGCCATTAAGAGGGCCTGGCCAAAGGAGGTGATGTTTTAGCAGCCACGGGAAGGTCTGGGGAAGGTCACCCCAGGCAGAGGCAATAGCAGAAGCAAAGGTCAGGTGGCAGGAATGGGTGTGGCGGCCAGTGTGGCAGAGCCTCTCTGCCCTGGCTCTATAGCCGGCCTCGGGAGCGTTGTGAGCGGGTCTGCACCAACCCTATTTGGGTTTTTGTTTTTTTTTTTTTTTTTGAGACAAAGTATCACTGTCACCCAGGCTGGAGTGCAGTGGCACGATCTCAGCTCACTGCAGCCTCTGCCTCCTGGGTTCAAGTGATTCTTCTGCCTCAACCTCCCAAGTAGCTGGGACTACAGATGTGCGCCACCATGCTTGGCTAATTTTTGTATTTTTAGTAGAGATGGGGTTTCACCATATTGGCCAGGCTGGTCTCGAACCCCGACCTCGTGATCCGCCCACCTTGGCCTCCCAGAGTGCTGGGATTACAGGCATGAGCCACGGTGCCTAGCCAGTCTTTCTTTTGTTTTTGTTTTTGTTTTTTTTTTTGAGACAGTCTCGCTCTGTTGCCCAGGCTGGAGTGCAGTGGCGCAATCTTGGCTCACTGCAACCTCTGCCTCCTGGTTTCAAGCAATTCTCCTGCCTCAGCCTCCTGAGTAGCTGGGATTACAGGCGCCCACCACCACGCCCAGCTAATTTTTGTATTTTAGTAGAGATGGGGTTTTGCCATGTTGGCCAGGCTGGTCTGGAACTCCTGACCTCAGGTGATCTGCCCGCCTCAGCCTCCCAAAGTGCCGAGATTACAGGCGAGAGCCGCCGTGGCCATCCCACCAGCTCTCTTTGTTTCTCAGATGTTCTTTCTGCTGCTTTTTGGATGGGACTGCAGGTGACAGGCAAGGAGGCCGTGGGTCCTCCCAGGCTGTGCTATTGGTCGCTGAGACCAGGTGGTGGCCCGAGAGGGTCCGTCACCAGCATGGAAGGTGTGTCTACAGGCCACCTGCTGACAGTAGGGCATCTGCCTCTGGGCAGCTTTGCCAGGGCCTTGCTGGATGTCCCTGGGCAGGCCACTTCTGCTGTGGGCGCTGGCGCCTCTGCAGAATGAGAGGTGGGCCTTTAAGGGCTAGCCTGACCTCTGCCCCTTCCCTGGTGATCCAGGAGGAGGTCCGAGGTCCCGTTCCTGTTACGGACTGGAGAAAGAAAACAGGCTTGCTGAGAAAAACTCATGGCTTCTTCACAGTAAAGGGCGACCTGAGCATGGGACCCATGTGCTAGTCTGTGGCTCCTGTGTTTTCTTTGTGGCTGGTGGCACCCAGTCAGACGCACACCCAGCCGCCCGCAGCCCTCCTCCCCTGCCTCTCCGAGCAGCTGCCCCGGGGCCACATGTCCCCTTCTTCCCCCTTATCTGGCTCTTCCAGGAAGCCGGTGCAGGAAGTGGGCTTGGGCCTGGCTTCCTGCTGGCACCGACCTCCCCTGGGCAGCTCTTCTCAGGAAGGGGCTGTGGGATGTAGGAGTCCCTCCCCAACCCCTTCCTTTCATCGGGGAGCCACCCCGCCAGGGTTGAAGGCCATTTCCGGCCTCCACAGGGAGAGGCCTTCAAGTTCACACCCCCTGGAAAAGCAGCCACCCTGTGGATCAGGGTGGTGGCCAGGGCAGGACTCCCAGCAAAGGCATCTGGGGTCAGGGCCACCTGGAGTTCCAGTCACCAGGACAGGGCTAGGAGAAGCCTCTGTCCCGTGAGGCTCTGTCTCGTCGTCAGGGCCCCTTGGTGCTGGGGCCTTCCTCATGGCATAACTAGAACGGGCATGTTATAGGACCCCGCACCCAGGCACAGCTCTGCGTCACCCCGAGGCAGCTCCCAGTGTACGGGTTGAGTTTTCTGTTTCCAAAATGAAAGTGTTGATTTTCCCCCCAATAATAGAAATACTACATATTTGACATAATAAAGAAATTCAGTAATGATGGAAAAAAACATTTTGAAACCAGGCGTGGTGGTGCATACCTATAATTCCAGCTACTTGGGAGCTTGAGATGGGAGGATTCCCTGAGGCCAAGAGTTCAAAACCAGCTTGGGCAATATAGTAAAACCCTGTCACCACCAAAAAAAAAAAAAAATCTTGAAAGTTCACCTTACCTGGTGACTTCCTGTCTTTGAAAACCCAGTTCAGGGCCGGGCGCGGTGGCTCACGCCTGTAATCCCAGGACTTTGGGAGGCCAAGGCAGGCGGATCATGAGGTCAGGAGATCGAGACCATCCTGGCTAACACGGTGAAGCCCTGTCTCTACTAAAAATACAAAAAAAAAATTAGCCGGGCGTGGTGGCGGGCACCTGTAGTCCCAGCTATAGGCTGAGGCAGGAGAATGGCATCAACCCGGGAGGCGGAGCTTGCAGTGAACCAAGATCACACCACTGCACTCCAGCCAGGGCAACAGAGCAAGACTCCGTCTCAAAAAAAGAAAACCCAGTTCAGGCGGGGTGATGGCTCATGCTGTTACTCCAGCCCTTTGGGAGGACCAGGCAAGCAGATCATTTGAGGTCAGGAGTTCAAGACCAGCCTGGCCAACATGGAGAAACCCCATCTCTACTAAAAATACAAAAATTAGCCGGGCATGGTGGTGCACCCCTGTAATCTCAGCTACTTGGGAGGCTGAGGTGGGAGGATCACTTGAACCCAGGAGCTGGAAGTTGCAGTGAGCCAAGATCACACCACTGCACTCCAGCCTGGGTGATAGGCTTGCTTCCCAGGCTCAAGCAATCCTCCTGCCTCAGCACCCAAGTAGTTGGGACTACAGATGCGTGTCACCATGCCCAGCAAAGTTTTGTGTTTTTAGAGCAAGACTTCATCTAAAAAAATAAAAATAAAACCAGCTCAGATGTGGCCTTCTCTGATGGGACCCCTGCAATGGGGCCTGGTGGTGTCAGTCTTGGGCCATTTGGGGCTGCCCTGCAAGGCATGGGCTTGTGCATGCTTCAGGCAGGACCAGGCCAGCTCTGTCTCCTCCTAGCTCTATAGTACTGGGCAAGTTCCTTGGTTTCCAAGCTGTAGTGTCCTCAACTCCATACACAGAGTAACCTCATCAACATGGATGCATCTCAGAGATACCAGTTTGAGCTTAAAATACAAGCATTAGGGCAGGCTCGGTGGCTGATGCCTGTAATCCCAGCACTTTGGGGAGCCAAGGTGGGTGGATCACCTGAGGTCTGGAGTTTGAGACTAGCCTGGCCAACATGGTGAAACCCCACCTTTACTAAAAATACAAAAATTAGCTGGGTTTGGTGACGCACGCCTGTTGTCCCCAGCTGCTTGGGAGATTGAGGCAAGCTGCTTGGGAGGCTTGAACACGGGAGGTGGAGGTGACAGTGAGCTGTGATCGTGCCACTGCACTCCAGCCTGGTTGATAGAGCGAGACTCCGTCTCAAAAAAAAAAAAAAAAAAAAATTTGACCAGAGTGTTTAGCACCAAGAGCAGGTGGTGGCCACCTACGGGAGTAGGGAGGGTGTGTGAGGCTTTTCTTCCTAATCTAAGAGGCAGGTGTGTGTTCCGGGGCTGGGCAGAGTAAGGAAATGGCATTTCCGGTGGGGGGTGATTGACACGCACTCCTGTGCCCCCTCAACCACACCGCACCATCTATGAGTTGTGGGTGGAACTCAAGACCAGAGCTCCCAGGCACTGGTCAAACAGACAAATCATGTGGCTTTATTTGCCTTTCAGCTTCCCTTGTCACTGCTGAAGACGGCTCAGAATCACCCCATGGTGAGTACTCAGTGGTCTGGGACAGCCTGTTTGAGAGGGGGCCAGCCTCAGCACAGGGGCGGTGGCTGAGCAGACAGCTTCCTGGCCTGCCTGTCCACCAGCATGGCAGCTCGCTCCCTTCTCCCTCCCCAGGAGCGTCCACACTCCTGTCATTTCTGCTGCTTGTAAGAGTAATACATACATACTTATTAAAAATTTAATGGGCCAGTTGCAGTGGCTCACGCCTGTAATCCCAGCACTTTGGGAGGCCGAGACAGGAGGATCGCTTGAGCTCAGGAGTTCAAGATCAGCCTGGGCAAGAAGAAAAAATTTAGCCAGATGAGGTGGTGTGTGCCTATAGTCACAGCTATTCAGGAGACTGAGGCAAGAGGATTGACTGATCCCAGGAGTTTGAGGCTGCAGTGAGCTATGATCATACCACTGCGCTCCAATCTGAGCGACAGAGTGAGACCTTGTCTCTAAAAAAAGAAAAAGAAAATTAATGAGGTGGAAGGATCACTTGGGCCCAGGAGTTCAAATCCAACCTGGGCAATATAGCAAGACCCTGTCACTTAAAAAAATAAAAAGAACTTCAGGTTGGGCGTGGTGGCTCAGGCCTATAATCCCAGCACTTTGGGAGGCTGAGGCTAGAGGATGGCTTGAGTCCAGGAGTTTGGAGACCAGCCTGGGCAACGTGGAGAAACCACATCTCTCCATAAAATATAAAAATTAGGGCCGGGCGCGGTGGCTCACGCTTGTAATCCCAGCACTTTGGGAGGCCGAGGCGGGTGGATCACGAGGTCAGGAGATCGAGACCACAGTGAAACCCCGTCTCTACTAAAAATACAAAAAAAATTAGCCGGGCGTGGTGGCGGGCGCCTGTAGTCCCAGCTACTCGGAGAGGCTGAGGCAGGAGAATGGCGTGAACCCGGGAGGCGGAGCTTGCAGTGAGCCGAGATCGGGCCACTGCACTCCAGCCTGGGTGATAGAGCAAGACTCCGTCTCAAAAAAAAAAAAAAAAGAAAAAATATAAAAATTAGCTGGGTGTAGTGGCGTGCACCTGTAGTTCCAGTTACTTGGGAGCCTAAGGCAGGAGGATCACCTCAGCCTGGGGCGTTTGAGGTTGCAGGTCGCTGGGTAAGAGTGAGACCCTGTCTCCAAAAAATGATAATATTGGCCGGGCGTGGTGGCTCATGCCTGTAATCCCAGCACTTTGGGAGGCCGAGGTGGGCAGATCACGAGATCAGGAGATCGAGACCATCCTGGCTAACATGGTGAAACCCCGTCTCTATTAAAAATACAAAAAAATTAGCCAGGCGTGGTGGCGGGTGCCTGTAGTCCCAGCTACTCGGGAGGCTGAGGCAGGAGAATGGTGTGAACCCGGGAGGCAGAGCTTGCAGTGAGCTGAGATGGCGCCACTGCACTCCAGCCTGGGCGACAGAGCGAGACTCCGTCTCAAAAAAATATATATATATAATATTACATACTAACACTTCAGTTAAAGTGCACAATTTAATGGCATTTGGTGCAGTCACAGCGTTGTGTAACCACCACCTCTACCTAGGCCAGAACATTTCCATCTCTTCAAAAGGAAACCCCATCTCCATCAGCAGTCACTTCCCAGCCCCAGCCCCTGATGAGCACGAGGCAGCTGCTGTCTCTTTGGGGTTGCCTATTCTGGATATTTCCCATGCATGTGAATGGAGACCATGAGGCCTTTCGAGCCTGGTGGCTGTCACTCAGCACCGTGTTTTTGAGGTTCATCCACCCTGTGGCCTGTGTCAGTGCCTCATTCCTTATAGCCAGACGATACTGCGTGGAGCAGATACTTACCACTTTTTTTGGAGGCGGAGTCTTACTCTGTCGCCCAGGCTGGAGTGATCTGGGCTCACTGCAAGCCCCGCCTCCTGGGTTCACGCCGTTTTCCTGCCTCAGCCTCCTGAGTAGCTGGGACTACAGGTGCCAGACACCACGCCTGGCTAATTTTTTTTGTATTTTTTTTTAGTAGAGACAGGGTTTCACAGTGTTAGCCAGGATGGTCTCGATCTCATGACCTCGTGATCCACCCACATCAGCCTCCCAAAGTGCTGGGATTACAGGCATGAGCCACCGCTCCTGGCCTACATTTTGTTTATGTGTTCGTCTGCTGATAGGCATCTGGGCTCTTTCCCCTTTTTGGCTATTGCGAGTAGTGTCACTGTGAATGTTCATGCATACATTTTTGTATGGTTGCCAGTGTTCATTTCTCTTGGGCAGATGCCTAAGTTGAGTCATTTAAAAATCACGGCCTTGATGGGAGGCCATGGTGGGTGGATCACCTGAGGTCAGGAGTTTGAGACCAGCCTGGCCAACATGGTGAAACCCCCGTCTCTACTAAAAAATTAGTTGGGCGTGGTGGCAGGCGCCTGTAATCCCAGCTACTTGGGAGGTTGAGGCAGGAGAATCGCTTGAACCTGGGAGGCAGAAGTTGCAGTGAGTGGAGATCACACCATTGCACTCCAGTCTGAGCAACAAGAGAGAGACTTCATCTCAAAAGAAAAACTCAGCCTTGGACTGAGTGCGGTGGCTAATGCCTATAATCCCAGCACTCTGGGAGGTCAAGACAGGAGGATCACTTGAGCCCAGGAGTTTGGGACCAGTCTGGGCAACAGTGAGACCCCACTTCTACAAAAGGAAAGGAAATTAACCACGTGTGGTAGTGTGCGCTTATAGTCTCAGCTACTAGGGAAACTGAGGTGGGAGGATGGCTTGAGCCCAGGAGGTTGAGGCTGCAGTGAGCCATGATCATGACACTCACTCCAGCCTGGGCAACAGAGCAAGACCCTGTCTCATAAAAGACACCAAAAAATCTCAGCCTTTTCATAACAGCAGCATATCTTTAAAATGATGTGCTACTTATCTTTGTTCTCAAAACATACCAAAATAGATGAGTAATTATTGCAGTAAAAAACAGCATTTGTGGAACACCAAAGCCCAAGTATCTGGTGTTGTGTGGGTACCTGCCAGGACCAGCCCAGCTGTGCCCACCTGGCCCCCAGCCACCCTGGATCAGTGGCCACCATCACCATTGTCTCACTTACTCCTTTAAACATTTCTGTGTTTCTTAGTTTTTTCTTTTTTTAAGACCAAGTGGCTGGCCGGGCGCGGTGGCTCACGCTTGTAATCCCAGCACTTTGGGAGGCCGAGGTGGGCGGATCACGAGGTCAGGAGATCGAGACCACGGTGAAACCCTGTCTCTACTAAAAATACAAAAAAATTAGCTGGGCGTGGTGGCGGGCGCCTGTAGTCCCAGCTACTCGGAGAGGCTGAGGCAGGAGAATGGCGTGAACCCGGGAGGTGGAGCTTGCAGTGAGCCGAGATCGGGCCACTGCATTCCAGCCTGGGTGACACAGCAAGACTCCGTCTAAAAAAAAAAAAAAAAAAAAAAAAAAAAAAGACCAAGTGGCACTGTGTTGCTCAGGCTGGAGTGCAGTGGTGCGTTCTCAGCAACCTCCGCCTCCTGGGTTCAAACAGTTCTCCTGCCTCAGGCTCCCGAGTAGCTGGGACTACAGGCGCGCACCACCATGCCCAGCTAATTTTTATATTTTTAGTAGAGATAGGGTTTCACCATGTTGGTCAGGATGGTCTCAATCTTTTGACCTCGTGATCTGCCTGCCTCGGCCTCCCAAAGTGCTGGGATTACAGGCATGAGCCACCACACCCGGCCCAGTATCATTTTTTAATTGCACAAAGGTTGGTGTCATGATAGACTGTCTAACTGCCAGCGAAGTGTATAGCGGAGGCAGGGCCTGTAAGGAAGGCCATTTAGGGGTCTGGGAGCTGTGGGCTGAGGCCTGGAGGTGGTGGTCCGTCTCAGGGCAGAGCTACACCTCCTGGGGGACCCATGGTGCAGGGCTCCAGGGCTACAGCCAACCTCTGGCCTGTCTCTCTTCTAGTTGGTGGAGCTGAAAAATGGGGAGACGTACAATGGACACCTGGTGAGCTGCGACAACTGGATGAACATTAACCTGCGAGAAGTCATCTGCACGTCCAGGGTGGGTGCTGCGCCCACCAACAGGGGTGGGATGCAGGGGGTGCACACTCAGCGTCCTCCCTCCCTCCTTGGGCCTCATGGGAGGAGTCAGTGGGGGAGGCCACCTAGGACTGCTCGTCCTGCCAGGGGTCAGTCGGGAGGGACAGGGCAGGGTGGGCTAGGCCACCAAGTCCCCCAGTGTGCCCTGGACTTGGACCCTGTGGGAGACTTTCCTGCTGTGTCTGTTGGTGCCACCCCTGACCTGGAAGGACCTAGGCCTGGGGACTCCCTGTGGCTCAGGTTGGGGCAGCCCCCTCCAGTGGAGGCCCGAGCCTCCCGGACTCTGCTGCCTTTAGTCCAGCCTGGATGTTGCCTGGACTCTGCGGGCCATGGTAGTGTGGCTCTGGGATGTCCGGGATGCCCAGGTCACAGTGGGCAGGAGCAGCGCCAGGACCCGGTGGGCCAGGAGCCACCAGCCAGAGCCCAAGACCGGGAAGTGCCTGGCTGGGAGCGCTGCTGGGTCGGCCGGGACTGGAAGATGGTTCCCCTGGCGTCATGGGCCTTCCCTGCCCCTGGAATGACCCACAGAGCACTGAGGAGGAGGTCAGGGATGGTGCTGAAGGCAGCGGCTCCCTTGGACTCCTCCCACCAACCTTCCCTGACCCCATCTGTCTTGTCTCCCTGTGGGTGACAGCCTCCCATGGTATAGGGAGGAAGCTGCTGGGGAGCTTGGAGTGCCTGCCTGGGGTCACCTTGACAGGACAACAGGGCTTGAGGGGGGAGGTGCTTCTTCCTGAAGTGGCCATATCTTACCCTGACCGTCACCCACACCCGGGACTGGGCTTCTCATCAG